>NC_140952.1:37182902-37632902 GCF_014529385.1 Adiantum capillus-veneris
TGCCAAATTATTTCTTTGTAAGATCAGCCCTCTTGTAAATCTTCCTTGCTTTCATCTTCACTGGATGATTCCAGAGCTTCATTTTCACTTTGATCTTCACCTGTGTTTTGCTCTTCTTCCTCATCAGCATTTTCTGGATCATTGTCTCCTCTTCTCTTAAACATTTTGATCCTTTTTCCTGCAATGGGAATCTTTACTTATGTGCCATCTAGTTCAGACAAGCTGTAAGTAGCATTTTCATGCACATGTTTTACAACATATGGTCCAAACCATCTTTTTGAAAACTTACGCATGACTGTGTGTTGGTTATCAAGGCTACTATCATACACTAAAACCCAGTCACCTTTGTCAATTGCTTTGCTCCTGAGCCGATGTCGCTTATCAAAGTAGTCCTTGTTTTTCAATCTTGCATTTTTGAGTCGTTCTTTTGCAGCCTCAATGTCTCCAGGTCTTCTCTCTAGTTGCTTTATGCGCAATGCAAGGAGATCTTCCCTACTAAGCCCCTCTTGCCAAGGTAGTACATTCCATGTGGGAATTGTATCCTCAATCGGCATCACTGGCTTTTGACCATGCATTAGCTCCGCAGGCATGTAGCCAATTACTGAGCTATGTGTTGTACGATCAGCCCATAAAGCGTATGGTAACAGTTTTGGCCACTCACCAACTCTTCCTTCGCAAGCCTTGGCCAAAGCTTTGATGATAGGAGGGTGCCCTCTTTCACTCTTTCCATTGCCTTCAGGGTTGTAAGCTGTAGTAAGAGAAAGCTTGATCCCTAATCTAAAAAAGAACTCCCTTGCTTCTTCGGCATCCAGTTCACCTCTGTCTGCAGTGATCTTTCCCACACAACCATAACGGCAAATCACCTCATCAAGAAGGAATTTGCACACAGCTTCTGTGGTTTTAGCTCTTAATGCTCTTCCTTCAACCTGATTAGTTAGGTCCTCTCGTGCAAGAACCAAGTACCTCATCTGTCAGAGTCCTAAAGGCATTGTGACTAGATCCACAACCCATTTATAATGCATGGCTAGTGGGTATGTAGGGTGCAATCCATCACGATGTCGGACATTTGAATACATTTGACAAGTTACACATGACTATATAAATTGAGATACATCTTTATACATACCCTTCCACCAGTATTTTTCTTTCAACTTGGAGAAGGTTGCCCACACACCCCTGTGTCCAGCCCATAAACTCTCATGAAACTCTTGCATGAGCTTTACTTGAGTCTCTTTTTTACATATAACCCTTTGTGGTGTAGCACCCTTTTGTTTAGGATGCTTCCACAAGTAACCATCCCTCAAAAAGTAACCATATGCTTTCCTGCGTATCCTCTTGAATTCATGTTCAAACCAATCATCCTGTTTTGTTAGAGTACTCAAGTAGCTTCCAATAAGAAGCCAATCACCTTCATAAAGATCTTTCAAGAACAATTCAAGTGAATTAGTCATGCAGACATTGTTACCTTTGACATGAGAGATAGAATAGAATTTTGTGCCTACATCATCTCCCTCATCAATCATTTGTGACTCATCTTCATACCTTGCCCTTGATAGCATATCTGCCACTGTATTGTCTTTACCTGCAATGTGCTTAAACTCGGGATTTAAGGACTTAATGTAGGCAATCCACCGCAACATAGCAATGTCTGGTGTTGAGCAGCTTGTAATCATCCCAAGAAGTGGTAGACAATCTGTTTCTACAACCACACATGCACCAATTAGGTATTCTTTCCCACTTTTCAAGGCTGTAACCATACCCCATAACTCTCTCTTTATCTGTGGATAGTTTCTTTGGCGAGCACTTAGTACCTTTGCTCCAAATCTTACCACATACCTGTGTCCTTCTTTGTCATCTTGCCCTATTGCCCATCCAATCCCTGTAGGACTGGTATCTACTGTCACAACCACTGGCCTTTGACACTCATAGTCTACCTTTCTCAAAGTCGTTGCTGACTGGAGTAACTCCTTTAGCTTTTTCATGTATTTTACATGTGCTTCTGTCCATTTAAACTTTTGATTCTTTCTAAGCAGCTGATAAAGAGGATCAGCTACATGTGCATAATGTGGAATCCAAATAACATAGAAGACACATGCTCCCAGAAACCTTCTAACCTCAGTGATGCTAGTGCATGTTTCTTTCATTCTTTGGATGGCATCTACCTTTGATGGACAAGGTTTCCTACCATATGGCCCGCACATGTGCCCCACAATGAGCACTTCATTGACACCAAACATAGACTTTTTCCCTGACAATGTAAGATGCACTTCTTCCAACCTAGACAAAATTTTATCACAATCATTTATGTGATTTACCACAAACCTGCGACATCCCTTGAGATCCAAAGCTTCATCTTTGTCACTTTCTTCACATCCTTTGATAGGCAAATCATCAATGAAAGGCATTGTGATTTGAGGAATAAAGTCACGTAAGACCTTATTCATCCCATTCATCATATGTGCAACCGAGTTGGTTGCTCCCTGTGGCAAGGTACACATCCTTACCAAACCCAAAGGTGTCCTCATGGTTGTCAAGTCTCTGCTTTCGATTGCAAGCTGAAATTGATCATACCCTGAGTAGAGATCCCCCATTGAGTAGATTGCCCTCCCTGCAAACGCCTCTGCAAATTCATCCACAATTGGACCTGTTCCTACATTTCTAATTGTCACCTTGTTCACTGGTTGCATATCTTGGATGAAGCGTAGAGAACCATTCTTCTTTGGAACTGTGAACCACCTGTTTGAGTATGGAGCACAAGAAGGCTCCAAGATTCCCATTTTGATTTTCTCATTTAGTAGCTCTACTAACTTTGGCAAATGAGCCTTTGGAACCGGAATAGGCCGCAGATTCCAAGGCACATGAGGTATTGTGAAAATTACCATAGGAGCTACAATATAAGGATCAACACATCCTATCTCATGTGGCTCAAATGCAAAAGCCTTACCATGCTTTGAAAGCATTTCTTTGAAGCACTTTGTCTCCTCCTGTGTTAGAAACTCCTCGCAACCAATCTGCAACTCTTGAAAAGACTCTTTTGTGAAGGTATGCCCGATCTTTTTAGGATTCCGCAAACTTGGTTGTAAAGAAGCCTGTTCAATCTTTTCCCTGTTGTTGGGTGGTAAGGGTGAAGCTACTGGTTTCACCTTCTTTGCTACACTCTTGTATATAGTTTCAACATGGACTTCAGGGCCTACTGTTTGGCTTTCTTTAAAGGCTTCTATTACTTGATACATTTCCATAGAGCAAACTTCCACAACTTCATTTTCAAGATGCAAACTAGACCTCATTATAGCATCAAGCTCACCCATAGTATCTACAAAAGAAACTTGTTCACACAAACCCAAAACATTTTCAGTAGGCTCTAGCAACCCACTCTTTTTCATGCCTATTTGTACATTATGCACATATTGCTTCTCACATCTCTTCAAATCTTCAAGTTTTGTAAAACATACTGATCCATTCTTTGTTACCAAGGAGCTCGTTGAAAATGCTTCACCTATTTTTGGATCAGGCGAGACCCTTTTTCTTTCTGTACCACTGCAATCCCGCTTTACAATAGTACTTGGCCAAAACCCATCATTTCTCTATGATCATGAAACTCTTTGCTCACCTTTGGTAGAGGATGTTCTCTGAGGTTGTCACAATTTCTTTCATGGTTTACACAGACTGTGAGGAATTGGATAGCTCGTTTACCATCTTTGCTACGTATCCTAGCATATGCTGAACCATCGTCCATTACCTTTGTTTCCATTCGAACTCCCACAATGTAGGGTTGTCCAAGGATGAGATGATATGAAGATGTATCCTGTACAAAGAAGTTTTGGTCAATCTTTACATCACCTATTGTCACCTTCACACCTGGACATGCTGCATACAATTCACCGGATGAATTGTTTGCCACTTTTACCATCCAACCATGATCTGTGTCCATTGGCCATTTGCACTTCTTGTAGAGACTCCTTGACATTATGTTTATTTCTGAACCATGGTCAATCAAGGCAACAAATGGCTCTTCAAGATCACCTACCTTGACCAAAGTTTCTGTAGTAGCCCTTGCCCAATGACTTCGTGAATAGTAACTCTTAGGAATATCTTCAACTTCTTCATCATCATTTGAGAAATGCCCTTGCTTCACTCTCCCACTAGATTGGTAGCATCCTACCACAGCTCCATCATTCTCCTTATTTTGCACTTGCATCCCTTGTGTCTTTGAGGTTTCCCCTTCAACCTGTGGACGAGAAACTTCAGCAAGGGTTTGCCTTTTTCTCTTGATGATGTCAATGATCTCCTCATGGAATTCACGCTTTGCAATGCCAAGAACTTCTCCCAGAGTAAACTCAATATTGCTATTCAAGATCCTTTCCTCCAAGACTTTCTTTAAATCTGTAGCAACCTCAATATCAGATTGTAGTTTATAAGTTGGGCCTTTTGTCTTACCTTTCATTGGCTCTTTCTTCTTTCCTGTTGTAGACTCCTCCATGAGTACTTCAGGTGGAGATGCTCCTTGTGTTGAGGGTGTTTGAGAAGGCATTGAGTCGCTTCTTCCCCCACTTCTAGAAGCTCTTTTTGATGGTCCTTCATCAGCATTCTCACGTCTGCGCTTCTCTTCTACAATTGCCTCATTTTGTTGGCATTTTGTAATGTAGGCATGCACTGACAATGAGTCCACTGGATCATTCCATCCTGTTTCTAGACGTATGTAATCACCTGCTTCATGTAGAATCTCTTTTGTAAGCTTTCCCTTTGTAGCTAATTGCATGACATTTGGCCAAATTTGACCATGATGGTCACTCACCTCTTCATCACAAAAATGTTCAATTTTTACTCCATAAGTAGCTGCCTCAACTGAAGAGCTGGCATGCTTGGTTGCCATATCTTCAACTAAGGTTTGCATTCCCCCCTTCCCAAAGTTAGTTCTCAAGGGTAGACCTGTCTCTCTTAAGTGGATTTTACCATCCTTAAAAAAGACAACATCTTTTGACAAAACATCACTAAAATCATCACAATCCCTTCTTACATGGTTTGTACTATCACACCAAATACATCTATTAACAAACCCTTCTTTGGGCTGTTGTCTTTGCCTAGGAAGTGGCCCTGATGGTTGGCCTTTTTCTTCAAGCTTTGCAAACTTCACCTTCAAGTCACGCATTCCCTTCACAAGCTCATCTAGCATGGACTCATCAAACTTAGGAGCGATAAAAGTAGGCTTTACCATTTTGTCAGAAGTTGAGGTGGAAGGACTTGTAGTGTTTACTACCATCTTGTCCCTTCTTCTTTGTCGTTTGGCAAGCAGTGAGACAGCACCTTCAACCTCATTCCAGTCGGTCTTTAGTCCTTGCTCAGCATCTTTATCTTCAAGAAGAAGCTCCAAATTTTCTTGAAACTCTTTACCTGCAGCTTGTAAGAAAAGATCTGTCTTCTCTGCATCTAGTGTGGCCCTTTCTGTCCTAGTGAGTTGTGCATAGCGCCGCTCAAATTCCCTAAGTAGCTCTGTTATTGATAGTCCTTGCTTTGGCTTGACTACCCATTCTAAGAATGTCCTTTTGGTCACTCTCTCCGAGTCCTCCATGAAATATTCCTCCTTTAAAGCTACTTTGAGTTCTTCCCAATTTCTCCCATGCCCATCTTTAATTGCCCTAACATGCTCCCTAATTTCTGGAGCAACAACTAGCTCAAAGCTTTGAATCATCTCACCTTCTGACACGGGATGCAGCTCCATCTCCTTCACATACTCGCGTAAGTACTTGGTTACATCTTTTCCATTGAACTGATCCATTCTGTTGACGACCGCTTGTATGGCCTTCGTTGCTGAAATCTCCCTTCTTTCAGTAGCATGTTGTTGTTGCATGAACATTGCAAATTCTTGAAACATTTTCATTGTTGCTGGGTCAAAATGCATACCCTGTTGCTCAACATGATCACCCATGGTTACCCACAAACTCTCACCCTAGCAGATTCGCATCGGGTTTACCAAAAATATGTCGAGAAATTTGCGGTCTTGCCAGGAAAGCACCGGGCTTATGGCTGTGAGAGTTTGTGAGAGAACTCGACAAAAACTATATGAAGGAGTTAAACCATAGATGCCATGAAGACTAGGGTTTGGAAAGAAGTATAATCAAAGAAGCCCACCCATTCTCTCTTGCACTCACTTGAAACCCTTCGGCACCATTATTGATGGGAGAGAGAAGAAGAGGGGAGAATTCAACGTTGATTGATACGCCAAGTACAACACCTTCTTTGATTAGAGTTGATCCTCCAAGGATGGTGTACAAGAATGGCTAGTTTTCCTCTAGGAGAAAGTGTAGGCTTGGGTTATGTTAATGGGGCTAAGTACAATTAGGCATTACTACTCACTCCCTCAAGAATTCCTCTCATCAATGGCTTGAATGCTTGCCTTCTTTCCAAGGAAGAAGAGGTCCCCTTTTATAGGTGAAGGGAACCCCTAAGGGTTTACACAAGAAGAGAGGAGCCAGTGTGAACAGGAATTGGAAAAGTTGGAAATGAGCTGTCCCTGCATGATGTGGGCAGAATGGGGTCCAGTATTTTGATCATATCTCCTCAAACGTGGCTCCAAATAAAAAAGTAAAAATATGGGCAGAAACTTCAGCTCATTAGCTACGATTTTCATTTTAAAATCATTCTCCAATTCGGATTGGAACCTTGTGTAAAAAATTCATCAAAATAGGGTCCATTTATGGCAGAAAAAGTCTTCATGTGGTCTCCTTAGCCTTGACTTTCATTTAATTCCCAAGGACACCTCATGCCATATGAAAGCATGACATTTCTCCTTGACAAATTTTTGTAACCATGCTTGCAATAATGCATTAACATAAGTGTATCTTTGAAATCATGCCACCTAGTGTCCCAGTAGGATTTGATTCTCTCCTAGTAGCTATTTAAAAAGAAATATAAGAAAAGTATAAAAAATACATAGAATATATATATATTGGAGTTTACCCTAGATATAGGATCTAGCTAGGGTGTGAGATGATAATGAAATAGTAGAAATAAAGAATCAATGCTTTTTGCCCCAAGTTAAAGAGGCGGAGCTATTGACATTTTTCCCATAGTATTTTTTTTTTGATGGTAAAGTAAGAATACATTACCCTTGAGATAAATAATAAGATGAGATAGAAAGCTTATTTTTATACTTACATATGCATATGTACATTATAGGAAATATAATTATATATCTAAAAAGTTACAAGATAACTCTTGTAGCATGTGTTCCCACTATGTACATGTCACAGCACGACATCGTGCAATGGGAATCTTTACTTCTGTACCATCTAGTTCAGACAAGTTGTAAGGAGCATTTTCATGCACATGCTTTACAACATACGGTCCAAACCATCTTCTTGAGAACTTACTCATGACTGTGTGTTGGTTATCAAGGCTACTATCATATACTAAAACCCAGTGACCTTTGTCAATTGCTTTGCTGCTGAGGAGATGTCGCTTATCAAAGTAGTCCTTGTTTTTCAGCCTTGCATTTTTGAGTCGTTCTTTTGCAGCTTCAATGTCTCCAGGTCTTCTCTCTAGTTGCCTTATGCGCAATGAAAGGAGACCTTCCCTGCTAAGCCCCTCTTGCCAAGGTAGTACATTCCATGTGGGAATTGTATCTTCAATTGGCATCACTGGCTTTTGACCATACATTAGCTCCACAGGCATGTAGCCAGTTTACTGAGCTATGTGTTGTACAATCAGCCCATAAAGCATATGGTAACAGTTTTGGCCATTCACCAACTCTTCCTTCGCAAGACTTGGCCAAAGCTTTGATGATAGGAGGATTCCCTCTTTCACTCTTTCCATTGCCTTCAGGGTTGTAAGCTGTAGTAAGAGAAAGATTGATTCCTAATCTGGAAAAGAACTCCCTTGCTTCCTCGACATCCAGTTCACCTCTGTCTGTAATGATATTTCCCACACAACTATAATGGCAAATTACCTCATCAAGAAGGAATTTTCACACAGCTTCTGTGGTTTTAGCTCTTAATGCTCTTCCTTCAACCTGGTTAGTTAGGTCCTGTCGTGCAAGAACCAAGTATCTCATCTGCCAGAGTCCTACATTGTGACTAGATCCACAACCCATTTATAGTGCATGGCTAGTGGATAGTAGGGTGAAATCCATCATGATGTCAAACATTTGGATACATTTGACAAGTTACACATGACTCTACAAATTGAGATTTCATCTTTATACATACCCTTCCACCTGTATTTTTCTTTCAACTTCGAGAAGGTTGTCCACACACCCCTGTGTCTAGCCCATAGAATCTCATGAAACTCTTGCATGAGGTTTACTTAAGTCTCTTTTTTACATATAGCCCATTGTGGTGTCGCAACCTTTTGTTTAGCACTAGAATGGTAACATGACACTTTTATGTCCTTGGACACTTTTGTGTCCTGTTAAGTGACCATTTTGCTTGAATTATTTGAAGAGTATGAAAATGAATTTCTAGGTGCTATATATCCACAATTTGCCTTATGAGCTGAAAAAAACTTAGCATTTTTTTTGGAGTATCGATCTCACCATTAACCTTACTCTTGCACAACATTTTTGAACCTAAACTCTGTGAAAAAATGGGTCCTGTTTTTGGTTTTTTTTCAATTTTTGGCAACTATACCACTCTAAACTTCATGTTTGTGAGGTTTAGATGGCTAGAGGTTAGGCCTATATAGTTCTTAACATGTTTTGATGCTTGTAGGGAGAGCTAAGTGTTAAAATTGAAAGTTATGACCACTTTACCAGAATTGCATAATCCTGGTTTTTGGCCAAAATTAGCACTTTTATGACTTTTTTGGTGGCTTTCTTGATATCCAAATTCAATTTTGATTGTGTAAATGTAATTTATAACACAAATCTAATCTTCCTTGAGTTTTGGGGGACCTAATATGCTATATAGCATAGTATATGATGATTATTGAGGTTTTTGATTGCTGAAGAATACGATATATTTTAGAGTAGCAAGTATAACTTTCTCAATATTGCTAGTTTCTTAGGCCAATTGTGTATATTTTGTAGGTAGTAACCATATCTAATCATAGACTACAAACTTGGCTAGATATTGAGTAGTTTCTATGGGTTTCTAGAGGTCATAATGCTAAACCCAATTTTTTCATGTTTGCTGTATTCAGCACTTTATCATTGCCCCCAAGGTTCCAATTGTAAGAGATCCATTATCCTTTTGACATGCTCCATGCTCCTTTTGAATCTAAAGGCCCAAAGGGAACTAAGAAAACATGTATATAGTATCTGTATTGATCGTGACTATAGAAACTTTGATGATAGGTCCGCAGAATGGCAAAAATGCAACTTTTTTGTACCTTTTTTTTTGCCCAAAAACAAATTAGTGAGGTAAAAGCAACCATATGTGTTGGTTACCAACCCATTGAAGTTAACGGGGCATTTTATCTCAGGTCCTACAAAAATCCCCACTCTTATTTATATGCAATCAATCGTATGAAATTGCTGTTTTGGGCAAAATGCACTGGTCCATCAACTTTTGAGGCTTGTAGTGACCAAGGGATGAGAAAAATTACAAGTTTCTCATTTTTTCCATATGTAGTAGTTATTGAACTATAAGCTCATGAAAGGATTTTTCAAAATGAGTGGATCTTTTATGGTTTTGGAAATTTTTCCCAAAACCCTGAAAGGACACTTTTATGTCCAGTTAGGCTTCCACAAGTAACCATCCCTTAGAAAGTACCCATATGATTTCCTGCGTATCCTCTTGAATTCTTGTTCAGACTAATCATCCTGTTTTGCTAGAGTACTCAAGTAGCTTCGAATAAGAAGCCAATTTCCTTCATAAAGATCTTTCAAGAACAATTCAAGTGGATTAGTCATGGAGACATTGTTACCTTTGACATGAGAGATGGAATAGAACCTTGTGCCCACATCATCTCCCTCATCAATCATCTGTGACTCATCTTCATACCTTGCCCTTGATAGCATATCTGCCACTGTATTGTCTTTACCTGCAATGTGCTTAAACTCAGGGTTTAAGGACTTAATGTAGGCAATCCACTGCAACATAGCAATGTCTGGCATTGAGCAGCTTGTAATCATCCCAAGAAGTGGTAGACAATCTATTTCTACAACCACAAATGCACCAATTAGGTACTCGTTCCCATTTTTCAAGGCCGTAACCATACCCCATAACTCTCTCTTTATCTGTGGATAGTTTCTTTGGTGAGCACTTAGCACCTTCGCTCCAAATCTCACCACATACCTGTGTCCTTCTTCATCATCTTGCCCTGTTGCCCATCCAGTCCCTATAGGACTGGTCTCTATTGTCACAACTATTGGCCTTTGACACTCGTAGTCTGTTGGTGCTAACTGGAGCAACTCCTTCAGTTTTTTCATGGATTTTACATGTGCTTCTGTCCATTTAAACTTTTGGTTCTTTCTAAGCAATTGATAAACAGGATCAAATACATGCGCATAATGTGGAATCCAAATAACATAAAAGACACATGCTCCCAGAAACCTTCGAAACTCAGTGATGCTAGTGCATGTTTCATTTCATTCTTTGGATGTCATCTACCTTTGTTGGACAAGGTTTCCTACCATATGGCCCGCACATGTGTCCCACAATGAGCACTTCATTGACACCAAACATAGACTTTTTCCCTGACAATGTAAGATTCACTTCTTCCAACCTAGACAAAATTTTATCACAAAGATTTATGTGATTTACCACAAACCTGCGACATCCCCTCAGATCCAAAGATTCATCTTTCTCACTTTCTTCACATCCTTTGATAGGAAAACCATCAATGAAAGGCATTGTGATTTGAGGAATAAAGTCACGTAAGACCTTACTCACCACATTCACCATATGTGCAACCGAGTTGGTTGCTCCCTGTGGGGTGGCAAGGTACACATCCTTACCAAACCCAAAGGTGTCCTCATGGTTGTCAAGTCTCTGCTTTTGATTGCAAGCTGAAATTGATCATACCCTGAGTAAGATCCCCCATTGAGTAGATTGCCCACCCTTCAAACGCCTCACCTGCTTCATGTAGAATCTCTTTTGTAAGATTTCCCTTTTTAGCTAATTGCATGACATTTGGCCAAATGTAAACATGATGGTCACTCACCTCTTCATCACTAAGATGCTCAACTTTTACTCCATAAGTAGCTGCCTCAACTGAAGAGGTGGCATGGTTAGTTTCCATATCTCCAACTAAGGTTTGCATTCCCCCCGTCCCAAAGTTAGTTCTCAAGGGTAGACCTGTCTCTCTTAAGTGGATTTTACCATCCTTAAAAAAGACAATATCTTTTGTCAAAGCATCACTAAAATCATCACAATCCCTTCTTACATGGTCTGTACTATCACACCAAATACATCTATGAACAAACCCTTCTTTGGGCTATTGTCTTTGCCTAGGAAAAGGACCTGATGGTTGGCCTTTTTCTTCAATCTTTGCAAGATTCACCTTCAAGTCAGCATTCCCTTCACAAGGTCATCTAGCATGGACTCATCAAACTTAGGAGCGATAAAATTAGGATTTACCATTTTGTCAGAAGTTGAGGTGGAAGGACTTGTAGTGTTTACTACCATCGTGTCCCTTCTTCTTTGTCATTTGGCAAGCAGTGAGACAAAACCTTCAACCTTATTCCAGTTGGTCTTTAGTCCTTGCTCAGCATCTTTATCTTCAAGAAGAAGCTCCAAATTTTCTTGAAACTCTTTACCTGCAGCTTGTAAGAAAAGATCTGTCTTCTCTGCATCTAGTGTGTCCCTTTCTGTTCTGGTGACTTGTGCATAGCACCGTTCAAATTACCTAAGTAGCTCTATTATTGATAGTCCTTGCTTTGGCTTGACTACCCATACTAAGAATGTCCTATTGGTCACTCTCTCAGAGTCCTCCATGAAATATTCCTCCTTTAAAGCTACTTTGAGTTCTTCCCAATTTCTCCCATGCCCATCTTTAATTTCCCTAACATGTTCTCTAATTTTCGGAGAAACAACTAGCTCAAATCTTTGAATCATCTCACCTTCTGACAGGCGATGCAAATCCATCTCCTTCACATACTCGCATAAGTACTTGGTTACATCTTTGCCATTGAACTGATACATTCTATTGACGACTGCTTGTATGGCCTTCGTTGCTGAAATCTCCCTTCTTTCAGTGGGATGTTGTTGTTGTATGAACATTGCAAATGCTTGAAACATTTTCATTGTTGCTGGGTCAAAATGCATACCCTGTTGCTCAACATGATCACCCATAATTACCTACAAACTCTCACCCTAAACAGTTTTGCGCTGGGTTCACCAAAAATATGTCAAGAAATTTGCGGTCTTGCCAGGAAAGCACCGGGCTTTTGGCTGTGAGAGTTTGTGAGATAACTCCAAAAACTATATGAAGGAGTTAAACCATAGATGCCATGAAGTATAGGATTTGGAAGGAAGTGCAATCAAAGAAGCTTCATTCTTTCTCTCTTTTACTCACACACACAAAGAAAGAACACAAAAGAGAATATCAAAACAACACAAAGATGAAAACATCAAGGCTATGGTCATATTGTATCATGGGTAATATGAAAGAGTTAATAGATGAGTTAATGACGTTCAATCTTTGCCGACCAAACATGCTACAAATTTTTCTGTGAAATTGTAGTTTTGTGCTCACCATAATATATATGTTTTGTCTAGTGATTGGGATTAATTGTGTGTACAAATTCTCTTGGTTCATAGCAAGATAACTACACTTACATCAAAAGAAAAGTTATAGTCTATAAGAGGTAGCATGATGGGATCCGGTGAAAGAAGTATTTCGTTGAGCCTTTCTGGGCCAAAGAGAAACACTATACATTGTTGAAATGTATTTTACGGTGGCTAATCCATACGTTAATTCTAATACACCACACAGAGTGGAAGCGATAGAAATTCTCATCATGTGGATTATTCATCTAGGATAACTCTAGTATGTACAAAATGTAGATATGAGAGAAGTGAAGATATGAGAAGTTTCCCTCCCAAGCCCTATTCTTGCCCGCAGGTAATAAGGATACTGCATGGAGAGATGTACCTGTAGCAAGAAGAACCTAGAATTTGTAGAGAGAATGAATTTCTAAGAGTGAGAGAGATAGGTTTGGTTAAGGAGATGAGATTAGATATATACATGTTGGATTAGAGATGAAAAGAAAACATCAAGAAATATCAATGTAGAACACATCTTACTTAACAAACCCTTCGGCACCATTTTTTATGGAGAGAGAAGAAGAAGGAAGAATTCAACTTTGATTGATACACCAAGTCTAATACCTTCTTTGATTAGAGTTGATCTTCCAAGGATAGCTTACAAGGATGGCTAGTCTTCCTCTAGGAGAAAGTGTAGGCTTAGGCTTATGTTAATGGCTAAGTACAATTAGGCATTACTACTCACATTCTCATAAATTCCTCTCATGAATGGATTGAATCGTTTTCAAGGAAGAAGAGGTCCCCTTTTATAGGTGAAGGGAACCCCCAAGGGTTTACACAAGAAGAGAAGAGCCAGTGTGAACAGAAACTGGAAAAGTTGGAAATGAGCTGTCCCTGCATGATGTGGGCAGACTGGGGTCCAGTATTTTGAGCATATCCCCTCAACTGTGGCTCCAAATAAAAAGTTAAAAATATGGACAAAACAGTCAGCTCATTAGCTACGACTCCCATTTTATATACAATTTCCAATTCGGATTAAAACCTTGTGTAAAAGAATAATCAAAATAGGGTACAATTTTGGCAGCAAAATTCTTCTTGTGGTCCCCTTAGCCTAGAATTTTATTTGATTCCAATGGACACCTCATGCCATATGAAAGCATGACATTGCTCCTTGACAAAGTTTTCTAATCATGCTTTCAATAGTGCATTAAAATAGGAGTATCTTTGAGAATCATGGAAGCTAGTGTCCCACTAGCATTTGATTCCTTCCTAGTAGCTATTTAAAAGAAATATAAGAAAAATATGAAAAATACATAGAATATATATATATATATTTGACTTTACCATAGATATAGGATCTAGCTAGGGTGTAAGATGATAATGAGATACTAGAAGTAAAGAATGAATGCTTTTTGCCCCAAGTTAAAGAGGCGGAGCTATTGACGCTTTTCCCATAGTACTTTTTGACGATAAAGTAAGAATATGTTACCCTTGAGATAATAGGATGAGATAGGAAGCTTATTATTATACTTAGATATGAATATGTATATTATAGGAAATATAATTATTTATCTAAAAATTTACAAGATGGATCTTGTAGCATGCGTTCCCACTATGTACGTGTCACAGCACGAGAGCGTGTGTGGCTCATAGACTTTATGGCAATTAGTGGTCAATCGACGAATCGATAAAGACTAATTTGGATGGAATCTTGGCCACTTTATAGCTGAGAGTTAGAGCGCTTTTGGCTCAGGCTGGCTCACGAGCAAAACATGTATCAAAAGCTTCGTAGAAGATATGCATTATTCGTAGAGAGAAATAAGAAAGAGAGAGAAAGAGAGCATGTTGGGATGAGGACCTTTTCTTAAGTTACTGGAGTGTGTACCCAATTTACGTGCACGTATGCATCTTATGCCTGGCTTGCAGATTATCTTATAAGTATGCAACAATCTATTTGTATGATGCTCTCATCACGAGAGGTAATAGAGAACACAAGTAACATCTGGACTGTACGAGGATGACATAAATAGGGCACTTTGCCTATGAAAAAAGTCCTAGATTTAGGTTCCTTTTAGTGTTTTCGTGTGTTGACAGCAACCAAAAATCATGTTAAACAATCCATCACTTAGCTTGTCCTTGACAGAGGAGCTAATGTGATAGTGGAAGCATAATTCATGAGTCGGTAGAATTGAATCCACCTAGATAGCATGCCTTGCATTCAGAATTGTAAGCCCTTGCCGAGAGTGATGGCCGCAAACCCAAGAGCCAAAACAAAAGTGCCTTGCACAGTAGCCTGTATTGCTAGGGAGACATCCTAGCTGGAAGTTTCCACACATGGAATGGGAGCAGATATCCGTATTTTACCAGTTCTGCAGACGTGTATACCAATGCCCTTGAGTTGAAGTCAATGGGCTGTATCGGTGTACACTTTAGAAGCCTTGCTTCATGTGAAATTGTCAAAGCACTTTGCTTTGCACAACATACAATATTTTTCAAAATAAATGTGAAAGCATGGAAAAACAAGCAAAACTTAAAATTGTCTAACTTGGCCATCTTGCTGTAACCAGTTATCTTGAAATTCTGAAGGACATTGCTGAAAGATGGCTCATAGCCATAGTTGCTGAGCAAGAGAGAGTTGGAGAGTTGTCGTGTATATCATATATACCCTCGCTGCATTTAATGAAATAACACACATACAAACTAACAGATTTGGCCAAGTTTTTACGCTCATAGCATAAGCCAGACGGGAAAATCTCAACACAAGATGCCGAATTGAAAGCCTTGCTTCTCTTAACAACTTATGGAGTTCCTGATAGATCATAGCTAGAGGATATTTATGCTAACAAACAGACATCACAGCAAAAGAAAGGCGACCATGTCAATCATTCACAAAAAATGTACCTTGTCTACTTGTAGATCTGCTAGAAAAACAGAATTATATGTGCAAACTATGTGCATCTCATACATACTTGAGTCTATGAATGATAGTCGTGATCAATCATAGATGCCCATTTCATATCATAGTTATCAGCAAGTACATGCTCAATAAACAAATAACAACTGCATACCTCATTAATTACACCTACCAACAAAGCTTGCTACCGTAAGAATTGAATGAGTTGCCAGCAAGAAGAAAAGCGAGAAATGATTTTTCGGATACTGATGTTTGGTTCAATAGACAATGCCGATAGTAAATTCAACTTCACAATTTCGGATTGTATGCTTCTGAGAATTGAATTAATGATTGGGCTTGCCAATCACCGTTTCCTTATAAGGCACCGGCCATGCCTAAGATGTATGTACGACAAGACAACCTTGCCTCGGTAGAGTGCCAAAAAGCCCTTGCATGGGTTATCTCTATTGGAGCCTTGCTCCTTAGTCCAAATCACAATAATGCCCAACTAAATTGGACGTATTGCATTGATCATGGCCATACCTATCTCGTAGGTAATCTCGCAATGTACCCTTATAATCCACTCCGGTCTTTGTCGCGGTTGGAAAAGATTGCAAATTTGTGAGAAAAATCTATCTCCGAGATGCCGACATGCAGCTAGATTTCCTTGAAAGGTTGGCTATGCCAAAGCGTGTCACTTTTTTTTTGAATTTGTTGACATGCCGATTAAGGAATCCCCTGCAAGGCTCTTGCTATCACACTTCCCATGGCCCATGCATGCTGGCTATACATCTCCCCATGTGTGCGCTTCGATTTCGTATTCGAGGTTGGGATCGAAGTGCGGGGAATTGCCCGTGGGCACTTGTACCAAGTTAAAAAAATATGTGCCCCAAGGCCAAAGGCCCGTGGGTGCCTGTGTGTGAAAAAAAAACTTCCAAGAATCTATGGCGCACATATCCGCAGTGGGTTGGGAAGAGAGAGATAGTGCATGTTCAGTTGATTTTGCGGCCTCGGACTTGTGTCGAGATGCGCTGCTCCCCGCCTCGTGTTCTGATTGAGACCAACTAGAAGTATTTTGGCACCGATCGGCCTTATCCCTCCCCCGACATAGGGTCGTTGCATGCGGACCTTCCCCATCCTCCGGTCCTATCGCCTCTGAAGCAAGCTTGCACGCGGTTCCTCCTTGCTTCCTTTGCATGAACATGAAATGCAAGAGTGTCTCCACACCTTCATGCACAAAAAAGACCTCACTCTCATACCAATGAAAAACCCTGGGACTACCTGACCTCGATCCTCCGTCCAACCTCCCTTTATAGGCCTTGCCCCTAGGGCCCATCTCCATTAGCATCCGGCCCTTGGCCTGCGGTCCTTGACCTCCAGGGTGGCCCTTGGCCTGACATTAATGATGTGTCCCAACGACGTCCCTACGTGATGGTCGCATCTGTTTATTAGACCATTTGGAGCACAATGTATCAAGGACAATTTCAGTGGCCAGAACTTGTCGGGTACTATGTGCATGTGCAAGTGATGATCATTCATGCTAGGAAAAACATGCAAATGAATGGATATTGATAACTTGTACAACACCCTTGCTGGGACAAGAATCACTCATCATGTTCAAACAAATTTGCCAAACAACTTCAAAAACAAATGCATACCTTATTACTGACTTGTGCTGACTTACCTTGCTAGCCGCATGGCCTATGTGGTAGCTCTTCCATGATCCTTGCAACCCATGTCAAAACTTGAAGCTTGTCCTGCCCTCATGTACCCTCATGTCCTGCCCTCATGTACCCTCATGGAGGTTGGTTGCAAGGCTTCTCCCGGAATGCCTTGCCTTATGCGCAACTCATGGTGAAGCTTAAAACAAGGATCAATTACAAATTCTTGGCTGTAAACCTTTTCAAATGTAATTCACTCGAATCGAAGAGAGTTCGAGGCATACGTACGGTTTTCTTTTTACGGAATACTTTGATAAACATGCCATCTTGATCACTTGGCTGCCCATGATGTTTGAGCTGCCATGGACCTCAAACTGAGAAAAAACAATTTGTAGCCTCTGCTCTACTGGCACCTGCTTCGTGTCCTTTGGAACCTCAACGGCTTCGTATCCTGAGCTAACCGAGGTTCTAAGATCTTGAGGGATGTGTTCCTGGGTGGGCATGTACCCTTGCTTAGGGTTTTGTGTCCAAGAGTTGGCGCATGTATGTGAAAAGAATACCTCAAAACAAAGCCATGGCGGGCTGCCATCTGCACTGTAGGGAAAACAAGAGAGAGAAGCTCATGCATTGCTTCCCGGATAGTACTGCCATGAAGAACCCTCCTTCCCTCTGTAGGGCAAATCTGTGGAGCCCTACCACGCTGGTTTTTTCCTATTCGACAGTGGATCTCCCCCTCCCAAGAGGCTTTGCACACGCACGATGTCGACCCCGACCTCCTACTTAGCCACCGTGCATGCCATGGCTTGCATGTCCTGCTCCTCAAAACGCGAGAGCGAGAGAGAGAGAGAGAGAAGACCCGGAGAGAAGGAGGCCATGCCTCATGCTGAGATCAAGAGAGAACCAAGAGTCCTTTCCCTTCCATGGCTGCTCTCCTCCATGCTCTGATACCAGTGAATGGCCTAGGTGACTGTGATACCAGATCCACCATCTTGGTTATCTTGGAAGATCCACAAGCACCCAAACCGAGCCATGACCTCTATTGGTGATTGGTAGAGGAATCTCAAGGAGATCAGCACACCCTGTGGCTCGAATTCATGAAGGGTGCATACAGCTCGGCATGGCCGACTTCTTGTCACTGCTTCCAGAAGCCGGCAAAGATGCTCGCCACATGGCACTAGCCAATTTCAATTGAAATTTCTTGACAAGGTCAATTCTGGTTTGCCATGATCATTGTACGTCGGTACCAACACCTGTTGACTACAATTTGGGCATCTTGCATTGAAGATTTCCGCATTTGGACTATGCTATGAGCATACAAACTTGGCGGGGGAATTGGCAATATGATTGCAGGTTATTTCATTACATACCAGATGGCATATATGATATACAAGGGTGTATATGATATACACGATAATTCTCTCTCATGCAACAGATAGGGCTATGAGCTGTCCAATGACTTGGCATCAAGGGCATTAGCACACAAGCTGGCAAAATAGGGAATCTCAGCTCCTCACAGAATCCCAACCAGTTTAAACTGTGCAAGGCACTTATGGTTTTGGATCTCACGTTTGAGGCCATCACTTTTCCCAAGGGCTTAAGATTATGTATGCATGGCATGCTAACTAGGTGGATTCAATTCTACGCCTTTTGCAACACACTTCCGCTATAACACTAGACACTTTGTCAAGGACAAGATAAGCTCTAGATTGTTTTACATAATTTGGGTTGCTGTCAACGCACAACAACACTAAAAAGAACCTAAATCAAGGACATAATTCAAAGGCACATACACAATAGGTGGGTCAGTCTGTGACTTGTTTGTGTTTTTTTGTTACCTCTCTCGATCAGATAGTCATAGCAGAAAATTGTTGCACGCTTATATGCTAAGATGCACGCTACACATACGATGCACACGAGCAAGGGCACAACATATACAACGTAGTCACTTAAGGAAAGTTCCTCATCCCAGCATTCTCTCTCTCTTTCGTATTTCTCTCAAAGAATAAAGAATACTTTTTAAGCATCTTTTGATACATGTTTTGCTCGTGACTCCACCTGAGCCAAGGTGCTCTAACTCTCAGCTAGAAATTGGGCAAGATAGCATCCAAATTAGTCTTCATCGTTTCGTCGATAGACCACTAATTGCCATGAGGGCTATGAGCCACACACGCTGGGTAAGAGTCATTGTCAGATCTCGGGTAAGACCCACTACTAGCATTCCTTGGGTGATTGTTCTTAAGATCGAACAGATCTACCCAGTGGATTACACATTGACGTTAATGGACAAGCAAGAGTCTTGTCATTACGGATGTTTAGGGTGTCATTTTTTCACTACATGTTTTCAGTGCACCGCCCGCGTTGAGTTTTTGAGAACCATAAAATCACATCTGTTGATCCCTCCCACGGAGTCTAGATGCAGCAAACCATTGCGACAACATGGCTATCCATAAGAGCTCGGGCTTTTACTTGTGTTGATAAGGCTACTCTCTCTATAGCACTACGAGTGTCTATGGAAGCACAGTTATGGGGTAAGACTCAATGGGTGTTTGCGTTGAGGATAATAGTTTGATCTATTCCCGTTTCAAGGAAAGAATTTTGCAATCCACCACGCAGTAGCGGACATCAACTTTTCAAGTTGATTCCTCTTATTATGTACAAGTTGACTATGTTGGTTATCATTACCTGCTAGTTGAGAAGTTTTTACAAAGGGTCTTACCAAGGGGTTTGACTACGTAGATTATAACCAACGGGCTTGGATTGCAAAGGCAACACCCAGGGTTTCCAGTGCAATGTTGCTTAGTTTTTTCACAGGTGGGAAACATGCTCCTCTGCATTTAAATACGGGTAAGTGAACATTAAGTTCAACTCTCCAGGTACGCATCTATTGATGTGGTGTTATTCCATTTAGAAGTATGTTTTTCTTGGGTTTTTCAAGTCATATAAATACGCTTGAATGTTTCAAAGACATGCCAAGGGCATGTCGAAACAAAGCATTTTGGGCCATCGTGTTCCATATGTTTTTCTGCATTATGCTGTTATGAATCCACATGTAGGGTTCAATTTGGCACATGTTGTCACATGGGATACAACATGGTCTAGGAACTCAAGGAGTTTGATGTAGCCAGTGTGGAACAAGGATAATGAGGGTCCCTCTCACTCCTGTTGTAGAGTGTTTGCAGTAACCTCCACACACAAGTACATCTTGTGCTTGTAGGATGTTCTTTCTTTAGACATCCTTAGTTGAGACATATTCCACACGTGGCAAATATGAGTCTTTGGGACTTGCACTAGCACCCCTTAAGTACGTGTCACGACAAAGTCCCTAGGTGCTGGTAAAATCTTCTTTCTATGCCATTTTCAGCACGACGTATCAGGAACAATTTAGGTGGCCAAAAATTGTTCGATACTCAGAATGACTTGTCCATGTACAAGTATCGCTAAAAAAAGTTACAGATGGTTTTTTATACATATAGCAAGGCTCTGAGTTGTTAATGAGAAAGTTTCATTGTTTGTCCCTAGAAGTGATTAATGTTTCACATTCTATTATGGATCAAACATTTCAGCAAGGCTTGCAAATGCTTGCAGTGGAGAATATTTAGTTTCTTTTTAGCACTATTTACATTCCTCTTCATGTGTGCTACGAGCATCACATTTTCCATAAGTATTGGCAATGATGACTATGGATATACAGGTTTGGATCTGTTTTTTGCTAAATGTATGCACACTAGGTGTTATGGGCACTAGTGTTTAGCAAAGGCAGATTTGGGATGGCATGCATATTCATCCCATCAGTGATTGCTTATGAAGCATTTTTTCACTCTCTGTATAGTATCTCTATGAGATTCCTCTGAGTCTACCAATCACCAATAGAGGTCATGGCTCGGTTTGGGTGCTTGTGGATCTTCCAAGATAACCAAGATGGTTCTTTAGGAAATTATTGCTTCCTCAACAAGGTTGTATGATATGGTGAACCCCGTTTACCATTCATCTGGGGTGAATGTCTGTAAGTGGTTGGGGGAAAGTACCTCACTCTTACTGCTGCTAGTCATCCCGCGTTGAATGGGCAGCTTCCACATATTCTTTGCTAAAGGATCTGCTAAGCACATATGTTAGCACAACGCATTCTAAAGGGGCGATTCTCTCCCTATTCTAGAATTTTCTTTAGTTAGGTTTTCAACTTTGAACATCTGTTGTGGTGGGGTTGGATACCATTTCAATAGTTTCATAAGTCAAGGACTTAGTAGGAGTGCTGACAAAATATGTTGGCATGTAGCTTACATTAGGGGTGAACATGTAGTTCTATGTGTTCTAAAATGTTCAAAAGTCTAACATGAGGACTCTCCCTATTCTATCCCGTAGTACCTATGAGATTTTCAAGATACTCACGCGAGTTGGAAATCTAGCTCACAACTTCATGGAAAGTTGCACCAAGGTTACCTTTAGAAAGTCTGCAAACTCGTTATGTCTCTTTGTTGTGGTTACTCCTTTATAATACTCAAGTGAGTTATACATTGAGTTACCATTTAGATACACGTGGTTGCAAATAGACAACAATGTTGAAAATCAAGATGTTGCTCTTGGTTTCATTGAACTTCCTTACTACACCAAGTATCAGTCATATGGACAATTGGCTCGTGTATGGGATGCCAACACGGAAAACATCAGTGTTCTTACGAAGATACTATCACTTGTGTTTTCAAGGACAAAAATGCTTCTCCAAGGGGGGAGTAATGTTAGGACAAGGATCCTAGGCCTAGGGGGTCAGGGACCTGAGCCAGGGGCTCGGACTGGACCAGTGTGGACTGGGGATCCATATTATGGCTAGGGCTAGGATCCGCTCTATATATAGGGTGGTAGGGTGGTGGATCTGGTATCACAGTCACCTAGGCCTTTCACTTCCATAATATCGTAGTCAGATGAAGAGTCACTAGCCGCTATGTTTGGGTCTTGGGTTGTACTACCTTGGGTCCTTGCCAAGGGCTCGGAACCTAAGGTAGGTAGGTATTGAGAACCCACGTAAGTCAAAGTGCTCGCTAGTTGCTTGGCCATCGGCGAATACCCTTGACGATTAACTGCTTGATTTTTTAGGCATTTTGCACCTCGTTTTCACTCGTTTTTTGATGTTTTTAAATGTCTTTTTACGATCGGTTCTTGGATTAGAGCGTGTGACAGCTCAAAATGAGTGTATCGCTCAGAGGGTCGTGATGTGCTTTACAACACAGTGTTTGTTTACCCGAATCTCCGATGGTCCTCAAGAGGGTCGACTTTTAATTAGGCGTGAGGCTAAAACAAGTAAGTACAAAGGATGACTGGGGCCTGAGCCTGGGCTTGGTCTTGGGGAATGTTCTCGATCCCGGTCCTTCCTTTTAAATAAATAGATAGATAAATAAATAAATAAATTTATATATATATTGGGAGATAAGGTCACTGCGATTGCGCCGTTTGTGCGCACACACACACCCAACCTACCTAATAGAGATTTATTTTCACACTGTTTAACACAGTACTACAACAACTAATTAACTAACATATCTACTTATTTCACCTTACATATCTAACCTTAAATCTAACACCTTATCAATAGAAAAAAATACATTGTAGCAAAAAATCTAACACCTTATTAACAGAAAATAGTACATTGCAGCAAAAACAAAGTTCACAAATCCTTCTCAACAGCCAAACACCTTCTTTCTCTACCTTTCTTACATGTCATATTGCACCTCAAGCAGCATAGAGTGCTATTTGAGCTTAGTGCAGAGCATCTCCCCAGCAATGGTACCAAAAATGTACGCATCTGTCGCACGTATAAAAGCAAGGGACTTGCCGTACACTATGTGTGAGCCACAAATGGCTACAATCACACAACTAGATTAATCTAACAAGCTCAAGAGAGCAAGGGTGTGTCACTCACCACCCTACGGTTGCCTTTGTGGAGGATTCCTCGCCGCGAAGAAGAGGGAGCTACCACCGTGCCATGGTCAACCGCCACGCCGCCGCCGTGCCATCGCAATGCTCGATCACACACACACACACACTCTCTCTCTCTCTCTCATGCATACACACACACACACAAGGAGATGAAGAAGAAGATGGAGATGGAGCAAGAGCACTCTTCAATTGCATAAACGAGAGAATCCATGATTTTTAGGTTTAGGTGACTTTTATATGAGCTCGCCCATTCACACTTGGGCATCCATGCTTAGCCAACTAACCGTTGAATGTTCTAGTTAGAGTGCATCTCTCATAAACGATCACTCTTATCCTTTTCCTATTGGACCGACAAGCCCGGCCCATGACTACTAGAAGTGGTGTGGGACGGGTGTCTAACCTCACTCCTATGTTATTGCAGACATAGCGAGAACCACAAATATAATTGTCAATCCATGGGACGAAGCTGACTCGACTAGTGCATAGAGGCTACAAGAGGTTGTCAATCTCTTGGAAAACACCAAACAAGTTGCATCTATCTCAAGCTACACTCAAATGACAGAAATCATCAAAAGCTAGTCGCTAATCGGCAAACAAATCACAACCGTTATTATATCAAACGACATCCAAACGTTATGAAACTTCTAGGACATGTTTATTAGACCTAAGCACACCTCTTTATGGTCTCAAATCTCACTTTAGGTCAAGTGCAAAAATCACGATTATTAACAGCAGCAGTGAGTTTTTGACCTAGTCATTTACGACCCAGAATGCATTTAAATGCTTAGCAATGATGCCCCAATACCTTGCCTATACTTAGTTTATGATTTTGAAGCTTAAATTCCCACTGATGATGAAATTAGGCCGTGGGTCAGCGACGCCAAAAGCTACGGATTACCATGAAATGATTACGTCAATGCGTAGAGCTCTTACCTGCGATTGCAATGCAACAGACGTCACTGCAATGTGACAATCAGGAAGAGAGCACGAGGAGAGAAGTGAGCGCCGTTAGCTCACACTGTGTTTCTATCATCCAAAAGTTATAAAATACTTACAAAAATTTTCTTTTATACCTTAGCCAAGGTTTTTGTGGTCAAACTAATAATCTGGGAGTTGTAACTAAAGATAGGTTGATACAATCTGGAAGCTTGTAGCCTCGGCTCATCAATTACACTGTTAATCTAGAAAGTAGGAGTTACAACATTCTCGATTCATCAAAATAATAAGTGTTTTTACAGGCTCCAAAAAATGTTATCCGAGTTAGCTTGCTACTGCTAACATCCCCCCCGTCTCGACTGTGTCGTCCCTTGACACAGCTTCATGGACTAAGCTAGTCTTCGGGTTGACAGCTGGCAAGGCGGTATTTAAACGTATGTAGTGCTTTCTCATATCCGAGTCTTGTCTCTTTGTCACGAACTTGCAAGAACCGCATGGTGCCTCTGTTTTTAAACTCATTGGATGAATATCCAACAAATATGGATGTAAGGTTACTTATCACTGGCCCAAATATCTTCATTCTCCGAGTGAAAAAACCTTTATAGAATGCTTCCTCAAATGCCATGTAACTTTTAATGGCCTAATAACTTATGTGTAGCGGAAATTAGCATGAACATAGTGGGCATTTCATTAGAGTAGATTCCTAATGAGAATTACAAGAGTGCTTGGGTGGAGAGAGCAAAAAAAATCATAACACCTAGTTAGATAGCATCGACAATACTTTCAAAAGAGAGAGAAATTAAGCTATTGACAACAGTTGAGGACCGGATTTTCATGAAGCCGGTCCCCCCTCCAAAAGGCTTTGTATTATGGTTTCTCCCATCAAGAGAGACATTGTACAATACAATTCTTTGTGTTCCTTCAAGACTAGCTAGTGCAATGAAGATGGAAACTTCATGCACTAAGCAAAACACTTAATCAAACACAACTTGAATTATCCCCGTTCTCAGACCCAAGACCTCACACACCTTCGAAGATGGTGAGAGCTAGCATGGTATGAGAGTAGATTGAGAGGAAGAAGGAGTATCTTACGAGAAAGATGTACATCTCCTCACATAATCACTCATATTAGCATAGCTTAGCTTAGTAATTAGCTTGGTAGAGAAGATGAGCATGCATTGAAGCTTGGCTCTTGGTTGGATTTGCATCCACATGCCAAGAGAGTGTTGATGTAGGCTTCTATCTCACAAGCTTGGAGTAGGTGATGATCTCTCCATTAAAGCTTGGGAGGAGATAGAGTATTCTTTCTTCACACATGGTCAAGTGTGAGTGTGTGTGTCAATGCCAAGCAAAAATCAGCCCCGTCTCCCTCTTGGGCGAGCCCTTGTTGCTAATTTGGTCTGGCTTTTGCCTCATTGGCCCTCCCCAAGTCAAGCCAATGGGTGTTAAGCAGCATAAGTGATAGCCTTCTGACATGTGTCCCCCTTTCCCCTTTTGTGAGAGATTTAGGTAATTAAATAATTAAACTAAACTCTCATTGGACCCCTTTGCCTCCTGGCCAATAGGAATCAGGCAAGCCATTGGGCTCCTGAATGCTCATTGGACCCCTTGGGAGACTGCCCAATAGTCTTCTAGGAGACTTAATTCGCATTGGTTTCTTTTATGAAATGTTTTTAAATTAATTAAACTAAATTTACTCTAGCAAAATTCTCATTGGTCCACTTCAATGGTCTTCCAATAGGAATTGGGCACACCTTGTGGGCATCTGGGCTAGGGAGTTGACATGTGTCCCTCATTCCCTTTGTGTAAAGGGAGCCTGTGTGTGTGTGTGTGGCTTTCTCTCTCATCCCCTACCTTTGGGGCTCGCCCCCTCCCATGTAGGGATGTGCAAAGTCTTTTAGGGCACACACAAAGCATCCAATTTTCCCTAGGGTTGACCTTTGGACACAACCTTTGAATTTTGGAACCTTAGTATTTTGGAAGTCTTAATGGGCTAAACCTTAGGATCTTTTTAGCCCATTGTTGCACATGGCTCTTTTGCAGATGCCCCCCCCTTTGGATCCCTATTTTCCCTCCTTTGGATCCCTAATGTGGCCGGTCTGCTAGCTTAACCAATATTCTAGCTTTTTCTCCCCTGGCACTTCCCCACATTAAATGATCAGTTTAATATGAGAAAATCATTTAGGAGAATTAGATATTGATTATTATGACATTACCCGTCTCTTGAAATCATAGTCGTCCTCGACTATGGTGTAGAGAAGATAAAGCATGTTCATGAGTCCTTTTCTTAGCGGGTAGAGGATCCCTATGTTACCCTACGACATCATTCCACAATGGATGACTAGTCCATTTGGCGCTTGAGAGCCTGAGGCTGCCGCAAGCATGTCTGCACATTAGTCCTATCAGTCTTCCATAGTAGAGTGAAAAGCTCTACTTGGTGTTTGGGAGACGTCGTCTCTGCAAACTTGATCTAAGCATGCATACCCACCTCATTTGTTTGTCGGAGAGCTTGGTCTGCGTCATGAAGTACTTAAGACTTTGGTGATCCGTTCGTAGAATGAAAGGAGTCCCCAATAAATAGTGCTTTCATGAGTCTTAGGCATGTAGAACTGCAAGGAGTTCCTTTTCGTATATGCCTAGAGCTTGCTCAACAGGGTCGAGCCTTCGACTCTCATAGCCTATGGCATGCCCTTCTTGGAGTAAGACAGCTCCAAGGCAATCACCACAAGCATCACATTGGACCTCAAATGGTTTTGAGAGATCCGGTAGTGTAAGCACAGGTTGAGAGATAAGCTTTTCTTTAAGCTTTTCGAAAGAATTGTTCTCCTTAGCAGACCATGTGTACCTAACGCTTTTCTTTGTTAGGTCATGTAATGGTCCCGCAATTTGTGAGAACTTTTCTATGAAGCGTCTATAGTATGCACACATACCTATAAAGCTTCTTAGTTCATGAAGATTCCTTGGTTTAGGCCATCCTTTTATTACCTCTAACTTTGATGGATCCATTTGGATGCCATCTTGAGAGATAATGTGACCTAAATACTGAATCTCTTGCAAGAAAAATTCACTTTTCTTTCGATTAACATAAAGTTTATTCTCTCTTAAAACTTGAAATATTACCTGGAGGTGTTGCTTGCGTTCCTCCAATGAATTAGAGTAGATGATAATATCATCAAAGAACACTCCAGTGAAGGTTCGATGAGGCCTGAACAGCTTCTCCATCAAGCGGTTGAATGTGGCTGGTGCATTGGCCAAGCCAAAAGGCATGACAATGTATTCGTAAAGACCAAATGTAGTACGAAATGCGGTCTTTACAATGTCTTGATCAACTATCCTTATTTGATGATTGCCACTTTTTAGGTCAACCTTACTGAAGTAGGTCGATCCTTGTAGCTTATCAAATAGGTCTTCTACCCGTGGAACGGGAAACCTATTCTTGATAGTGATCCTATTTAGTGCTCTATAGTCGACACACATACGATATGTGCCGTCTTTCTTTTGCACTAATAGCACAGGTGAGCAAAATGGAGATGAGCTTGGCCTAACCATACCCTTCTCAACTAACTCATGCACTTGCCGCATAATCTTCTCTTGTTGAGCTTGAGAAACTCTATAAGGAGGTTTATTGGGCGGTGAACTTCCTAGAAGAAGTTCAATTGCATGGTCATCATTAC
The DNA here is from genome assembly GCF_014529385.1 of Adiantum capillus-veneris. NCBI lineage: Eukaryota > Viridiplantae > Streptophyta > Polypodiopsida > Polypodiales > Pteridaceae > Adiantum > Adiantum capillus-veneris. Next base: position 37,210,639 of record NC_140952.1, read on the forward strand.
CTCGTTTAGGAGGTAGCTCACAAGGGATGTCGTCAATAAAAACATCTTGAAACCCCTTGAGAAAATTGGATAACTCTAATTCCTTTTGGTTGCTTTTATTTTCTTTTGCTAAAGCATTAGGTTCATTTTGAGAGTCTTTAACAAAAATCATGTACACGGAAATAGAGCTCTTTATTGACTTGTTGAAAGCTGGTGTATGTACAATGGGGATGGTGTTACCCATTTCCTTAGCATCTATATACATCTCTTTTTCCCTGAACTTAAAGGAGATTCTCCTTTCAGGAAATTTAACATCGGTAGCCAGGCGGTCAAACCATGGTGCCCCTAGGATTACATCCTCATGCTTGAGAGGAGAGATAAAGAATTCCTCTTTGTCCACATAGCCTTGGACATGAAGCCTCAATTTCCCAATGAAGGGAGTGACTGAAGCTTCTTGCCCCTTGAAGGTACTGTCTGCGGGTAGGACATCTCCCATCTCGTAGGATTGTATGCCTAGCTTGGTGGCTAACTCCATAGATATAAAATTGTGAGTAGAACCAGGGTCAAAGAGAATAAAAGCATCATGTTCTCTTACCTTTCCCCAAGCATGGCATAGAGGAGATCCTTTGTGGTGAGTTTGGTGAGTCTCCTCCTCTTGGATTTCAACCAAGGAAGCTCTAGGAGGATCTTGGCGGTTGTTCTTTTGGGGACAAGCGCGGTACGCATGCCCTTGTTTGCCGCACTTGAAACACCGGTTATCCTTATGATAACGCTCAAGCTCTTCAGGAGAGAGTTTATTGTTACCTTTGTAAACTCCCTTCTCTTTAGCTTTGTTGGAGTTGCCCTTAGGAGACTTTTGGACATTGTCCTTCCCCTTAGGCTCATTGGAACCCTTGTTTTCCGGAGGCTTATTATTTCTTTTTGCCCCCGTTTGGAAATTGATTCGAGAGGCGACCATAGTGTGGTGTATTACCGCCGATATGGTACGGGGTCATTGGGAGTTGACATACCCCACACAAAATTGTTGCTTTTGCTCTCCAAAATCCAACTTTTTGAAGATAGTGGCTTTGAGTTGTAGGTCCCCAAACTTGTCTACATATTTGTGGATAGATTCATTGGGAGAGAGCTTTAAGCTTCGCCATTCGGTGAGTACTTTGTCTTTGGCATCGGTGGCCAAAAACTTCTTCATAATGGAAGCTCTTAAAGCTTTCCATGTTTGTGGAGCTTCACCGTTGGCTCGTAGGCTAGACCACCATTGTCTGGCGGACTTTTGAAAGTGCATAGCTACATGGCGTAGCTTAGAGGACTCCGTGAAGCCCTCATCTCCAAACGCCGCATCGAATTGCTGGATAAAGGCTAAGACTTTGTCCGTAGCACCAAAGGTACCATCATAGGTAAGGAAAGAGATGCTCTTCCCTCCCTCTTTGAATTTCTTCAACTAGGATGACCTCTTCCATGCGGCATAGGATTTCCTATGGCCTCTTCTTTTTGATGGTTCAAAGGTTGCACCATCACTTTCTTCAGAGGGTGAAGAATTTGAAGAAGGTGGAGAAGAGGGTGACCTCTTTCTCGCCTTTTTCTTGTCTTGATCTTTGTCATCTTCACCATAGTTTTCATAAGAGGAAGAGGATGAAGAAGATGGAGAAGAGGGTGTCCTCTTTCTCGCCTTTTTTTTCTCTTGCTTTTTATCATCCCTCTTTGAATTGTGGTGGGGAGAAGAATATGATGGTCTTCTCTGCTTTGGTGGTGATGGAGAGCGTTTAGGCCGCCATCTTTGTGGAGCCATCTCCGCCGAGGTGGCGGGAGACTCACTTCTTTCTCGTACCTTCGCTAGAGGCTCTTGAGTTCTCCTTTGGGAAGGAGATGCATCATCAAGAAGTAAATTCTTGAGCCCTTCATAAGGATCCTCTTCTCCTTCCCAAATCGGAGAGAGACCTCTCTCGTCATGGTGATTAGCTTGAAGAATCCCGTGAGCACGGAGCTGCCATTGCACTTCGCTTTGGAGAGATGGATTGCCCATGGCTTGTTGAAGCCTAGAAACAAGATAGTTAACAAGCATTGAAGCATCATTAGTAGCTTGCTCATGAGCAAAATCAAAGTTATCAACATTAATTTCACTCTCTTTACTATTGTCAGCCATTCTAACAACTTTTAGGTGTAAACTTTTTAGGTGTACTTTGGCACTTTAAGCCCTAGTTGCTACTCCTCTTTACCCCTTTAGAAAAAGCACTCAAGCTACTGTACCCGCGGCTCGAATACCATTAATTGCAAGGAATAGAAGAGAGGGTCTTTCGACACCAAAACAGCACCGGCTCCTGTCAAGCTTCTAATAGCTCAATAGTGGTTAAGCCATAGGCAAGCCCCGTAGGACTCCACTATTAAGACCATAGCTCTCGACGGTGATGCCCCGTTAACTGCACGAAGGCAGGCGCACTGCAAGGCTAAAAATCCCTATTCTACTTACTCACAGGCAATTAATAATACCAACCATTTGTAGCTAGGTTGAGGACCTCCCTTCTAGAGCAAGAAAAGAGAAACCTTGAGCTTTGATACCAATGTAACATTTAATGGCCTAATAACTTATGTGTAGCGGAAATTAGCATGAACATAGTGGGCATTTCATTAGAGTAGATTCCTAATGAGAATTACAAGAGTGCTTGGGTGGAGAGAGCAACAAAAAGCATAACACCTAGTTAGATAGCATCAACAATACTTTCAAAAGAGAGAGCAATTAAGCTATTGACAACAGTTGAGGACCGGATTTTCATGGAGCCGGTCCCCCCTCCAAAAGGCTTTGTATTATGGTTTCTCCCATCAAGAGAGACATTGTACAATACAATTCTTTGTGTTCCTTCAAGACTAGCTAGTGCAATGAAGATGGAAACTTCATGCACTAAGCAAAACACTTAATCAAACACAACTTGAATTATCCCCGTTCTCAGACCCAAGACCTCACACACCTTCGAAGATGGTGAGAGCTAGCATGGTATGAGAGTAGATTGAGAGGAAGAAGGAGTATCTTACGAGAAAGATGTGCATCTCCTCACATAATCACTCATATTAGCATAGCTTAGCTTAGTAATTAGCTTGGTAGAGAAGATGAGCATGCATTGAAGCTTGGCTCTTGGTTGGATTTGCATCCACATGCCAAGAGAGTGTTGATGTAGGCTTCTATCTCACAAGCTTGGAGTAGGTGATGAGATCTCCATTAAAGCTTGGGAGGAGATAGAGTATTCTTTCTTCACACATGGTCAAGTGTGAGTGTGTGTGTCAATGCCATGCAAAAATCAGCCCCGTCTCCCTCTTGGGCGAGCCCTTGTTGCTAATTTGGTCTGGCTTTTGCCTCATTGGCCCTCCCCAAGTCAAGCCAATGGGTGTTAAGCAGCATAAGTGATAGCCTTCTGACATGTGTCCCCCTTTCCCCTTTTGTGAGAGATTTAGGTAATTAAATAATTAAACTAAACTCTCATTGGACCCCTTTGCCTCCTGGCCAATAGGAATCAGGCAAGCCATTGGGCTCCTGAATGCTCATTGGACCCCTTGGGAGACTGCCCAATAGTCTTCTAGGAGACTTAATTCTCATTGGTTTCTTTTATGAAATGTTTTTAAATTAATTAAACTAAATTTACTCTAGCAAAATTCTCATTGGTCCACTTCAATGGTCTTCCAATAGGAATTGGGCACACCTTGTGGGCATCTGGGCTAGGGAGTTGACATGTGTCCCTCATTCCCTTTGTGTAAAGGGAGCCTGTGTGTGTGTGTGTGGCTTTCTCTCTCATCCCCTACCTTTGGGGCTCGCCCCCTCCCATGTAGGGATGTGCAAAGTCTTTTAGGGCACACACAAAGCATCCAATTTTCCCTAGGGTTGACCTTTGGACACAACCTTTGAATTTTGGAACCTTAGCATTTTGGAAGTCTTAATGGGCTAAACCTTAGGGTCTTTTTAGCCCATTGTTGCACATGGCTCTTTTGCAGATGGCCCCCCCTTTGGATCCCTATTTTCCCTCCTTTGGATCCCTAATGTGGCCGGTCTGCTAGCTTAACCAATATTCTAGTTTTTTCTCCCCTTGCACTTCCCCACATTAAATGATCAGTTTAATATGAGAAAATCATTTAGGAGAATTAGATATTGATTATTATGACACGCCAACATATTTCTAGAGGGCAAAAACATGTATCAGGCATAGAAGCTGCAAAGGAATTCTTCTGAAGGCTGGCCACTTAAGTCATAACAGTGACCCTTATTGCCTTCAAGGAAAGACAACCACGTGCTCTGGCTTGCTCAGGCTCGTGGAAAGCTTGAATGCATGTGAGTAGCATTGTGAAAATCTTATACAACATGGTACATGAGAGGTCAGGAAGGCTCTTGAAGAAAGTCATGGCACCCGTTAGGGTTTTCACCATGTATTCTTCCATTGCTGGTCCTTGCTCTGGAGATGGTAGTCGTGGGTAGTTCAGCCATGTGGTCCTCTTCTTTCTTAGTGTCTCGTATGCCTGCCATGTCCTTACCCTTGGTACATGATAGAATGTTGGGTCTTTCTGAAGGGCTGCAGTTGCTCTTGTGCGAACAGAATCGGATATCTCGAATTCTTGTTCAACCAGCTCTTTCTCCACTTGGGGTGGATATCCTTTGAGCCTTCTGCCTACATATCTTTGTATATAGTCTTTCCTTTACTTGTAATAGATCTACTTTCATCAAGGGGTATGGCCGTGATTGCTGATGCCTGTTGAGGGGTTCCATCGTTGCATAGCTCCAATGACCAACAAAATTATCAATCCGAAGGGATAAGTTACCCAGCTAAGGCATGGAAACACTCAGACAATTAGTGAGCTAATCATGGCAACACAAATGGTGACTCTATGAGGTGAGCTTCTCGGCCTATGGAGGAGCTAAGCCACAATGGTCGGCCATCTCCACATCACTTCCATTCACCTCCAATCAACCCAATCACACACACTAACGATTGCAAGACGCACACAATACTAATCCTATCATGCAACACACTAATCACAAGCACACACATAGATCTATCGAGCACCACACTTCAATCAAACCTACATGCACACACAAGCAAGAGAGGGCAATCACACAAGATTAGATAGGGATTAACTTACGATCTAGCTAATCAAAGCATCATTAGCAATCACAAGAAGCATGAGAGAGGCATAGTGAAAGAGAATTAAGCATTGATAAGTGTTAACCAAGTCACATGAGCAAGGAGAAGCTCAAGAACTCCATAGCCACACACCTCAAGAGCTCTCACCAAAGAGTGCTCTCAACAAATGAGCTTGAGAACCCTAATTTCTTCTACACACCGCCTTATATATCTAGGGTAAAAATATGCAATGTCCGGGCGCCCAAGGTCTTTAGGGCTTCACCACTTACTGAATCTGCTACCTAGGCACACTAACTGACCTGTTCTTTACAACTTGGAACTCCCACTGAGCCCATAACACATTAAAATATTACAATGGCTTGAAATAAATCGAGAATTTATAATACGTGACCATTTTGGGAAAGTGCAAAAAATGTGTAACTTCAATCTTCACTGCTTCTTTGTATTCATTCTCGATGTGCATCCGTACGCCTTTGGTCTTTAGTAGATCCTGTTAACTGACGTTGACTAAGTTAATAATGCCACTGTGCATTGATTTGGTTGGGAGCGAGTTGAGTTACATTGACTTAGTGAAGAATTGTCAACTCCCAATCCATCGTTGATTTCCATTCAACATCTGTTTCGTGGGCAATCTGCTCCTTTAGTGCATCTTCCTCAGCTTTAAAAAGCTGGACCATGGACACTTGCTCAGCTTCAGTGAGTGGTACTTGAAAGTGCTCTTCTGCTTCTAGCCCTTCTGATGCATTAGGAGAAAGTTGGACTCAATTTTAGGCCCTGTAAGAAACACCAACTCAACATAGAGAGAGGTAATCCTGAAAAATACAAAAGTAGTTTTTTGGAATTCTATTTCTCATAGTACATATGTAAAATTTTGCTTGATCACTTAAATGCATGCTCGTACAAAATGCTTTTCGAGAGCCCAAATTAAGTGTGCACCAAAATCCATGTTCGTGAATCTTAATGAGTGATGTGATGTGTGATGAGAGAAAACACATAAGATTTGTTTTCATAATACAAAAAGAACACCAAAGATGCATCCGAAACTTCCAAAACCATTAGAATAGCACTTTAAAACACTGAAATCTGATGTCTCTAGCTGAAGATACAACCGTTTTAAGCTTAGGGCTTCATAAGGTCAGAATCAAGCGAATAAAGGCACCCAAGACCTGTCATGGGCCTTTATTCTCTTGGTTCTGACCTCTTCATAGTCTTAAATAGTACCTATCAATCACTATCAAGTACAACCTGTTCGAATTTGAATTGCGAGTACCTCATAAAAAGGTGATTGATGCTTGAGCGAGATAGCAACAGCTGGTCATAAAAAGGCACTCGACACTTGTGCAAGATGTCATTATCAAGCCCCTCACTTTTCTCAGGACAATGATAATTTCACCAAAATATTTTACGTGGATATTTTCAAAAAGGAGACAAAAGGCTTTTCAACGGAACGTTAGCCTTCTTCCTATTGGCTAAGGAGCATTCTCTCACTAGAGTTAAAAGGCCCAAAAATGAATCCATTTCTTTCCTAATGGCTATGTTTCCATCTCAGCAAATGAGAATGAGGGTATGTCAATAGTTGGTTGCTCAGAGGTACCTACTTCTTCCTAATGTTCTGGTTGTCCCTCTCTCAGCAAGATGATTGACTCTCTTTAATTCAACTATCTCTTTGAGTAGTTGCTCCTCTCTTTGGAGTTGCATCAGTGCAAGGTCTTGTCTTTGTGATTGATCTAGCTTCAGTTCTAGCTCAAGATCCTTGTTTCTCTTTTCCAAAGTCTTATAGACTTCATCTGTACCTTTGATCGAAGCGAGATCAGGATTTTCTCTTATTTATCTCAAAAAGGCTACCTGATCATTGATCCTTTTCTCAGAGTACTGCAAAGAAGTGTTTGCTACATCAAGATGCACGTGGATCTTTTGTACTGATAGAGTTGTGGTTAGAAGCTCATTGGTTACTTCTGTCAGATATTGATCTTTGCTCTTGCAGGCATCGGATAACTTAGTTAGAAGCTCTCCCAGCTCTTCCATTTCTTTCTGTTGCTTCTCTTTTGCAAACTGGTGCTATTCTGCTTCATCCTTTAGCTCTTTGATCTGTCTTTGTAGATCTGAAATTATGTTCATCCTATCATCCAACTCTCCTTATAGAGCATCAATGAATAGCTCAAGTTCCCTGGCCTTAGCACTACGACTAAGTGCTGCTGTTCGCATTTTTTCTGTCATCAGCTGCATCTGCTTGGCATATTCATTGACCTGCATGATGACTTCGTTATTCATTTCCCAATCTTCAAGCTCCTGTCTAGAGATTTCTGTCGTTTCAGTTTGTGACTCCTTGGGTGGTGCTGTGGTGGCTGCTTGTGGTTGCGGCATGGGTTCTACTTCTGGTTGAGGCATTGCGGTTGCCTCAGCTGCTTCTATTTCTTGAGGATTTGCGGATGCCTCTGTTGTTTCTGGCCTGGTTGGGTTGTCGTAGAAGGTTCAGAAGTTCAGTTTGTTCTGTTCCTTTTGGCTGTTCAAAACTTGCTTCTTCCTATTGCTCAGGCTCTTTTTCCTTGGCTTCCTTACCCTCATTGGGTTTAGCTGTTGGTGAAGGTCTCGGGCTTGGCATTGGGTGGTCTCCTTGCTCCGTAGCGGGTGAAGTGGGTTTTGGAGACACATTTCCCTGATCGTGATGTGACTCACTTTGTTCAGTAGCCTCTGCATGTCTTTGTTGTTTGGCCGCTTCCCCTTGTGCTTTCCTTTCTTCTTGAGCTTCTTTCAACTTTAAGGCTTCTGCCTCTGCATACATGCGTTCAAGAAAATCCTTGGGATCCTCTGCTCCTTTCCTTGCAGGGTTCTTGGTTTTGGGTCCCCTTATATCTCTTGGAACCCATCTTTCCGGGTCCTCACCTGCAGCTTGGTAGCACCTTTTATAAGTTTGATTTTCTCTTTCAGACCTCGCCTTCTTTTGCTGAGGTTCTTCTTGGTGAGCGGATACTGCTTTCTTCTTCATTTCTTCAATTCTTGCCCGCCTTTCCTCGTTGTCCAAGCTCTCACTGCTATGAGCTTCGTGGGAGATTTTGGCAGATTCTTTGTCTAGCTTATATACTCTCTTTGATGAACGTGTGGTTCTTGGAGAAGGTTGCGCGGATACAATCCATGTGTTCTAATCTGGGGCTGACAGCAAATTATCGGCCATTCCAATAGCATGATATGCTATTCTCGTCAGCACTTCATGAGCACCCAAATATGTGATTTTGCCTTCTTTCTTTGTGCCTTTCAACATTGTCAGCACATACTTCGCATGATCATTGCCTGCCTAGTTGTCGACTTCAAGACCTGAGTGAAGGTGGTTGCAACCGCATGATATGAGGTGGTATACCGTGGCAGTCTCTTTGATAAGGAATGGAAGTGTTGGTGGTATAGGCAAGCTGTTCTTCCACTTGCCTTTGGATGAGGTCAAAAAAAGTGGAAGCAGCGTAGTCTCTTTGGTGAATGTGCCTGCTGTCTTTCTATCTCGATCCTGCATCATCATACCTTTAGTTGACAGCTTCAGTGCCTTGGCCACAATCTCTTTTATGATTAATACTTCTACCTTTTGCCCTTGTTGGTCGGTGATTTGGGATGACCCATCTTCTTTGATTGTGGGCAGTAGTTCATATGCTTTCTGGAAATATACGCCACATGGTTCCTGGTCGTAGAAGTCTCTTAAGCCTAGCCTTCTGTTGGCTTCTTTGGTGTTTGGCTTGGTAGCTACATCATACATCTCTTTTGGTAGAATTTTCAGTTCCACTTGGTGTCCTTCGCTCTTGAACCTGCCAGTGAAAACTATGGTGTTGTTTTCTTCCAGCTGTTCTTTTGACAAGTACGTTGCTTTTGCCGTCTTCACTAAACTTGGATCTAGTTACTCTTTGCAACTTTTATTTCTGAGACACCCTTTTCTTGGCCTTTTCGATTGCTTGCATTGCTCCTGTTAAGTGAATACAATGCCAAACTTAGAAAATTTTGCAAATTCCGCCCTGAAATGCCCTGAGTCTGAATTGCTGACAAATGATGTCCAATTTTCTTTGAATCAATTTTGGTGCATGCATAGATGCATAAAAACATGTAGAGATCAAAATCATGCAGTTCAGGCAAAAATTACAACAAAAGTAAATAATTGCGATTATTTGCAGCTGGGGATTTTTTCCAACTTTTTGCATTTTTGACATGAAGGCTTGAAACATATGGCATTTAGGTGCTCTGAGTGAAGTGTGGGCTCAATTGAGTGCACTGGGTGGAAATGGTGTCAAATTTAGGCTTTCAGTCTCTGAAACAGTACATATACTAAGATTTTGAGTTTTGCGATCCAAATTTGCTCAAACTTGGTCAGTGGACTTGGGACATTATGTTCTTTGGTCCCATAAGGTCAAAGTTGCAGATTTCACCCATTTTGGTAAGAAAGTAAATAATTGCGATTATTAACTTTTTCATCAAAATGCACATTTGTTTTTGTTGCAACTTGGTTTTAGGCATGATGTAGACTCTATGTATGAGATATGGGGTGATTTAGATCAAAAAATGTGACAGATAACTCAAAAATTGGATTGGCAAGACTTTGGTGCGTTTTTTGACAAGTTCCAAGCTTTTCTTGATCATTTTGGCTCATACTTGAAATGTGGCATGTAATAGATGTGTACAAGTGATAGGTGAAGTGGAGAGATCATTTTCAAGCCAAAAAAACATAAAAGTCAATAATCATGATTATTTCCAGCAGTCAATTTTTTTGCAAGACTTGACAATTACATATTCAATATATCTAAAGCAAGTACTAAGGTTTTGTTGTGTCGGCATCACTTCGTGCTCTTGTCGACTTTGAAATCACTGATTTTTGTGATTAGATGGCATATGGAGTTGGTTAGTCACTTTTGAAGCTATGAACTTGTCCGCTACATAGTTCTGATGCTACCCATCCATTTGGAGTCAGTTTGACTTCATATGTTAAATTTGACGCTTTGTAGCCTTCAAACTGTTTTTTGCTTTTTGAGAGCTTGCCTTGACTGTTTTCATGAAACCATCTAGGTACATTGTTTATAGACCTAGTGTATAAAGCTTTCCGTGGAGTCAACATCCAATTCTAGCATCTGGAAAAAACCTAGATTTTCTACTTGGGACCCCCCTCGACCCCTGTTGAATGGTAATTTGGTGATATAGAAGTGTTCTATTATATAGGGGCATGCTACAATTCAAGTCTCGTCCAATTTGGTTGAGCTAACAGGCGCTATGGTCAATTTTGGATCGTAGGACTTCGTGCATTGATGGGTTTTTAGGGTTTTTTAATGAGCCTAGACTTGCTACCCTCGGCGATATAGAATTGATCATTGATAAACTTAGAACTTACCCCTCATGTCTTGTGTGAGACGATGCTGTAAAAGGGATACTGTGGACTCTAAAAATCACGCGCAAAGAAGGTCGAGAGCTCTCTTCTCCAAGAGTGACTAGTGGAAATGAGGTGATTTTGGACTACCTTGATATCTATACTTGGACTTTTCAAAATATTTTTTCCAAATTTCCTAGTTAGTCCTACTAGGCCGTGGTTTGTTGTACCATCAGGATGCTTTGGCACGCTAATTTCCTGAGCTGTCGGTATCAATAATGATGGTTGTCGAGCTTTTACTCTCCATTGATATCTTGGATTTTCTTCAATGAAATGTTGGGGTTGAGTGTTCTGAGACATAATTCTCCATTTCTTTATCGGTGTTACAGTTTATGGAGAAGATAAGTGCTCATTTTTCCTCCAAATCCATTTTGTTTTAGGTTTGCTGCTCGAAGATACACCTCTTTGTGTTTAGAATTTTGGAACCTTCTTTGGTATAGTAGGTGATGTTTTGGGAACCCAAATTTGAATCGACTTGTCCTTAACACTAGAATGGTAACAGGACACTTTTATGTCCTTGGACACTTTTGTGTCCTGTTAAGTGACCATTTTGCTTGAATTATTTGAAGAGTATGAAAATGAATTTCTAGGTGCTATATATCCACAAAGTTGCCTTATGAGCTGAAAAAAACTTAGCATTTTTTTTGGAGTATCGATCTCACCATTAACCTTACTCTTGCACAACATTTTTGAACCTAAACTGTGTGAAAAAACGGGTCCTGTTTTTTACTTTTTTTCAAATTTTGGCAACTATACCACTCTAAACTTCATGTTTGTGAGGTTTAGATGGCTAGAGGTTAGGCCTTCATAGTTCTCAACATGTTTTGATGCTTGCAGGGAGAGCTAAGTGTTAAAATTGAAAGTTATGACCAATTTACAAGAATTGTATAATCCTGTTTTTTTGGCCAAAATTAGCACTTTTATGATTTTTTTGGTGGCTTTCTTGATATCCAAATTCAATTTTGATTGTGTAAGTGTAATGTATAACGTAAATCTATTCTTCCTTGAGTTTTGGGGGACCTAATATGCTATGGTATATGATGATGGTTGAGTTTTTTGATTGCTGAAGAATACGGTACATTTTATAGTAGCAAGTATAACTTTCTCAATATTGCTAGTTTCTTAGGCCAATTGTGTGTATTTTGTAGGTAGTAAACATATCTAATCATAGACTACAAACTTGGCTAGATATTGAGTAGTTTCTATGGGTTTCTAGAGGTCATAATGCTAAACCCAATTTTTTCATGTTTGCTGTATTTAGCACTTTATCATTGCCCCCAAGGTTCCAATTGTAAGAGATCCATTATCCTTTTGACATGCTCCATGGATTCTTTTGAATCCAGAGGCCGAAAGGGAACTAAGAAAACATGTATATAGTATCTGTATTGAGCGTGACTATAGAAACTTTGATGATAGGTCCGTAGAATGGCAAAAATGCAACTTTTTTGTACCTATTTTTTTTGCCCAAAAAAAAAATAGTGAGGTAAAAGCAACCATATGTTTTGGTCACCAACCCATTGAAGTTGACGGGGCATTTTATCTCATGTCCTACAAAAATCTCCACTCTTATTTATATGAAATCAACCGTGAGAAATTGCTGTTTTGGGCAAAATGCACTGGTCCATCAACTTTGGAGGCTTGTAGTGACCAAGGGATGAGAAAAATTACAAGTTTCTCATTTTTTCCATATGTAGTAGTTATTGAACTATAAGCTCATGAATGAATTTTTCAAAATGAGTGGATCTACTATGGTTTTGGAATTTTTTCCCAAAACCCTGAAAGGACACTTTTATGTCCTGTTAGGTTACCATTCTAGTGTTAAGATGTGTTTTTGGTACGCAGATATGCCTGACTCCTTGCATAGGCTACTTGTAGCATTTTCTTGTCTATAGGATGGAGAAGATTGATGGTTTTGTGGTTTGCTCTGCTGGTAACCTCCTTTCCATTCCTCTTTTCTTGGTGCAATTGAAACAATGAGTTGTCCGCCTTTAGGTGATAGCTTGAGTTGATTGGTATCCCAATCTAGTACTACCTTATATGTCTGCAACCATGAGATTCCAAGAATCATTGTTTCATTCATGTATTCATGTAGTAAGCATACAAATTGATGAGGGCATGAAAATCCATGTACTAACACATTTAATTTGACTACTCCTAGTGTTGGTGTTGGATTTTTGTTGCATCCTTTAATATTCGATATTCCTGCTATCAAAGACTGACTTGTTGCTTTCTTGTACATGGAATAGTTGACTGCATTTACTCAAGCTCTTGTATTGAACAATGCATTTGTGTGATGATTGTTGAGCTGTACTTTGATGCGAAGGTCCATTCCATCTAACCATTCATCATCTGCTGACATTGCATCCTTCTTTAATTCCCATAGTTGGTCATATAGTTCCAGAGTGTTGATGGGAATAGGTATTTGTTGATTTTTGAGAGCAGCTTTCCTTTTGAGTACTCGAAGGCGAGCTTCTTCTTGGGCTTCATCAATAACCTGCTGTCGTTTTATCTTTCTTTGCTTTGTTGTATGCATCTTTTCTAGAAATTTATTGGTTAGTGGAAAATTGTACTTCTTTAAACGGCATCCACTAATCCAATTAACCATTGGTTTACCATCTAGAATGGACAACTTAACTGCTCTACTTGGAGATACATCTTCAATAATAAACGGTCCGTTTCCTTTTTTCTTAAACTTGGGAATGTGTTGCTTAAGGGAATAGACTAAAACTAAGTCCCCTTTTTTGAAGATTTTTGTAACTAGGTCGGAATTAAAAAACTATTTTTGTTTCCGCTTTTGTGCATAGATGTGAGCTACAGCTGTTAGCCTTTGCTCATCAAGATTGTCTAAATCTTCTAGCCTCTCTAATAATTCATGTCTAGTCCACTTAAGATCCTTAGCTACTCTTAGTGTCGGCAATAGAAATTCTATCAGCACTCTGGCATCAAGACCATAAACAAGGTTAAAGGACATAGCATTTAAAGCTGTCTTGAATTAAACTCTATAAGCCCATAGAGCGGCATGGAGATTCATTTCCCAATCTATCCATCCTGAATTAACCACTTTAGTCAATATCGAGCTAAGAATTTTATTTGTATGCTCAGCTTGTCCATTTGCTTATGGGTGATAGAGAGCCGATTTATTATGGATGACCATAAATTCATTAAGCAGATACTCAATTACCTCATTGAGGAAATGAGTTTCCCTATCACTGACAATTTCTATTGGCAGTCCATATCTCGTGAACACATTCTCATACAAGAATGCGGCTGTGGTTCTGGCATCATTCTTTTTGGTTGCTTTAGCCTCTGCCAACTTGGTCAAATAGGCCGTAGCTACAATGATATATTGAGCTTGAGTTCTATAAGCAGGTGGTTGTATTCACCCAACAAAGTCTATACCCCATTTTGCAAAAGCTCTAGCCCCCATCATTGGTCTTAAAGGCATGCTATCTACACAGGTTGTAATTTTAGCTCGTTGACATGCATCACATATTCAAATATATTCCTTGGCATTTGCAAAAAGTGTTGGCCACCATATGTGTGCCATTAAGATTGCTCTTGCGGTGGTTTCACTAGAAAAGTGACCTCCAACTAATCCAGCATGTGCTTGTTCTATAATGGGAATATATTCGTCTTCATTTGCACAAAGACGCAAATGTTGATCTTTTCCTCTTCGATATGGTTGGTTTTCAATAAGAGCATAGTCTTTTGCTTCAGTTTCAATTGATTTTTGACGGTGTTTACTCATATCCTCAAGAAATGTTTGGCTTGATAAGTAAGTAACTAGATAGTTAGTCCACTTAGGAACGAGTGATATTTAGAACAATGTCACATGAGATATGGGTGCTTGTTTCTGGCATTGAGGACAATTTTTTACAAATGAGTGAACATCACTCCTCATAGTTGGCCAAAATACCCCAAGTCTCAAGATCGGTTGCATAGTTTGGTCTTCCACAAAGTGAAGTCCTACTATGGTAATATGTGCTTGACTTAGGTACTGGGTTTTCTCCTCAGGATTAACGCTGAAAGAAATATTCCATCTTGATTTCTTTAATACAGCCTTCCAACTACGAATTGATACATAGCCAATTTCTCTATTAATCTGATTGTAATAGGAAGTGGTATTTGTGATTCCACTTGAGCTATGGTTAGCAAGGATACTATATTTTTTGACCATCGGGGTATCATTTCCATGGAGAATAGATATGAATCTGGTAGATCACCGTCTACTCCCTTTTGTGGTTCTCCTGAAATAATCCTTGACAAATGATCTGCTCTTTGGTGAGTAGTGCCCTTTTTTTACAACTACAATGAAATCAAATTCCAACAGAATCATGAACCATCTCACTATTCTTTCTATGTTGCATGGCTTGTTGACCAAGTATAATAAGGCTTGGTGGTCCAAAAAAAACACAAATTTGTTAGACAATAGGTAATGTCTATACTTTTTTATGGCATAGATCATTTCTAATCCTTCCCTTTTGTGGTTGTATAGTTTTTCTCTGCCATATTCAACTATCTACTAGCATAAGAAATAGGAAAATCAAAATTCCTATCTCCTGGTTGAGCTAGGATACACCCAATGGCAAAATTGGAAGCATCTACATGTATGTGGAATATCTTATTCCAATATGATGCTTTCAATATTGGAGCTGAAGTGAGAGCTTGCTTAAGCTTCATGAAGGATTCTTCACACTCATCCGTCCATTCAAAGAGTGTAATCAAGATGTACATGGGTTTTGCAATTATAGCATACATGTAAGTGAACCGTCTGTAATATCCACAATGTCCCTTGAAAGCTTGAACCCCTTTAACTGTTGTTGGTCTAGGAAAATCAGCAATAACATGAATTTTATCCATATCAGTAGCTATGTCCTTTTTAGACACTATATGTCCAAGAAGTTTTCCTTATATACCCATAAATGTGCACTTTTCAGGATTTAAGCAAATCCTATAAAGTCTACATTTTCCAAATACCTTTTTAATATGCTCAAAATGATCAGCCCGAATTGATGAAATCATCCGGCCCCACCTTGAAACTAAAGAGCCAGAACAGTGAAGATACCTTAGATGGAATTTCGTTCATAGAAGAAGACTGGCCAGGACACTTATGGAAAAAATCTAGAGAGATTAATGATGGGAGCCTAACTTTGAAGTCAGCTCCTATAGAGGAAGTTTGGTTAGACAATCTACCTCTTGATATGGACATGGATATACAATCCTTGTATGGGGATTGCAACTCTGAAGCTTCAGGAATGTCTAAACCAATAACTCTGAAAACAGTACGCTCTTACTTGGGAGATAACGAAGATGAATCGATAGTGTGTAAAACCACTCAGATAGAAAAAGCGGAACAAATCCTAGAGGTAGACAAGATTCATTCAGTCATGTCTACACCCATTCAATGCACTCTTACTTTAGGAGAACTATTAAAAATTAGACCATATTTATGGAATGATCTACAAAAAACTCCAAATAAGGTGGGGATAACATCGCTAGTCGTGAAAATTTTGAAAAAATTAGATCCGTTCCAATGAACAAAGTCGGAGAATACTTCAAAGGGGAAGAAGGAAACACAACCCTTCCGGTGAGATACAATGATATAGAAACCATGGCAATACTAGATAGTGGGGTAGGCATAGCCATAGCCACAAAAGCAGTCACTTGGAATCATGGGGAAGACCAACCATTAGACAAACTTGAATGAAATTGCAATTGGCTGATGGACATATCAAAAAACCCTTAGGACTACTTGAAAAAGTGATAGGAATTGATTACCAACATACTTTTGCAATAGTGGACTTTGTGAAGAAACTCAATTATGAAATCATCTTGGGAAGACCTTTCATGCGACAAGTACAACTTATCCAAGATTGGGAAAACAATTATCTATATTTGAAGCAAGTGGGATCAATAACCAGAGTTAATCTAAAAGATCACACTTATAGAGATGTCATGAAAACACCCATACAAGAATTTGACTCAGTCTCTTCGGCTTAAACTAAGCTTCCATCTTGGTTGAACAAAGACACACCTATTTGGATGTGTGGAGCCTCAGAAAACAAGAGCTTAAAACGAGAAGAATTTATCTTAGAAAGGGATTTCACAGATGAAGCCTATGTACCTGAACCCTTTCCAGAGCATTTTTTTGAGCCATTTGAGTGGACTCAAATTTTAGCAACAATGGATGTATGCATAAATACGTATATGCCTACTCAATTTTTCAATGAGGACAGCTATGACATAATCCCCATACAAATGATCTCAACCCTTCACATTGAAGACAAAATTCAAGAATCCAAGGACTTGATAAAGGCTCAAAAAGTCTTTTCAGACCTCTACTATGATGCAACAAATGAGTTAGAAGAATATTCAGCTACCTCAGATGATTTGGGGTCGAAAAAAGAACATGTGAGAACTAAACTACTCATAAAAGGAGGGGAGGAAAGTTTTTTGACTTTCCAAAACAGAAACCAAGAAGACAGAAATGGTATAGAAGAAAAAGAGACACGAGAAACTCAAAAGCTAGACTCTATGCCATCAGTCTCTAGTAGAACACAGTTTTTGATGCAAATAGATGCACATGATTGTGTCAAAGACAAAATCACTGGTAGATATCCTTTAAACAAAAAGCAAGAAATATAAAAAACATTAAGAAAAACAAGAAAGGAAACTCAAGAAAAACCTAAATACCAGGACAAGGATTCAACCGTGACATGAGTTGAACGGAGAAAGAAGTATCAAGAGTTGAAAAAAGCTCTAAAGGAGATATATAAAACTAAAATGGAAACCAATGAGGAGGAAGGTAAAGATGTAATGAGTGTTCCATCCCATTACAAGAAATATATTCTCTAGGAACAAAAAATCATAATCGAACAACCTGTCAGGGAACTACGAAAACAGGGTGAATCCTACGAAGGACCTAAAAACGCAAAAAAGATAGATCTGGCCAAACCACGAGAAGAGCTTAGACTTGCCTACATTGCAAATGACCTCACGAAAGAAGAAGAAGAGATTTTGTTAAGCTTACTGCAAGAATATCGAGATATCTTTGCTTGGTCTTATAAGGATCTCAAGGGTGTTTATCCAAAAATCTGTCAACACACCATACCTATGAGAGATGATGCAAAACCAAGCAGACAGAGGTCATATACTTATAATGAAACATTTGCCAGAAATATCAAAGAAGAGATTGAAAAGCTAAAGGAGGCCGAATTCATTTATGAAATTGAACACACAAATTGGGTGTTTCCAATTGTAGTAGTATCCATTAAAAATGAAAAATTAAGGGTGTGTGTCAATCTCAAGAAAGTGAATGCAGCTACCATTAGAGACAACTTTCCTCTTTCAATCATTGAGCGTGTTTTAGAACGAGTTGCAAGAAAAGAAGCTTACAAATTTTTAGATGGTTTTTTGGGATACAATCAATTTTTGGTTGACCCCAAAGATCAACATAAAACTTCTTTTGCAACTAAATGGGGTTTTTTTTTACTATTGGGTTATGCCTTTTGGGTTAACTTATGCTCCTGCCACCTTTCAAAGATTGATGAGCCATACTTTTAAAGAATACCTTCAAAATTTCTTGGAAGTATATATGCCTACCACCACTTTGGATTTCTCTTACTGGTTCCTATCACAAACTTCTCAGGTTTTGCCATACTCTCGAGCTTGGGTTTTTGTTTTTCCAGCATTTCTTAAGTAATTCTTACCAAATTTTGATAAGCTTCAAGCTTAGCTACTTCCATATCTGGAGAAAGATAGTTTTTCCATTTGTTTTCTATGTTTTTGCCTGCTTGAAGTCCCACTTAGTAAGCTTCCAAGGCTGCATTAATTGGCTCAAAAATTTTGTCTACCAAAATAGATCTTGTAGATTTTATTGTGGTTTCCTTGATTTCACTTCCAGTTTCTTTCACTTTTTCCTAGAATAGTTGCTTTGCTTTCTCCTTGATTTCCGCCATTTGTTTTTGTTTTCTCATCTCATACCTTTTGCTTCTGCTTCTCTTGGTCTTTTGAGAGGAAATTTTAGTATTCTTCGAATCATTTGAGGAGTTATGTTTCTTTTTCTTAGCCCGATCTCTGGTGATTACCTTGATTGCAACAATAGGTTCATTCTCAGATGAGCTACTAGGTATCACTTGGACTACGTTCACTACTGTTTTATCCTTGTTTAAGGGATTTTTTGGACAATCTTCAGGGAAGTGTCCTCCCTTTTTTCAACATTGTATATAAAAAGCTTCAATTGGCTTAATGTTCTTGTTAGGCTTTGGGCATTCATTTTTCCAATGATTATCTGCACCACAGTTATGACAGTTCCCAGTTCTTGGTTTAATCATGGGTCTTACCATCGGAGGTCTAACACGTTGATTAGCTACATAGTACGTCGATGCAAGTTCTGGTGTAGAATAAGTCACAAATTCTTCCATTGGTGGTGGATGTGAATTATAATAATCTCCTTCTACCATTATTTAGATGAGGCTCTGCATAGGGTGTAACTGGTTCATCTATGCCTCTCCTTCTACCATTATTTAGATGAGGCTCTGCATAGGGTGTAACTGGCACTAGTGCTTGTTCATCTATGACTCCCTATGAATGCACGTACTTTACAGGTACTGCATTATTTCCATGATATGGAGGTTGTTGACCCAACACAAGTTGAGGTCTTTCCATATCCATTGGTGGTCTTTGAGCTAGGGCTATAGTAGGCTGATATTTGTACATGGGTTGTCCCTTGTGGACTCATAGGCACATATTGAATATTCTCATCATACTTTGGTCGGTAATAACACTCATTGGTCTCATGGTTGGTCCATTTATCCTTGATTACACACCATTTTTGCGGCCTAATTGGTTGTCCCTATTGAAGTATCCCTTGCCCTAGTCCCCTCATAGGTGCTTTTTGCATGTTATTTATCATTTCATTCATCCTTTTGAGCATGTCTTCTATGGCTGTAAGTGGTGTTGCAGCAGCAGTTCCCACTTGTGTTGATTTGGTGGATGGTGTTTTCTCACTTTGATTATCCTTAGGGACATCTTCTTCATTGAAAATATGACAATTGTCTCTTAAGTCAATAGCATCTGACACACACTCTTCTAGGGTCATATGCTTCTTGCTATACAATCTAGCATGAAGTTCTTTGTTTAGCAGTCCCTTTAGAAAAAGTGATATTAATATTTCTTCTGCAGGTATATCTAGTTCTGGGCATCTTGCAATGTATTGTTTCATTCTAGTTGCACAATCCCTAATAGACTCACCTTGTTTCTGTTTGAAGCTATAGATTTGAGCTACAATATTGTGCTTGATTCCCCTTTTGGAACAAGAAGCTATAAATCCTTGAGCTAATGTATTTAAGTCCATGATTGACTTTGGTGGAATATTTTGGAACTATGTCAGTGCTTTTTCTTCTAATGTCATTCCAAATCCATTGAATTGAGTATGGAAATCAAATATGCGTTCTGCTCTTAGCACTTGTTTAAAGCTTGCTAAGTGGTCATATGGATTCCCAGATCCACTGTATTTTTTGACCCATTTTTTGAAAATGAGATGGTCTAACACGTCTATTTGGTTCAACTCCCGATCTCCTAGCAGTTGGTCTTGTTCCGAGTACTTCAAACCAGTCTGTTGGAAATAGTGATTCATGTAGCCTTGGACTGACTTTAGTGTCACCCGGTTTTCTTCATGATGAGGTAGTTTCTGGTTTTTTAACATTGCTCTTAAAAGTTCTCTCTTGGAGTTCATCTCTTGGAATAGTTTATGGTCCTTGGCCCAATATCCAATCCCTTATGGAGTACCCTTGGTATTGGGTTTTTCCACCTCCTCAACACTCGTCATAACAAAGTTATTGTTATAACAATCCCTAAATAGGTAGGTTGGTAGATCTGCCGATCCATTGTCTTTGATTTTGAAGATATGGATGATCTTCATGGGTGTTAACTGTCCTGATTTGGCATGAGAAGTCCATAGAAGATCTTTGACGTTTCTATCCCCCCAACAATAGACTCCAATCCTAGGATTATCCATGCTAAGCCGTTTCAAAGGCTTCAAATCAACTTGATCATATCCCTTGAATTCTAAAGTCGGTGGTCCCTTTTTGCTGCCATATCAAGAATTATGGTATTTACTTCTAACCCCCATTTGTCTATCACATCAAGGTTTTCTACTTGTAAATACTGAGTTCCATTTTTATCCATATACATTTTTCCTTGTTTGTTTGCCGTGATTTCCTCTTCAAACTCTATCTCATGGTCATCAATGCGAATAGCATACTCTTCATTAGGATCCAAGTAAACATGAGCTCCATGGCGATTAGTCTTATAATAGGTGAGTATGTGCTTATAATGCACTGTCGTTCAAGTTTCTGAACGAGCCGAATAGGAAGACATTTCAGATGTTGATTCTGAAAAAGTATCTGAGACTTGTTCAAAGATAGTGTCCAAGTGATCTCCTTGATTCACACTCTCTTTGGTATATACTCTACTAGCGGTCTCTTCAAATATGCCTTGATTTGCTAGTATACGACCAGATCTAAGGTTCATATAGACTTGTGAAGCACTGGATAGATTACTTACTGTCGGATTGACTTGTTATCACCTTTTTCCACCTTACTTGATTGCAACTTTTGTCAAGCTTTCAATTCCTTATCTGCAACCTGATTCTTGTATTAGTTTTAATCACGTTAGCTATTCTTTCACAAAGACTTGTACAATTTTTGCTAACTATTATGACTGGTCTATGTGTATCACTTCAATTTGAGCTAAGTGAGTTAGTACTTGAGACTTTCAGATTCTACTTTTGCAAAAAGCCAAAGGACTAAACTGCAATCTGGAAATTGAGTGAACATGTACTCCTTTGGATTTGATTGAACCCAAAATTGCCCGTTGGCCTTGTATTATGTTGATCTAACAGTGTACAAGCTCAAAAGTCCAAAATGGTGTCTTTGTGCATCAAAAGTTAATTGATTATTTACTTCTCTCAAAATTTTACACGTTTTTGGCTTGTTTTGTCAAGTATGCAACTTGTTAAGGTCTCTGGACAAGTTTCACTTAGTTTGAACAAAATTTGTTCAAGTTATCAATTGTTTCCTGTCCGCAGACTCAGTTTTCAAGAATCTGGCTTAAGTCCCACTTTTGTGATCCAAATTTCACCAAATTTGATTTGTGTGGTCTACTTGATATGCTTGACCTTGTGGTATACTAAAATGTGCAAAAACGTCCAATTTTGTAGCAGATGTAAATAATCGTGATTATTTATTTCTGCTATTTTTATGCAATTTCTTTCCACAATCTTGACATAGATTGATTAAGTAGCTCAACTTAAGCTCCCTAGCCAAGTTTCATCAATTTTGGGTAGTTCCTATTCAAATGGTCAACAATTTTGTATCTGCAGATTGACTTTGCAAATTTGGCCACAATTTTCACTCCAATGATCCAAATCTTACCAAATTTGATTTGTGGGCTTAATATAACATGCTAAGACTAGTGGTATGATGGGTTGGTCAAAAAAGTTGAAAATGGGACAAAAGTAAATAATCACGATTATTTACTTATGACAAAATTTGCATCTTTTTGGTCAACTGAGCATGTATACTTGTTTAATATATCAATAAAAGCCTATAAGTCAAGTTTCACTGAGTTTGATTTTTTTTTTCCCAATTTACACTCAAGTTCTTGACAATCAGTACAAAATTCAGTTTCTACCAAGTTTTTGATCAATTTGGTGATCCAAATTCTATGGGCCTTTACAAAAGATGTTTGTACACATGCATAGAGTCTCTGGTATCAAGCTTGGTCACTTTTGAGTTGAAAGTAAACAATCGTGAATATTTACTTTTGGCCTAAAATGAGCACTTTTTTCAACTTCTTCAGTGGACAGTCTTTTAATGAGCTATTTTAAGCCTCTGAGTCAAGTCAAAACTTAATTTGGCCTAAAATGTCAAGAAAAAGTAAATAATCTGAGTTTTTGCAAACTCTTGAAATTTTACCTCAAATGCGTCCTTAAGCTGACCCATTGGTTCATACAACTTTTAAAGCATACTCTCCAGTCGGATTCAATGGTGGACAATCTTCTGGTGCTACTTCTAGTCGTAGACCTGAATTCTACAACTTCACATAAACAACTCACAATTGATTCTTTTGGATAGAGCAATGTCCTAAGATTCCACCTCTGATTCTACTTACCCTACTCCTAGATTCTACTACAATGGGGTTGTAAAAAGTGTCCACAAACACTCGTTTTCTTGTTTTTAATGGTTTTTTGAGCCTTGATCTTAAGACTTGTCTTGTCCATCAATCGTTTCAAAATCCTAATCCAATATTCTGATCTTACAATCCTAAAAGGTACTTAGCAAGTACAACCTACTTCCACGCTATCTCTACATAACAAAAGACGACGATCTTAAAAAGAAAGTTTTGACTCTAGGTGATCCTAGAGGAAGTTAAAGAATAACTTCACAAGACGCTCATGTTTCTCCCTAGTTTATGTCTCTTTGTTCCCCGGCAACGGCGCTAAATGTGGGACGGGTGTCTAACCTCACTCCTATCTTATTGCAGACATAGCGAGAACCACGAATATAATTGTCAATCCATGGGATGAAGGTGACTCCCCTAGTGCATAGAGGATACAAGAGGTTGTCAATCTATTGGAAAACACCAAAAAACTCGCATCTATCTCAAGCTACACTCAAATGACAAAAATCATCAAAAGTTAGTCACTAATCAGCAAACAAATCACAACCGTTACAACATCAAACGACATCCAAATGTTACGAAACTTCTAGGACATGTTTATAAGACCTAAGCACACCTGGTTATGGTCTCAAATCTCACTTTAGGTCAAGTGAAAAAATCGTGATTATAAACAGCAGTGAGTTTTTGACCTAGAATATGCTTAGCAATGATGCCCCAATACCTGCCTATACTTAGTTTATGATTTTGAAGCTTAAATTCCTACTTATGATGAAATTAGGCCGTGGGTCGGCGACGCCAAAAGCTATGGATTACCATGAAATGCTTACTTCAATGCGTAGAGCTCTTACATGCGGTTGCAATGCAACAAAGGGTGATACCGGGTTAGCCGGACCGCCCTCTAGCCCGGCATGAGAGTTAAAGTTCTCAATTTTCAAAACCCAAACTGCAAGAATAAGCCACATTCAAGAGCACGAGTAACACAAATAAAAAATAATTTTTTTTTCTCTTATTACTTCCACCACCAATTTCCCCTTCCTTGCTCGCACACGTGTAATAGGCTACCGCGTTTACCCTTTTAAACCACCATCTGTCTATCTCTTACCCTGATTCTCTACCATCTAGCCAATAAAACAAGCCTACATTGTTCTTTTCCATTCGCGGGCCACCATGCATGAACTAGAGTCAGTCTCTCTCTCTTGCATTATTTATACACACACACCCTTCACATTTTTTAATTTCCTCTCTCTCTTACCTCACTCTCCCCTCCCTCTCTCCCCTCTTATTTTTCCTCCCACCAGCAGATCACCGTGCTCCCAAGCAGTGCTTTCTCTCTCTCTCTCTCTCTCTCTCTCTCTCTTCTTTCCTTTTTCCCTTTCTTTTTTTCTCTCTTTCCTCACTATCTCTCTCTCTCACTATCTCTTCTTGTGGAGACCACCACCAGGGCTTATAATCTCTCTCTCTCTCTCTCTCTCTCTCTCTCTCTCTCTCATACTCATAATCCCTACCCTTACCCCACCCCGTTGGCCCTCAATAACCCCCCCCCTTCCTCGCTCACCGTCGGCCAGGAGGAGCCGAGGGCCCCTCTCTCTCTCTTTCTCTCTCCCGCTCCCGGTTCAAGCCCGAAGGCAGCCACGTATAGTGCTTTCTCTCTCTCTCTCTCTCTCTCTCTCTCTCTCTCTCTCTTATTCTTATCCACACACACACACCCTCACACACTCCCTGTCGGTGGGCTTGCTCTCCATCTCTCTCTCTCTCGCAAGCTTGTGCAGGTGCAGATAGGAAGCCTCTCTCTCTCTCTCTCTCTCTCTCTCTCTCTCTCTCTCTCTCTCTCTCTCTCTCTCTCTCTTATTCACACCCACACACCTTCTCCCTCCCTCGCCATCTCACCCCCGCCCTGTCTCTCCCTCACTCTCTGTGTCGTGAAGCCCGAAGGCGCGCAATATACAGGACCGGAGTCTCCCTCTCTCTAACTACACACACACACACACACCACACACCTACACACACACACACACACACACACACACACACACTCCCCCCCCTCTCTCCCCAGCGACCGCGTTCTCTCTGCCCCCCTCAATTTCGTTCTCCCTCTCTGTTTTCCTGTTCACCAAGCACGTAGAAAAAAGTGTGTATATATATATATATATAATATACACATGTTTTATACAAATTACCCCCCTCTCTCTCGTTCCCACGCACCACACCCTCTTCCCGTGCACATACGTACACATATACGTACCCTCTTCCCGTGCACATACGTACACATATACATGCACATACGCGCACATATACATACACATATGCACGCACACACAACACATAAACACACTAACGCACTCACCTATATACACACACACGTCTACACAAACTCACCCATAGACACACCGAACATGCACGCATATATGCACACACCAAAGAATAATAAAAAAAAACAAAGGAATCAATGCCAACAACAAAAAAGAAGACGACCAACTCGCGCGCCGCCAACATCACAACAAGAAGTGACACGTAGCATCTCGGCTTCTCGTGACAAATACCAATTCTGCAGCCTTAACACTAGAATGGTAATAGGACACTTTTATGTCCTTGGACACTTTTGTGTCCTGTTAAGTGACCATTTTGCTTGAATTATTTGAAGAGTATGAAAATGAATTTCTAGGTGCTATATATCCACAAAGTAGCCTTATGAGCTGAAAAAAACTTAGCATTTTTTTTGGAGTATCGATCTCACCATTAACCTTACTCTTGCACAACATTTTTGAACCTAAACTGTGTGAAAAAACGGGTCCTGTTTTTTGCTTTGTTTCAAATTTTGGAAACTATACCACTCTAAACTTCATGTTTGTGAGGTTTAGATGGCTAGAGGTTAGGCCTTCATAGTTCTCAACATGTTTTGATGCTTGTAGGGAGAGCTAAGTGTTAAAATTGACAG
This sequence comes from Adiantum capillus-veneris, assembly GCF_014529385.1. Taxonomy (NCBI): domain Eukaryota; kingdom Viridiplantae; phylum Streptophyta; class Polypodiopsida; order Polypodiales; family Pteridaceae; genus Adiantum; species Adiantum capillus-veneris. The sequence goes on from NC_140952.1 coordinate 37,236,242, forward strand.
TTATGACCAATTTATAAGAATTGCATAATCTTGTTTTTTGGCCAAAATTAGCACTTTTATGATTTTTTTGGTGGCTCTCTTGATATCCAAATTCAATTTTGATTGTGTAAGTGTAATGTATAGCGTAAATCTATTCTTCCTTGAGTTTTGGGGGACCTAATATGCTATGGTATATGATGATGGTTGAGTTTTTTGATTGCTGAAGAATACGATACATTTTATAGTAGCAAGTATAACTTTCTTAATATTGCTAGTTTCTTAGGCCAATTGTGTGTATTTTGTAGGTAGTGATGCGGTCCGGGGCGGGCAACAAGAGAGGCGACCTCTAAACACCCCTCAAGGCTCCCGTGCTGCTCAATTGGGGCTGGGGCAACCACAAGCACAACACAACAACAAACCCACAGCCAAACCCAAACAAGATAGGGGCACCACCTAGTTATGGTATGCAAACTAGGACGCAAGAGAGATTTTGGCACAACCAAGAAGATGCACCACACAACACACACAAAAAACCTCACACCAAGACACACACAAACTGGACCAGAGAGAGCTAGAGCAAAGGGAAGAGAGAGAGAAAAGGATCTTGCGTAATACCTTATTTGTGACTTGAAAATGGAGATGGTTCATTATGATGCTATCGTAGAACTTGTATAAACTCACTCAATGCTTAGTGATTGCTAAACATTGCCAAAACACACACACACACACTGTCTTAGGGTGTGGGAGACCTCTCACTACAATACCCTCTTACAATGGACACAAAACTGGCAATGAAAAACACACTAAAACACTTTCTAAAATCAAGATCAACCCATAAAAACTCAAATACACAAGTCACCTTGAATTCACCAAACCGTATTGCACAAATGGAAGGACTAAGATTTGAACGTCGAATCACGCCTTTGATGCACCAAACCTCAATTTATTGATGATGAAGGAGCATATACAATAGTGGTTTTGAGATTTGTGGAACTCACGCTCTCTCACTTGCAATGTGTAGCTTGAAGGCTTCTCTCACACCAAGAGTGAAACTCACAAGTGGTTGCTACACCTAAGTCTCTCCTCACGCATAGAGTGTTGGGGTGCTATGTGAGATGTTGGAGGTTGTTTTACAAGAAGGAAAGGGGCCTATTTATAGGTTGGAGACCCCTCATTAAGATTATTGGAAATCCTAATTTACAAGCTAACAAATCAGGATTATGATTTTTTTGAATATCAAAACATTGCGGGCCTTCTTTGTCTGCTTGAGTCATGGGTGTGGGCTCAAAAGAGAGCATTATTGATGGTAGATAAGGTGAAAGTAAGTAGAGAGAGAGAGAGAGACAGAGAGAGAGAGAGAGAGAGAGAGAGAGAGTTACTATACACATGTCTTGAGGCGAGGTGTCTTTTATGGTTAGGTCAATGGCTATTTTGTGTTAGTATGTTAGTGGTTAGTAATCACTAGAAAGTTAATGTTACATTTACAATGGGTAGAATGAGGTGGATGGTTGAATGAAGTGAGAAAATCCTGCTGATGGTGAAGCTTGAAGATGTTTTGGACTTGCTTGTGTAGGTTCTCAAAATGACTATCGATCTTCTTCTTCATCTTCTCTTCTTTACGCCACCGCCGCCAAGGTTGATTATCGTGATGAAAATGGTAATTTCGTTGATGAGATCTCTTGATTTGCAGAGGTTAATCATGGTACACATGCTGAATTTATGTATATATATAAGCGTTAAGATGGAATTGTACTTATAGAGAGAGGCATAGAGATGGTGTATGTATGTAAAGGTTCATAAAAGAGCTATAGGGACGAGAGAGAAGGGTAATGGTGAAGAGGGTGGGAGAAGCCATGGAAATTGCAGGTTTGAGTGAGGGAAGGAGAGGGAGGGATGTGTAAGAGTGAGTATGTGTGTGGAAGGGTGAGAGAAGACTAAAAGATACTTGTGAGAAAAGTGGGCAGACTGGGGTCGACTCAAAAAATCATAGCTCACCGCTGGTAGCTTCAAAAATCATGAAAAAATTTGAGGTGATTATTCAGAGCGTGGGCTACATTTTATTTTTTGACCACCGCTCCAAATTCGGAGTGGAGATAGGTGCCAAAATTCTCACCAAAAAGCTTGTTTTTTATGCCTGCAAAAGTCTTTTAGTGGCCCCCTCCTTTGTTGAATTTGTACAATGCATCCAAGAGTGAGCCCCTCCTTTGTCATATTATAATACAAAGCATCCAAGTTTCCCTTGATCCATGCATGGAGGAGGATTATTGGTGAAATAAGAAATATATACATGGTGGGACTAGTGTATGGACTATTCATGGACTTTAGCTCAATGAGCACATGGTGTTAGAATAATGAGTAGAAATAATAATAAAAATATGGAGGAGTTATGGATATGGAAAGATATTGGAATCATATGATATGGTCCCTCCTTGAATTATTTTGGGTGAAAGAGGAAAAGGTATGCAAGTAAATAATATAATAAACGTAACCAATGAGTAGAAATCAATTTTTTGTTTTCACGAGGGTGAGGGTGAAAATGTGGGAGTGATTTGTATAAAGGAAAAATATGAGGGTAGAGTATGTACATATTGGAAAAAAATATAATTATGGTGTAAGAGGATGAAAGAAGGTGTACATAGGTTTAATAAAACACACACCTAAGTAGAAATATTTAAATAAAATATCAAAATAATTATAAAAAATCCCTATATCTAGGCCATATATACAATGAAATATTTACACACAAAGAGGCCATAATATACTTTTATTTTTTTTATTATTTTTATTTTTTTGGCTCAACTAGCCCAGTGACTAGCTAGCTGAGGGTTTTTAAGAAGATATGGGAAAAGCCCCCTAACTCACACACGCCTATGTACAGTGAAATGGTAGGGATAGCCATAGCCTTTGGGTGAATTTGGTAGGGTGGAGTAACTTACTATGGCAATTATGGAGAGCCGAAAAACGGCTATCATTAGCCCTCCCCCAGGATGATGGTATATTCATGTACCATTATAGAGCATCTTTTCCAAAGAGAGTGCTTCAGAGTCCTTGACGAGATCTTCATTGTTTGGTCCCTCAGAATTTTGGCTGGAGTTACACTCATGCTTCATGTAACAATACTTACATGAGACAGCGGCCTTTGGACAGATCTTTGGTAGATCCTTTGGTAGAAGGCGACTCAAATAGGGCTTCAAGCGATACCCGTTTACCTTCCTGGAGTGCCTTTTACCATTCAAGTCCATAAGCTGATAGTAACTAGAATTGAAAGCCTTCTTGACTATGTATGGCCCTTGCCATCTAGTTTCAAACTTGGCATCAAAACGATTGTCAAGTCGATTGTCATACCTTAGCACAAGCTCTCCTTCCTTGATGCCTTTGTCCTTCAGTTTCTTGTCGTGCGTTTCTTTCGCTTGTGTGGCTTTCCTCTTGTAGCACTCATATGCTGCTTCTCTTTTCCACTCAAGCTCCACTAACGTAAGAAGTCGATCCATCCATACCTCTTGATCATCTTGTGCTCCTTTTCCATGAAGTCGCATTGTTGGAATGTTGAGCTCGATAGGCTGCAAAGCCTCTTGACCATAGACCAAGTGAAATGGTGTGAACTCCGTGGCTTCCCTATATGTGATTCGATATGCCCACAAGGCACCATCCAAGAAGTCATCCCATAATTTTGTCTTGTTTTACACCATCTTTCTAATGATTTCTGCAATGACACCATTAGCCTTCTCCACCAAACCATTTGACTGTGGGTAGTATGGTGTGCTATGACGATGTAGAATGTGAAGCTCTTCACAAACTTCTGTGAGCAAGCCCTTCCTAAACCTTGGACCATTATCAGAAACAATCTCCAAAGGTGTGCCAAATCTGCAACAAATGTGATTGTACACAAACTTGCTAACTGTCCTCTCATTCACTCTTGCCACACTTTGAGCTTCCACCCACCTAGTCATATAGTCTACAGCCACTAGAATGTAGAGTTTACCATTTTTTGTCCTAGGCAGAGGACCCATAGCATCAATGCCCCACTTTTCAAAGAGTCCATTTGCAAGAACTATTTGCCTCGGGCCATGCACCAACCTTCTATTTCCATTCATCTGACAATTGTGACAGCTTTTACACCAATGTTGAACGTCCACATGCAAGCTTGGCCAAACATACCCCACAAGCAAAATCTTCTTCACAGTTGATTCTTGGGCAAAATGACCACCACATGCCTCTTCATGCAAACCTTTTAGAATGGCTGGAATTTCCTCGATAGTTGTTACTCTTCTGCACACTTGATCCTTCCCTTTTTGATAGAGGGAGCCTTCTAGGAAGAGATAGAAACTTGCCTTCTTCATGAGTCTCCTCTTCTGAGCCTTCGTGAAGTCTTGTGGAAACTCACCCTAAAAAATGTAGCCAATAATGGGAGCCAATGACTCCAATCCCTGGTATCTCGGTTGCTTGACAACTGCTGCCACCATGATGACCTACACTTCTCTCTCAACACATGTAACTGCTTGTTGTGCAAGTAAATCGGCATCTTCATTTTGTTTCCTCGGAATATGATATAGTTGCACTTCTTCAAACTGATTAAACATCTTACGAATGGCATGAACTTTTGTCCTTAAGCTTTCATTCTTGCATGCCCAAATGCCTAAAATCTGTTTAACAATGAGAAGTGCATGTCCCTTTACCATGAGACGTTTTATCCCTTGGCCAATGCACATCTTCAAACCATGAAGTAGTGTGTCGTATTCTGCTTCATTGTTGCTAGTTGAACCAAGTAGATTGACCTTCTCTTTCATGACCACCTCTCCACTTGGGTTGAGCAACACTAGCCCTCCCCCTGCTTTCCCTGTGGCTTGTCGGAAAGCTCCATCAAAGAACAAGGTAAAAGCATTAGGAATACTTTTTGGTGGTGGCAATGGTAGGGTCTTTACTTCAGGCACCTTAATCTCCTTTTCATGCACCCTATAAGTGAGAATCCCTGCCAATTGTGCACGCACACTATCTTCTACCTTGAAAGAGTATTGAAACTCTTGCAACTCCATAATCCACCTTGAGATCCTAGTACTAAGATTCATTTGAGATGACACCCAAGGGAACAAATTCTCTGCAGTGAGGATTACAAAAGGTTTTGGGAGCAAGTAGGATCTAAACTTCCTTATCGCAAACATGAGAGAAAGCATCATGAGTTCTGCTTCTGTGTAGTCTCTCTCCAAAGCATTCATGAACCTACTAGCAAAGTAGATGGGTCGCATCCTTGTACTGTGGGGATCTTGTTGTAGCAACACAGCACCAATTGTTTCCCTTCCAACACTAGAGCTAACAAAGAATGTGTACTCCCAACAAGGAGGCATGAATGTTGGTAGCTCTGACAAAATGACTTTAATGTTACAAAAATACTCTTCAAGCTCATCAGACCATGCAAATTCTACTTGTTGTGTCAACCTTTGCAAAGGGTGAAGTAACTCCGAGGCTAAGTGAATGAAGCGTGACATATACTTCACCTTTTGAATGAATGAGATGACCTCCTTAAGACTCTTGGGTGATGGTAGCTCAATAAGAGCCGTTGCCTTTGAAGGATCCACCTCAATGCCTTTATAGGAAACCTTGTGACCAAGCAAGATCACTTCATCCTCACCTATGTGGCACTTGTCGGGGTTGAGTTGACCTCCCATGTCGTAGAGCTTCTTTAAACCTTCTTCTACCCTTTGTAGATGCAATGATTTTGAGCTATAAATGCAAAAATCATCAATGAACACCCTAATTGACTTTCCAAAGAATGCTTGAAACACCATGTTCATGAAACGTTGGAATGTTGCAGGAGCATTTGTCAGACCAAATGGCATGACTCTAAAAGCATAACAACCCCAAGGAGTGATAAAGGTTGTTTTCAATTGATCCTCCAATGCAATCCCTATTTGAAAGTAACCTGAGCAACCATCGCACACAATGTACTTCTCATGACCAGCTACCTCATTTAGTATCTCATCCTGAAATGGGAGGGGAAAGTGATCTCTTTTGTTGCCTCATTGAGTGGACGGTAATCCACACACACCCTCCACTTTTCGTTTTTCTTAGGAGTGACAACAATGGGAGAGACTCACTCTGAATTCTCCACTGGATAAATGAAACCTTCTGCTAGAAGCTTTCTTACCTCCTTGAGTAAAGCCTGCTCCTTGATGACTCCTAGCCTTCGTAGCTTCTCAGCCTTAGGTGTGGCCTCTGGCTTCAGCTCAATTTTGTGTTGAACAGCATCTACTCCACGCACATCGGTGTAGTCTTTAGCAAAAATCCTAGGAAATTTCCTTAGCACACATTTGAACTCCTCTCTTTCATCCTTTGTAAGTGTTGTAGATAGCATACCTTCTAGCATTCTTTCATCTTCCACTTTTTGGTTCTCTTGGGAACCTACCTCCTCCAAACCTTGACAAGAGGTCTCTGGGTTGGTTGGCTTAAACCTTACCCCCATGACTTCGATGGAAGACTCCTCTTCAGTAATGCTGCCGCTACTTTCTTCTTCTGAAGTGTTATCGGTCCAACCTTCTTCCGTCTCACTTTGAGATGATTCTTCATGGAGCTCCTCTTGGCGTTGCTCCTTCATGTCAAAGACAACCTTCTTATGATTGTCGTTCCTGCAAATTAGCTTTCCACTCTCCCAATCCTGCAAAGCTCGCATTTTCATTAGCCATGGTCACCCTAGGATAAATGGGTAACCATTTCCTTTGGTAGACATGACATCGAAATCCACTGCCTTCCTAATGCCAAAGGCCTCCACAAAAACATTTTTACAAATGACTACACACCTAGCCTTGCTATTGTTTGCCATCTTGACCTTAATTTCAGGTGTCTCATGGATGTGCATGCCTAGTTTTTGCATGAGTCCCTCTATCATGACGCAAATTTGTGCACCCCCATCCACTAGACCTTTCCTAACCAATCTCCCTTTTATGTAACAATCTAGCACAGGTGTAATGTCCTCATTCATTTCAGCTTGTGCAATTTTTACAACAGGCACACTCTCTTTTACCTTTCTCCTAGTGCTAACTGCCCTTGTTAAATCCCTCCTAACTTGTGGACATAATGCAAGAAATTGAGGCCATGAGATATCAGGACCCTTACCTCTCATGTCTTCCAACAGGTTGTATGGAGCCATTCCATGTTCAAGAGGAAAGTCTTGGAGGTTGATACGACGTCGAGTCCTCTTAGCTTCCTTGGTCTCCTTTGCTTTCTTTTCTCATCCATGGTCACTTTGTGATGTAACTCCTTCTTTCTCCTTACCTTTCCCTCGGCCACGCTTAATGCCATTTGCTTCCATGTCAACCTATCTTGAATTTGTCACCTCTACCACATGCACGTTTGGGTCTGGCAAAGGTGGAACTCCTTCCACTCCTTGCGGAGGTGGTCTTGCTCCGTTTGGCCTTTGTAGAAGCCATGGTTGCTGACTAGTTCCTTCACCTGCATTCATCACTGGGTAATTCAAGTTAGGTCTGCCTGGCTCCCCACGGGGCCAAGGACAATTATACATCCCATGTCCAGACTCTCCGCAATTCCAGCATTGCAAGACTCTCCTAGGTCGTGGTGGATCTCGCTCTTCTGACTTCTTTGCTTGTCCCTTTGGACCTACAGCTTGTGCAAGGTGAATTGACAAGCTGCTTAAGGATTCATTTAACTTCTCAATCACTTCCGCCGTTACCTCAGGAAGCTCCCTAGATGTTGATGTTTGTGACTTACCTTTGGGTTTCAGACCTTCTATTGGAACCTCTCCCCTTAAGCACTTGAGTTTTCTATATTTCTCAGCAGCCCTAGTTTCAGCTGCATCAAAGGTAGCAGGTGCACCCGCCTCAACTTTTACCTTAAGGTCAGGAAAGAGTCCGGCTATGAACCTCTCCTTCTTTAGGAACTTTGCACCATCACCAGGGTTAGCAACATTTCTCACCCATACAGCCCAAAGAAGTAGAAACTCTTGCCTGTACAAGTAGTAGTCATCTAAGTCTTTTTGCTTATGAGAAACAATGTCTTGCCATAGCTTTTGAGTGTATTGGGGATCAAAGAAGTATCTCTTGAAATGATTGACAACTTCCATGTAATTTTCTTTAACTTCCTCAGGCAAAGAGTCAAACCAAGTGCTAGCATCTTTCCTAAGGACTACCTCAAACATTTCTACACGTTCTTGATCAGTTACTATCCTCTTGATACGACAAGACATCTTGAAATTTGCCAAAAATAATTTTGCATCCTCTCCAGGCTCTCCAAAGAAAAGAGGATATCCAGACATTTGGCGTTGGTTCTCCATTGAATTGATTTCAAAGTGACGCGTTTTTGTTTTTTCTTTCTTTAAAAGATATACACAATAATATTCTCTAAATTGCAATCTATTCTATAACAAAATAAAAATATTCACATCAAATGACCTATGATAATCAATGAGAGGTAGGATGACAGGGTTTGGTGACGCGAGAATTTCTCCTACTCTTTGGGCACCAAACATGAACACCATACGTTGTTGAAAATGGATTTTTCTACTAATTGCAATGTTTATTCTAATGTGTGGAGTGAAATGAAAGGGGAAAACCTCTATTCTTGGGCCATTATCCATTGTCTATGCATGACCTTATGCTTAAAACAAAACAAAAATATAGACGTCCAAACTAAGGTCGTACCTAATGAGAGGCAAAATAAAAGGATTTACTGATGCGTTTATCTCTGCCAACCTAAGAGGACCTAAAATTCTACGAATTACATGTTGAAATTGCAACTTAGTACTAACAATTATGTGTACCTTTTGCCTCGCAATGGGAATGAAGGGATCATACAAATTCTCGTGATTCATGCAAGCTACTTGATTATGCTAAAGGTTGAGCCTACACAAAACATACACAAGCCGTCCTCAGTGGGGGCACCAAAATTGAGGCGGTCCGGGGCGGGCAACAAGAGAGGCGACCTCTAAACACCCCTCAAGGCTCCCGTGCTACTCAATTGGGGCTGGGGCAACCACAAGCACAACACAACAACAAACCCACAGCCAAAACCAAACAAGATAGGGGCACCACCTAGTTATGGTATGCAAACTAGGACGCAAGAGAGATTTTGGCACAACCAAGAAGATGCACCACACAACACACACAAACAACCTCACACCAAGACACACACAAACTGGACCAGAGAGAGCTAGAGCAAAGGGAAGAGAGAGAGAAAAGGATCTTGCGTAATACCTTTTTTGTGACTTGAAAATGGAGATGGTTCATTATGATGCTATCGTAGAACTTGTATAAACTCACTCAATGCTTAGTGATTGCTAAACATTGCCAAAACACACACACACACTGTCTTAGGGTGTGGGAGACCTCTCACCACAATACCCTCTTACAATGGACAAAAAACTGGCAATGAAAAACACACTAAAACACTTTCTAAAATCAAGATCAACCCATAAAAACTCAAATACACAAGTCACCTTGAATTCACCAAACCGTATTGCACAAATGGAAGGACTAAGATTTGAACGTCGAATCACGCCTTTGATGCACCAAACCTCAATTTATTGATGATGAAGGAGCATATACAATAGTGGTTTTGAGATTTGTGGAACTCACGCTCTCTCACTTGCAATGTGTAGCTTGAAGGCTTCTCTCACACCAAGAGTGAAGCTCACAAGTGGTTGCTACACCTAAGTCTCTCCTCACGCATAGAGTGTTGGGGTGCTATGTGAGATGTTGGAGGTTGTTTTACAAGAAGGAAAGGGGCCTATTTATAGGTTGGAGACCCCTCATTAAGATTATTGGAAATCCTAATTTACAAGCTAACAAATCAGGATTATGATTTTTTTGAATATCAAAACATTGCGGGCCTTCTTTGTCTGCTTGAGTCATGGGTGTGGGCTCAAAAGAGAGCATTATTGATGGTAGATAAGGTGAAAGTAAGTAGAGAGAGAGAGAGAGACAGAGAGAGAGAGAGAGAGAGAGAGAGAGTTACTATACACATGTCTTGAGGCGAGGTGTCTTTTATGGTTAGGTCAATGGCTATTTTGTGTTAGTATGTTAGTGGTTAGTAATCACTAGAAAGTTAATGTTACATTTACAATGGGTAGAATGAGGTGGATGGTTGAATGAAGTGAGAAAATCCTGCTGATGGTGAAGCTTGAAGATGTTTTGGACTTGCTTGTGTAGGTTCTCAAAATGACTATCGATCTTCTTCTTCATCTTCTCTTCTTTACGCCACCGCCGCCAAGGTTGATTATCGTGATGAAAATGGTAATTTCGTTGATGAGATCTCTTGATTTGCAGAGGTTAATCATGGTACACATGCTGAATTTATGTATATATATAAGGGTTAAGATGGACTTGTACTTTGGAGATAATAGAGAGAGGCATAGAGATGCAGGTGTATGTATGTAAAGGTTCATAAAAGAACTATAGGGATGAGAGAGAAGGGTAATGGTGAAGAGGGTGGGAGAAGCCATGGAAATTGCAGGTTTGAGTGAGGGAAGGAGAGGGAGGGATGTGTAAGAGTGAGTAGGTGTGTGGAAGGGTGAGAGAAGACTAAAAGCTACTTGTGAGAAAAGTGGGCAGACTGGGGTCCACTCAAAAAATCATAGCTCACCGCTGGTAGCTTCAAAAATCATGAAAAAATTTGAGGTGATTATTCAGAGCGTGGGCTACATTTTATTTTTTGACCACCGCTCCAAATTCGGAGTGGAGATAGGTGGCAAAATTCTCACCAAAAAGCCTGTTTTTTATGCCTGCAAAAGTCTTTTAGTGGCCCCCTCCTTTGTTGAATTTGTACAATGCATCCAAGAGTGAGCCCTTCCTTTGTCATATTATAATACAAAGCATCCAAGTTGCCCTTGACCCATGCATGGAGGAGGATTATTGGTGAAATAAGAAATATATACATGGTGGGACTAGTGTATGGACTATTCATGGACTTTAGCTCAATGAGCACATGGTGTTAGAATAATGAGTAAAAATAATAATAAAAATATGGAGGAGTTATGGATATGGAAAGATATTGGAATCATATGATATGGTCCCTCCTTGAATTATTTTGGGTGAAAGAGAAAAAGGTATGCAAGTAAATAATATAGTAAACGTAACCAATGAGTAGAAATCAATTTTTTGTTTTCACGAGGGTGAGGGTGAAAATGTGGGAGTGATTTGTATAAAGGAAAAATATGAGGTTAGAGTATGTACATATTGGCAGAAAATATAATTATGGTGTAAGAGGATGAAAGAAGGTGTACATAGGTTTAATAAAACACACACCTAAGTAGAAATATTTAAATAAAATACCAAAATAATTATAAAAAATCCCTATATTTAGGCCGTATATACAATGAAACATTTACACACAAAGAGGCCATAATATACTTTTATTTTTTTATTTTTTTTAGCCCAGTGACTAGCTAGCTGAGGGTTTTTAAGAAGATATGGGAAAAGCCCCCTAACTCACACACGCCTATGTACAGTGAAAAGGTAGGGATAGCCATAGCGTTTGGGTGAATTTGGTAGGGTGGAGTAACTTACTATGGAAATTATGGAGAGCCGAAAAACGGCTATCAGTAGTAAACATATCTAATCATAGACTACAAACTTGGCTAGATATTGAGTAGTTTCTATGGGTTTCTAGAGGTCATAATGCTAAACCCAATTTTTTCATGTTTGCTGTATTTAGCACTTTATCATTGCCCCCAAGGCTCCAATTGTAAGAGATCCATTATCCTTTTGACATGCTCTATGGCTCCTTTTGAATCCAAAGGCCCAAAGGGAACTAAGAAAACATGTATATAGTATCTGTTTTGAGCGTGACTATAGAAACTTTGATGATAGGTCCGCAGAATGGCAAAAATGCAACTTTGTTGTACCTATTTTTTTTTCCTAAAAACAAAATAGTGAGGTAAAAGAAACCATATGTTTTGGTCACCAACCCATTGCAGTTAACCGTAAGAAATTGTTTTTTTGGGCAAAATGCACTAGTCCATCAACTTTGGAGGCTTGTAGTGACCAAGGGATGAGAAAAACTACAAGTTTCTCATTTTTTCGTAGTAGTTATTGAACTATAAGCTCATGAAAGGATTTTTCAAAATGAGTGGATCTACTATGGTTTTGGAATTTTTTCCCAAAACCCTGAAAGGACACTTTTATGTCCTGTTAGGTTACCATTCTAGTGTTAAACCTCACATTGACCACCCGAACCATCAACAACACCCTTGTAAATTCCTCGAACTCCACTCTTCCCTAATAACCTAGCCAGTGGCTAGTGGATTGTGAAAAAACTCTCCCCACCCCTCTCTTTCCTCTCTCTCTATCTCTACCTTCTCTCTCTCTCTCTCTCCCTCTCTCTCTCTCTCTATATATATCTATATATATATATATATATATATATATATATATATATATATATATATATATATATATATATATCTTACTAGAGAGGCATCTAGACCTTCTACATTGACTAGTGGATATTTTCAAGGACCATTGGGTAAGGACCACCTCTGAAGCCTATATGAAGAGGCCTCCGCTAAGCACAAAGGGAGGCACAAGTGAAGGAGGAAACACTAGCTCCATGGACTCTACATTTTAAGCACCACTAAGCACATAATGCACCCCCCAAGCTAGAGATCTCATGGAATCATATTTGGTTGCAAGCTTGGGAATTTTAGCATTGACAACATCACCATTTTCCGCATTATCCACCACACCATGGTTGAGCTACTAGTCAAGACCACTCCATGCACATAAGGCAGTCACTATTCCCCTGCAAGGCAACATGAGCACGCTAGGATTGAATGCATCCACATCATGCTACCTTGGGCCGCTCTCGATGCTGGTGATTGATGTCGTCGGTGGCTGCATTATCTTGATGTTTTCCCTCAAATAAACTTCCCACTAACTTCAACCTTGCCATGCACCATATGACGCTCACATTCCATCAGGCATCCCTAGTGCGAAGAGCCAGGTTTGTAACAGTCAAGAACACCGTTTGTAAGTATTATCATCACCAATAAAAGTGTGCAATGTTGTCTTGATCCTTGGGGTCCATTCTCTGTTCTCCGTAGTTTTGTTTTTCCACATTCGATGTTTCTTCTCTTGTATATCACTCTGCTTATGCTACATCACGTGCGGCCTCTCCAATCAGCCAGTATGCTCCATTTCAACCTTGTCACATATCTCTCTTGTATACACACTCCTCTTGTTGACTAGCATTTTCTACATGTGGACATTTGTTGTATCACCATTTCATGTTGGTTACCTAGAGGGCATCTCACTTTTGCTACCCTAGGTCATGTATGTCTGTATCCTAGCCGCACTTATGCTAGGTGGTGCCCCCTCTCTAGTTATAGGATTACTCCTACCTTGAGATGATGCTTGGGGATGTTCAGGCAATGTGTGGTGTAGAGGCCACCCTAATGGCATGTCATTTCCGGCCATCATTTTCTTGGGGCCCCCACCAAGGATCCTTTCATGAAACCCTCTAGTTTACAAGACTGAAACCCCTAAACTTTTGTGGATGGATGATTGGTTAGCAGGGTTCTCTAACTGGATGATAGAAGAAGAAGATCTCCAAGCACAACTAGACAAACTCCGCATCTGCATCGAAGATCGAGTGCCAGGCGTAACGGTAATTAATTTGTAGTGGGAGAGTCAACTAACACACCAAAATTAGTGGATATACATAGGCTGAGTGCCAAGAAGAAGAAGGAGAAAGTCGAGACCATGTCCACAACCTACAACCAACTAGCAACAACAAGATGGAGGAAGCTCTGCACAATAGAGAATCAACACTATTCTACTTCGAGGATCGAGTAACTCAAGTCAACGAGGTAATTATCACAGTCAGTTTCCAACTCGCACATGATGCTGCAGCACAGATAACGAAAGCACATGCTCACGCTCTCACTAGAGAGACTAGGGATCTACTGAGCTTGTTGTAGGAAAGAACACCACCCTCTCCCACAAGCTTGGATAGTGACTAGGCACCTCCAAGCTTCACATGAATCAGTACAACTTACCTCAAGGTAGATCGCACATTCCAATACGAGTACGCTCAATCAAGGTAATACTGGACTTGAAGGCTCACTATCGGCACATCATCAACACCGTGCTGGGTGGGGAGTGCTTCTTTGAGGTTCCGGCATCAAATCAGCCATTTGTATTACCTTTGGTACAAAGCAATGTACTGTTTGAGGTTTTAATCTATGTTCTAGTGTAAAAAGGGTATACAAGCCTCCTTGTAAAGAAGAAAAAAAGAACTTTTGATTGCAAGCTAAGCAATATGTATTTCTAGCTCTCTCTTAGTAATCATGGCAAGTGTAGCATTTCCAACATTTAAAGGAAAGAAGGGGGAGGATTTGGTAACAGATTTCCTAGATGACTTTGAAGTAGCATGTGTAGTAAGCAACAAAGATACAGATGAATCCCGGGTTAGAATCTTTAAGCATCTCATGAAGGTAGAAGCTAGGTCATGCATGGTACAATGCACTTCCACAAGCAACTAAGGATGACTGGGAACCCGTAAAAACTGCTTTTAAGAGGCGCTTTGGGGGAGGTACCACTTCAGAGAAGTTGTGGGACAAGTTGAGAGACTTGAAGCAGGAGGGTCTTTTAGAATATACCACCTATGAGTCCAAGTTTGTGGATTTGTGGGAACGGTGGGATGAGTCACTGGCAAGAAAGGAAGCTGCACCCGATTTCCTCAAAAAGGACAGGTTCACCCATGGCTTATGGCTGCTTCTCAAGGAGAAGGTGAAGGGTATATTCCCGGCTACGTACGAGTTAGCCGTCAAGATTGCTCGCCTTAAGGAAAAGAAGCCGCGGATGAAAGCCAAAGAAGCCGAGTCAACAAAAGATCGCGTCAACCAACAACCATGACAACCACCATTCCTCCACCACCACCGGATCCTGGGGTAAGAAATGATTAACAAGATATGTTGGCCCATATTACTGACCAACTGCAAAATTTTTCTGTCCACTTGATATATCAAGGAAGGAATCAAGAAAGAGATCCAGACCCGGGAAAAGCACGATGACAAAACAGGGAGTATCACTGCTACAACTGCGGAGAAGATGGTCACGGTATGTACTAATGTCTCGACAAAACTAGAATAGAGGATGTAGGAGGAACCAACTGTCACCCCCTAGAGAGAGAAAACCCCCACCACAAGAACTAGCCGGCCCACCAACACAAATTCTACATCCACCCTAGGCACCACCACAAGCACCCGTTCCACCTCTTCCACCGGCACCACCACCTGATCGCCCTGTAAACATCATAAGGCTAGAAGAGAAAGGAAAGGCCATAGTAATGGATCCACCCAGAGTAAAGGAGAGGGATAAGGGTAAGGAGAAGGTAACCTTTGTAGAACCATTTGAAGCCATGACTGTAAAAAGAGCTAGGAGCGAGAAAGCTACACAATTTGATGATGAGAGAAGCATGAAAGGAGAGACTAGTAAGAGGCCATCAAGGCCATGACGGAAATTAGGAATCACCGACTTCCAGTTAGGGGAAAGTTCTAGGCCCTATGATCTAACATTGAATGTGGCAGAGAAAGGACCAAAGATTACATGGCCATAGCTGCTACATCTCACACCAAATGTAAGGCGGTAATGGTCCAAAATGGTAAGTACAAGGCACTCCAAAGCAAAGGTAGCCGGAGAAATTTCGGGTTGCAACATGGATGAAATCCTTCCAATTGTCGACGTCAACATAAAAGGTAAGAGATTTGGAAACACCTACATTGATGGAGGTGCACAAATTTGTGTGATGAGTGAAGCTATGCTGCTTTGGCTAGGGCTCGAGGTTGATAGGCCTTCTCCATGCAAGGAAAAGATGGCAAACAACACATTAGTAAAATGTGCAGGTGTGGTAAGTGCTGTGAAGATAAAAGCTTTCAACACTACGGTAGAAGTAGATATTTTTGTGATGCCTACTAAGGGGGAGGGCTATCCATTAATCTTGGGAAGGCCATGGTTGATGGCCATGAAGGCAAAGTAGGACTGGGGCACTGGCCTTCTATGCATGACTGGTAAGAAAGGGGAGACAATCTACTACCGCATGAAGACTGGCAAGCATAAGCAAATGGACCTAGAGAGATCAGCAGATGAAACCACTAGTGAGTCTTCCACTTTTGAGGAGGAGACCACATCCACCGACGAAAGCGACAGTTCCATCAATGTGATGGACATCATCATGAAGATTCTACAAATGGTAAGCAAAACTGGCAGTCCGTCACCAGATGGGCAAAGCAACAAAGAGGAAATTAAGTCACCTGGCCTAGGAGAAAGTAGGTTGAAGGGTATGTTGTCTATGGAATTAACAATTGAGGAGAAAGTCAATTGTTTGCAAATTTTGATGGGATTTTATGACCTTTCATTGAAAACTATGAAAGAATCACAAGTATTACAATAGTGGAACACCATATTAAGTTGAAGGAAGGGGTAACATTAGGAGATTTCGGAGGTCTTTTGGAGGGCCTTTTGGTAGAGAGAGGAAAATAAGCTCCTCCAATGAGAGAAGAGCCTACGTTACGTAGAAAAATAGATTGATATTAACAAAAATATAAAAGGTGTCCCTCTCCTCATTTAATAATCTAGTGGTCCTTGAAAACAAGCACTCTCTTTTATTTAATGCGAGCACCTTTTTTAGAAGGTAGATGCGGTGCATTTGATACGGGATACGTCATCACTAGAACTCAAAAAGTCACAAAACTATCAAGTGGTGGAAGATTTTGAAACTTTTGATACTGCCAATGCGTCCGGAACACACATATCTCCTAGAAATGAATGTCCAATTGCCTCGCTTAGACATCCAAAGAGGCCAAAAATGTCAAACACCCCTAAAAGAACATTTTACTAACGGCGCGCGAGGGGGCATTTCAAAATTTTGGAATGCCTCCTCGCGCGTCGTTAGTAAAAAGGCCCTTTTTCCCTCTTTTTAGGGAGCTTTTTGAGAGGAAAATGTCCAAAAACCTCTAAAAAGGGGCTTTTTGGAAAGATAAGTTTCCAAAAATCACTAAAAAGAGCTTTGTACTAACGGCGCGCTAGGGGGCATTCCAAAATTTTGGAATGCCTCCTCGCGCGCCGTTAGTATAAAAGGCCCTTTTTTCCTCTTTTTAGGGAGCTTTTTGAGAGGAAAATGTCCAAAAACCTCTAAAAAGGGGCTTTTTGGAAAGATAAGTGTCCAAAAATCACTAAAAAAAGCTTTGTACTGACGGCGCGCGAGGGGGCATTCCAAAATTTTGGAATGCCTCCTCGCGCACCGTTAGTAAAAAGGCCCTTTTTTCTTTTTTTTAGGGAGCTTTTTGAGAGGAAAATGTCCAAAAACCTTTAAAAAAGGGCTTTTTGGTAAGATAAGTGTCCAAAAACCCCCAAAAATGAGCTTTGTACTAACGGCGCGCAGAGGGGCATTCTAAAATTTTAGACTGCCTCCTCGCGCGCCTTTAGTAAAAAGCCCATTTTTGGGGGTTTTTTGACATTTTTTGCCTCTCCGGATGTCGGAATGAGACAAGTAGACATTCGTTTTTAAGGTATTTTGGCGTTCCGGATGCATTGGTGGTGTCAAAATCCTCAAAATCTATCACTATTTTACAGTTTGTGACTTTTCAACTTTCAGTGATGACGTAAGCTGCATTGAATGCGCCGCACCTGCCTCCTGAAAAAGACGCTCGCATTAAATAAAAAAGTGACCGTTTTCAAGGAGGATTGGGAATATAAATCTACTTTTCAGAGTGTCTGGTTGTCCTTTTGGACGTACTCACAAGGTGCAAGTGCATTTTAAAAAAAGTTTCTAGAGAGAGAAATACAATTTCTTAGAAGGCCCTCCAAATGACCTCCGAAATTTTCTAATGAACCAGTTGTGCAAAAGCTACGATGGTTGGGGGTCATACAAGAAAAGGCACTCCTGGCCGAGGTAAGGAAGCTACTAGAAGCAAGGTTCATCTATCATGTAGAAAACTGAGAGTGGGTGTCACCGTAGAAGTGATGCTGTCAGGAGCTTTTTGGAGCAAGGGATTGTGCATAGGTACATATCCATGCATGGTGCATCGAATAAAGGTTTGCCCATTTTCCATAGCCAGGTGGTTACGTGGGGCCTACATGTGTACAGGTAGGACAACATGTACATAGTGCATCGATTTTCACTATCACCAGTACTAGTATGTTTTTTCTACAATAATGAGGAGTTTATAGCGCGTAAAACTTCTCGAGGAAGCTATCCACAGGCTGACGACATGAGGTAAGTAGGTGCGTCAGATGGCATCTAGTGGCGTCAGGAGGGCGAACGGGGTCAATATTTGCAGGCGGATGAAGACGGACACAACGTGGGTGTTTTCTTGTGAGAGTTATGTAGAAAGGTCATCATTAGGATCACTTTTTGGGTCCACTTCACGTGGTTGCGAGACGCATTATTGAAAAGAAATGAGTGCCAGGTGTGCGGATGATGCAAAAAGGTGACAACTATGCACTGCGAGGTCAGTTTTTGGCCTGTTCGGGGTCCGTTTGAGGTCATCTAAAAGGACAAGGGTACCCAACTAATAAAGCTAAGTGAGGGAACTGAAAAAATAGAGAGAAGACCAGAAAAAACGTGGAGAAGAGAGGAGGAACAGCCGCAGGTGTGTTTTTGGGGTTTTTGGAGCCTGTTTTGGCCGTAAACTGCTCATCCGATGTCGGATTTGAGCACTTTGACATTGTAGACTGGGGTTTTGGGCCGTTCCGGACGCGATGGCGCTGTCCATTTTGCCAAATTCCTCACTCTTTTTCTACTATTTTGGCTGTGTAAGTTTCTCCTATGAGCGAAGCTTCTGCTCCAATTTGTGATTGTATCTGGTATCTTTTACCCATATTGTGTGAGCTATTTGCCCCATTGGTGTTGGAACAATCTCAATTGTATCTAAACATCAGAAATTCTCCTCGTTTGAGCTGAGTTTTTTGGGTGTGTGTGTGTGTGTGTGTGTGGAGTGGGCAAGTGGATAGTCTCTCTCCTCTCACTCCAGAGGTGTGTTCCCTGTCTCGGCCAGGTGTGTTGTGTAAGCCGAGTGGTGCCCCATAGTGTGTGTGTGTGTATCTTCCCAAGAGTGTGTGTCGGGTCGTTATAGAGGCGCTGTGTGTGTTTTCATCCCGCTCACATTCTTTTGGCGCCCCCCATGGAGGATCTTCTTCGAGTACCTTCTGCTTCGAGCTTCGAGCTTCGAGATTGGGGATTACAGGTTACAGGTTGCAGGTTGGAGATTACAGGTTATAGGTTAAAGGGACAGGTACAGGTACAAGTTATTCACACAGGTACACGTAGCTGGAGTACAGTGATATACTAGCAGCGATGTCACTTGCAGTTGTTGTGGGCATGCATCACTTGGCGCCTATTTGAGCACATCGTCTGCTGGATTGTACGTTACTTGTGGAAACTGCCATTGTACGCATTTGTGGAGCCATACTTGGTTGTATTTGGCAGTCCCAACCATTTCTAAGACTTGGTCTGGAAGATAGTCATTTCTGAGACTTGACTATACGCGATTTGCATTAGCCTTCGTGTGAGGGTCGATAGCATGAGGTTTTTATTGAGCTGGGGGATTCACAAATGTGGAGATACTTTCAGTGATACAGGTAGCTGGAGCACCCTTTTCGTGACCTCGCCATAGGCTATGTACTAGTGATTCCTAATTGATGCTCGGGTTCTATTGGTGACAGTTTATGCATACATATACAGTCTATATTTTGGGTTCACACTGCTCTACTTCTAGGGAAACTCTGTCAAAATTTTTCCAAGTTATGATGGCTGGTTTCTTGGTCTTTTGAGCCATTTATGCTGTTATGCTGCTGAAATTTTGGCAAAATCAGAGGTTAAGTCGGGTGTGCCTTCTTGGGAGTTTCATGATTGGCTTTAATGGATGATCAAAATGGCCCTCAATTCACTCCATTTCATTTAACTCAAAGAATCCAGATAAATGTTCATGTGTCCAGGAAGATTTTTTCCAGCAGCGCATAGTCTTTATGTTTGGGCCAAGAAGATTACGAGAGATCTTGGAATGTCCTTTGCCTGTTGTAATTCCGATGATCAACTATGAAAACTCATTTGATGTGCATGTGTTTGTTCTTATCTAAAGTTGAGCTCCGTTGAAGTTTCTGGGGATTGGGTAGTCAAAAGTTTTAGGTTCTTGCACGTGTGTTCAAAGGGGTTCTCAAAGCATTGAAACTTGGGTAGCCATGGCTTTCTCTTATCCGGAGTTTCATGGAAGAAGTGATGAAGATGTGGAAGAATTTTTGGAAAAGATGGAGTTTGCCTGCATTAGCAACCAGATTCATGACACTACGCAGATGTTACGTCTTCTCCAAATTTGTTTAAAGAGTGATGCACGAGTTTGGTCTAAAGCATTTGAAGAGGAGTTGCGTGTGGCTGATCCACCTGTAAGGTTGAGTTGGGACAATCTAAGGCATGGATTGGAAGTGGAGTTTGTGAAGATAGAAGATCCTGACAAAGTGTGGCAAGAAGTACAGGCTTTGGTGCAAAAGGAAGGTGAGCCAGTAGATGCGTACATACGTAAGTTTTCATTGGCATGGGAGCGAATGTGCAAGGCCTTAGCACCACAGGTACCCCCGCCTGACATGATGAAGAAGGACAAGTTCTTGGCTGGTCTTTGGGAGAATATACGTTGGAGAGTGGAGCTAAAGAAGCCTAGGACATATGAAGATGCACTAGAGGTAGCAAGGAAGAAAGAGTGGAAGTTGAGGAAAATGAGCCAGTTAGGGGTGGAGTCTTTGCCAATGAGGTCTGAATTTAAGCCTATAGAGTCTTTACAAGGTCGCATGTTAGGGGTTCATCATGAACCAGTGGTTCCTCTTACTACTCAGGTTATGCCAGCAGTGGTCACTACATCGGTGCAAGATGATGGGCTAAGGCAAGACATGAGGCAAATGGTAGATTTGATGAAGAATCTCAGCCTAAACATGCTAGGTCAAGTGGGAAATAATCGAGGTCGAGGGAGGTTTGCAAATCAGCCAGGAGGTGAAGAAAGGCCTAGGAATGGTGTTGGACAAAGCAATGGTAGGTTTTGGAGGCAGACGCCCACATTTTATAATTGTGGAGAGTTGGGTCACATCAGCCCGCAATGTGATAAGCCACCAAGGATGGGGGGAGACATGTATCCATTGCCAAGACAGGTGCTAACTAGGTCAAATGATTATGGCATCGAAATTAAGGGAGACGAAGGAACCAGTGGATTGACCCAGGAGGAAAAGGGAAAGACAAAAGTGCTAAGTGTAGTCACCTTGGAGAAGGCATCAAAGCTAGAGGATACATTAGTGATGCCTATTGGGAAGAGGACCACAAAGAATAAGGAAGGAAGAAGTGCCCCAGGTCCTAGTAAGAAGAAAGGAAAGAGCCATGAAGGCGAGGATGTCAAAGCCAAGAGGAAAAGGAGAGCTCGTCGAAAGTTTCATGTTTCAGATTTTCCACTAGGGGATGGGCAATTAAGCTATGACTTGAAGGAGGATCTGACGAGCAGGAAGGCAGATGTTACTTTTGGGCAGCTTATAGAGATGGTGCCTAAGCTAAAGCGATAGTGGAAGAGGTTGGTTAACCCAATGGAGAAAGAGCCAGAGAGAGGTTCAGTAAAGGTGTTGGTTATGGATGAGCTACCAGACATTTGTCCAATAGTAGATGTGTGGCATAAAAGGAAAAATTTGGGACAAGGTTATGTGGATGGCAGAGCCCAAATATGCGTCATAACACACTCATGTGTTGAGAAGATTGGTCTCACAATGGCTGGGGTGTCAGGTTTTTGGATCAGATTGGCAAACCATCAAAAAGTAAAATGATTGGGTGTTGTAAAGAGCTTAGAAGTGGAGGCATATGATGCAAAGACAGTGGTTGATTTTCATGTGATGCCAGCAGGGTTGGGAGCATATCCTATTATACTGGGCAGACCATGGTTACGTGCAGTGGGAGCTGTTCAAGATTGGCGACATGGTATGATTAGCCTCTATGGAAAGACATGTACTAAGAAGCTTTATAATATGGCCACAAGGAAACGATTAGAGGAGCTTTATGAAGATAAGGATGAGTCTAGTGATGAAGACTATTCCAAAGTGACAGATGAGGACAATGATAACACTACCAGCAGTGATGAGGATGCTGATGTTGCATTTCTTTTGATGGATAAAGAAATACTGGAGTCTGGTTTAGTTGCATTTGCGACTGAAGTTGAATATGAAAGTGCAGGGCCTTATGAAGTGATTGAAGAGCTGATGCAAACCAAGGTTGAGTTGTCAAAGAAGCTGGAATTGATGACACAAATGATCAGTGGAGACCTCTCAGCTATGGAGAAGGAGATATATTTTCACATGTCTGTCTATGCCAAAGTAATTGATGGTTTTCTTGATGCAAAGTTGATATATGGCATCTCTACGGGTTTTCCTTGGAAACCAGGTTGAACCTTGATTAAGCTTTTGATGCAGGGAAGGCAAAGTGTTTTTGTGTGGGATCCAGGTGGAATGAGCTTCTACTAGTGTTGCTTCTGCTGAGCATGAATGCTCTAGCAGGCTAGGGGATGGGAAAATTATGTCAGGAGTTTTTTGGAGCAAGGGATTTTGCATATGTACATATCCATGCATGGTGCATCGAATAAAGGTTTGCCCATTTTCCATAGCCAGGTGGTTACGTGGGGCCCACATGTGTACAGGTAGGACAACATGTACATAGTGCATCCATTTTCACTATCACCAGTACGAGTATGTTTTTTCTACAATAATGAGGAGTTTATAGCGCATAAAACTTCTCGAGGAAGCTATCCGCAGGCCGACAACATGAGGTAAGTAGGTGCGTCAGATGGCATCTAGTGGCGTCAGGAGGGCGAACGGGGTCAATATTTGCACGCGGATGAGGAAGGACACAACGTGGGTGTTTTCTTGTGAGAGTTATGCAGAAAGGTCATCATTAGGACCAATTTTTGGGGCCACTTCACGTGGTTGCGAGACGCATTATTGAAAATAAATGAGTGCCAGGTGTGCGGATGATGCATAAAGGTGACAACTATGCACTGCGAGGTCAATTTTTGGCACGTTCGGGGTCCGTTTGAGGTCATCTAAAAGGCCAAGGGTGCCCAACTAATAAAGCTAAGTGAGGGAACTGAAAAAATAGAGAGAAGACCAGAAAAAATGTGGAGAAGAGAGGAGGAACAGCCGCAGGTGTGTTTTTGGGGTTTTTGGAGCCTGTTTTGGCCGTAAACTGCTCATCCGATGTCGGATTTGAGCACTTTGACATTGTAAACTGGGGTTTTGGGCTGTTCCGGACGCGATGGCGCTGTCCATTTTTCCAAATTCCTCACTCTTTTTCTGCTGTTTTGGCTGTGTAAGTTTCTCCTATGAGCGAAGCTTCTGCTCCAATTTGTGATTGTATCTGGTATCTTTTACCCATATTATGTGAGCTATTTGCCCCATTGGTGTTGGCCCAAGCTCAATTGTATCTAAACATCAGAAATTCTCCTCGTTTGAGCTGAGTTTTTTGGATGTGTGTGTGTGTGTGTGTGTGGAGTGGGCAAGTGGATAGTCTCTCTCCTCTCACTCCAGAGGTGTGTTCCCTGTCTCGGCCAGGTGTGTTGTGTAAGCCGAGTGGTGCCCCATAGTGTGTGTGTGTATCTTCCCAAGAGTGTGTGTCGGGTCGTTATAGAGGCGCTGTGTGTGTTTTCATCCCGCTCACAACGCCTAAGAAGAATGGTAAGTAGAGGGTCTGCGTTGACTACAAACCACTAAATGCAACTACAAAGAGAGACCACTTTCCTCTCCCTTTCTTGGATGAAATTCTGAATGAAGCGGCGGGTTTTGAATGCTACACCGTGTGTGATGGTTATTCCAGGTATTTTCAAATACGCATAGCCTTGGAAGATCAACTAAAAACCACTTTCATTACGCCATGGGGTTGTTTTTCATACATAGTTATGCCATTTGGTCTCACAAATGCACCTGCCACATTCCAAAGATATGTCACGTATGTCTTTCCACTGTTCCTTGGAACATCCATAAGAGTGTTCATTGATAATTTTTGTATATATAGCCCTCGCATTTCACACTTAGAAAAGGTAACTGAGGGTTTGGCAAGGTTGCAAAGCCTAGGTGGGCAATTAAATGTGGACAAGTGCCACATTGGAGAAAGTAGAGTCATTCTGTTAGGCCATGAAATTTCAGTGAAAGGTATCAACGCCGATCCAAGTAAGGTGTCTGCACTCATAGCCTTGCCTTCACCAAAAACCCCACGTCAACTGGTCTCTTTTTTACAAAAGGTGAGGTACTTGAGTAGATTCATACATCTACTATCACAACTTGTTCTACCACTGCAATAGCTCACTCAAAGATCAACTTTCACCTGGGACGAGGAGAGTGAAAATCACCACAACAAGGTAAAGGAGGTCTTAGCCACCCTACCAGCTATCTCACTACCTAAGTGGGATGAAAAATTCTATGTCACCTCAAGTGTGGGTGATGAGTCATTGGGGGTTGTGCTACTCCAGAAGGATACAACAACATCTTTCATGAGGCCAATTTACTTCTCTAGTCGAATGATGACAGCAGGCAGAGAAAGGTTTCACCCATGTGGAACACCTAGTCCTAGCCCTTAGATTTGCAACTACACAGTTCAAGTCATATTTGCTGCCTAGGTAATTTGTGATTTTAACCATGGATGAGATGTTTCCCTATGTCGTACAACACATGGATGTTTCTGCTAGGATTACTAAATGGCTAGTTCATCTGCAAGAAATTGACTACACGGTACAAGTGGAAAGCACGACAAGGGCAAGCTTGAGGGGATTCATGACCTACCAAAACTTTGAGAAGAAGGTGAAGCAATCTAAAGGGGAAGGAATTCAATCACTTCCAGAGCCACCGATGGTAGAAAGAGCACACTCTCTCTACTTTGATTTAGCCTACAAGCGAGCATTTGACAAAGCAACTATTGTAGGAATAATGGTCTTTGATGAAAAAGGTATCAAGGTATTTTTGCTTGGTCATTTTTTAGAATCACATTCTAACAATGAAGCTGAGTATGAATCACTAACCAAGGGTTTACAATGGTGCATCTCACAAGGGGTAAAACGCCTTAATGTATTTGGGGATGCTCTACTTTTGGTAAGGCAAGTAAATGGAGTATGGACATGCAAGAATCCTAGCTTGAGGACTCACTTAAGCTGTGTAAAAACTCTGCTGGGTAAGTTTGAAGCAATTCAACTACACCACATTCAAGGGCTCAAAACCATGAAGCTGATGCCCTAGCAAGCGAAAGACTACAGTAAGTGGTGGTTGGGGCTATAAAGCTAAAGCTCCCTCTATTTCAAGGTAATGATGCCTTACCTGACATCATGCATTTTTTGGAAACGGGAGAATGTCCACTGGATTTAACAAAAGGATAGAAGCAATGGCTTACACGGAAGGCCACAAGGTATTGGCTTACCAATGACGGTTTGTATTGTAAGGGTAAGGACCAAATACTCAGGAAGGTCCCTCTCTCTAATGAAATTACAAGGGTAATTGCCAGTTGTCATGATGGTGTTTGTGGTGGTCACTTTGCCCTACATATAACAAGTAGGAAAATCTTGTAGGCTGGTTTTGTATGGCCTAGCCTCAACCGTGATGTACACCACTGGTGTAAGACATGTAAGTTAATTCAGAAGGCCGGCACCAGGTCACTCATGCCTGAACCACAGACACATATCCTTTTACATGGACCATTTGAAAAATGGGGTATAGATGCCATAGGACCATTGCCTAGGGCCAACTCAGGGAAGTTCTACATCATCAATGGAGTCGACTATATGACTAGATGGGTGGAGGCTATAGCCACAACTATGATCACAACTGTAGAGGTAGCTAAGTTTGTCTTTGAGCACATATGCTGCAAGTTTGGCACACCATTAGAAATCATCTCTGAGAGAGGGCCAGGTTTCAGAGCAGACATGGTAGGAGAGTTAATGCAAAAACTTGGCATTACAAGGAGGCACTCATCACCATATTACCCTCAATGTAATGGCCTAGTTGAGAAAGTGAATGGAATTGTTTGTAAAATTATCACCAAGCAGGTTAACAATCATCCTGGAGACTGGGATAAGTATCTACTCCCAGCTTTGTGGGCCTACAGAACCTCATTCCGTACATCTTTGGGGTTCACCCCATATCATTTGGTATTTGGCAAGGAGGCAATCTTGCCTATTGAGGTGCAACTAGCAAGTCTTAGAGTGATGGCAAGACAACTTCAACGGCCCAACATGCATTTGAGAGATTACATCTTCGACTTGGAAAGACTACAGCTGGACAGAGAAGAATCAATCAATTATTATGCGGCACAGGCAAAGCACAGACAACTTAATTTCAACCAGCATCTTCGGCACAAAGATTTAAAGAAAGGAATGTTGGTGCTCCGTTACGACAATTGCTTCGACACATGCAAAGATAAGAAGCTCCTACTTTGATGGCAGGGCCCTTTCATCATCAGGAAAAAGTATGCCAATGGGAGTTACTAGCTTATGGAAGCTGATGACAAGCTTCATAGGAACAGAGTAAATGGTTGGTGACTTAAAACTTATTTTCTTCGATTTGATCAGACTCCAGCTCTATCGACATTCCTGACGAGGATACACCATCAATCTCCACCTCCGACGACAATGATCAAACAGATGAGTTAGATGCATCAATGCCCCTAACCTTAGGGGGAGGGCTAATAATACCGGGTTAGCCGCGACGCCCTCTAGCCCGGCCTAAGAGTTAAAGTTCTCAGTTTTTGAAACTCAAACCGCAAGAATAAGCCACATTCAGGAGCATGAGGTAACACAAATTAAAAAAACGTTCTTTTCTCTTATTACTTCCACCACCAATTTCCCCTTCCTTGCTCGCACGCGTGCAATAGGCTACCGTGTTTTCCCTTTTAAACCACCATCTCTCTATCTCTTACCCTACCATCTAGCCAATAAAACAAGCCTACATTGTTATTCTCTCTCTCTCTCTCTCTCTCTCTCTCTCTCTCTCTCTCTCTCTCTCTCTCTCTCTCTCTCTCTCTCTCTCTCTCTCTCTCTCTCATAATCCCTACCCTTACCCCACCCCGTTGACCCTCAATACCCCCCCCCCCCCCCCCTCGCTCGCTGTCGGCCAAGAGCAGCCCAGGGCCCCTCTCTCTCTCTTTCTCTCTCCCGCTCCCGGTTCAAGCCCGAAGGTAGCCATGTACAGTGCTTTCTCTCTCTCTCTCTCTCTCTCTCTCTCTCTCTCTCTCTCTCTCTCTCTCTCTCTCTCTCTTATTCTTATCCACACAAACACACACACACACAACCTCACACACTCCCTGTCGGTGGGCTTGCTCTCCATCTCTCTCTCTCTCTCTCTCTCTCTCTCTCTCTCTCTCTCTCTCTCTCTCTCTCTCTCTCTCATCCACACCAACACACCTTCTCTCTCCCTCGTCATCTCACCCCCTCCCTGTCTCTCCCTCGCTCTCTGTGTCGTGAAGCCTGAAGGCGTGCAATATACAAGACCGGAGTCTCCCTCTCTCTAACTACACACACACCCACTACACACCTACATACACACACACACACTCCCCCCCTCTCTCACCAGCAGCCGCGTTCTCTCTCTCCCCATTAATCTCGTTCTCCCTCTTTGTTTTCCTGCGTACCAAGAACGTTAAGAAAAGTATATATATATATATATATATATATATATATATATTATACACATGTTTTATAAAAATTACCGCCCCCTCTCTTTCGTTCACACACACCACACCCTCTTCCCGTGCACATATGTACACATATACATGCACATACGCACACATATGCATGCAAACACAACACATAAACACATTCAGGCACTCACCTATATACACACACATCTACACAAACTCACCCATAGACACACCGAACACGCATGCATATACGCCAACAAAAAGAAGAAGACGGACAACTCGTATGCCGCCAACACCAAAACAAGAAGTGGCACCGAAGGCACGCCCCGGACGGCACTGAGAGGAAGTGACATGTAGTATCTCGACTTCCCGTGACAAATACCAATTCTGGCAGCCATAAACCTCACACTCACCACCCGAACCATCAACAAAACCCTTGTAAATTCCCCGAACACCACTCTTCCCTAATGACCTAGCCAGTGGCTAGTGGATTGTAAAACAACTCTCCCCACGCCACTCTTTTCTCTCTCTCTATCTCTACCTTCTCTTTGTCTCTATCTCTCTTACTAGAGAGGCATCTAGACCTTCTACAGCGACCAGTGGATATTTTCAAGGACCATTGGGTAAGGACCACCTCTAAAGCCTATATAAAGAGGCCTCCGCTAAGCACAAAGGGAGGCACAAGTGAAGGAGGAGCACACTAGCTCCATGCACTCTACATTTTAAGCACCACTAAGCACATAATGCACCCCCAAAGAGCTAGAGAGCTTATGGCATCATGTTTGGTTGCAAGCTTGGGCATTTTAGCATTGGCAACATCACCATTTTTTCCATTATCCACCACACCATGGTTGAGTTACTAGTCAAGACCACTCCATGCACATAAGGCAATCACTACTCCCCCACAAGGCAACATGAGCATGCTAGGATTGAATGCATCCACACCATGCTACCTTGGGCCGCTCTCGATGCTGGTGATTGATGTTGTCGGTGGCTGCATTATCTTGATGTTTTCCCTCAAATAAACTTCCCACTAACTTCAACCTTGCCATGCACCATATGACGCTTGCATTCCATCATGCATCCCTAGTGCCAAGAGACAGGTTTGTAACAGTCAAGACCACCATTTGTAAGTATCATCATCACCAATAAAAGTGTGCAATGCTATCTTGCTCCTTGGGGTCCATTCTCTGTTCTCCTTAGTTTTGTTTTCTCACATTCACGGGATGTGTCATCTCTTGTATATCACTCTGCTTGTGCTCCATCACGTGCGGCCTCTCCAGTCAGTCAGTATGCTCCATTCCGACCTTGTCACATACCTCTCTCGTACACACACTCCTGATTGTTGACTAGGAATTTGCTACAAGTGGACGTTTGTTGTATCACCATTTCATGTTGGTTACCTAGAGGGCATCTCACTTATGCTACCCTAGGTCATGCATGTCTGTGTCCTAGCCGCACTTATGCTAGGTGGTGGCCCCTCTCTAGTTATAGGATTACTCCTACCTTGAGATGATGCTTGGGGATGTTCAAGCTATGTGCGGTGTAGAGGCCACCCCATATGGAATGTCATTTTTGGCCATCAACGGCACTATAAAGTGATAACTGAGACGGGTGTAGGAAGCGCAAGAAGGAGAGAAGTGAGCACCATTAGCTCACGCCGTGTTTCTATTATCCAAAACCTATAAAATACTTAATTGGCTTTTATACTTTAGCCAAGGTTTTTGTGGTCAAAACTAATACTCTGGGAGCTCCAACTAAACATAGTTGATACAATTTGGAAGCTTGTAGCCCCGGCTCATCAATTATACTGTTTATCTAAAAAGTAGGAGTTACAACAATTCCCCATTCATCAAAATAATAAGTGTTTTTACAAGAAAAGATTTGAAAAATCTTATCGGAGTTAGCTTGCTGATAACAAGTGGACGCCGGTGGTTAACAGGTTATCGGAGTTAGCTTGTTGCTAACAAGTGGACGCCGGTGGTTAACAGGTTAAGATATTTTGTCTTCTCAACTCAGAAGTCATGAGAAGTGGATTGAGAAATATAAAGTGGAAAAGCAACAACTTTTGGCTGATCATATGCGATTCAAGTGCAATTGTGCAACTACAAATCTTCCCTCTCCAGATCATCTTCAAAAACTGCCAAAATTTGCTTTTGGGTACTAGCTAGATGCAACAATTTTGAAGGTGAAGAGAAATAGAGTATTGATCACTAAATAAGAAGAGGAGATGAATGATGATTGAGTTACATTTTTGCTTTTGTAGCATTGTGGACAAATTGTTTTTATCATAGATCCACTATGGAAGGAAAAAGATGAAGAAAATTTAACTAAACCGCACTGACTCTTTGTCATCCAAGTTTCTCCACAGAGTAAACAAGTCTGCGAAGGATTGGAGGCTGAGAACGAAGAGACACATGTGCAATGGATTGCGGATGATCGTGTTGAGGAGGTTGAATTTTAATTTGGTGCTCTTGATGAGTTGGAGCCTGGACCTGAAGATGAACGACTAGATACAGAGCTAAATGCAGAGATGGATGGAGCCGTGTAGTTTGATGACAAATGTGTAGAATTTCATTTAGAAATAGATGTCTTTGGTGCAACAACCCCCATACAAGATGAGAGATTGACTACTGTTTTTGTTAAGATGTCCCTTTTATAATGTTTACTTTTGATTAATGAATTTTAATTACTATCCAACAATGAATAAATAGTTATTTTTATGTGCTTATGATGGTTATTTATGGCTAAGTGAACTAACTTATAGTTTATATGATTTAAAATTATTTTTTGCAAGTATGGTTGATGACAAGGAGTCATACTCTCAGACCTTTAGTTGGGCCAGTCACTCTAGCTGACATGCCACCTCAGTAGTACACACAATAGTTTTGGATAGCTGGTCCTTCTAGACATATAGCTGCCCCAAAGCCTCATATCATTGTTCCAGTCACATTGATTGGTGGTGTCACACCTTCAATGAGCATCTTAGTTACATCAACTGGGTGAGGTACACTGGAGACTACTCTCTCTCCTTCTTCTTTGAGATGACACATATCTCATCATTTAGATGGTGGTGGTGGTTGTTGTGATAGTGGTGCTATCAATGTTTCCACACCATCGAGTGAACATCCACCTATCTCTTCAGTAGATAATTCACCGATGAGCACATCACATACACCTTGGGGATCACATGAGTTTGATCCTAGCAGGTGTACAAGACCAGGGATGGGGCACCAATTATGGATAGGGATGGAAAGGAAATGAGACAGAGGGTTTTTTAGCTTTGTACGATGCAATTTGGGAACTTTTTGATGGAGCATTGGGATGCTCAGGATCAAGAAAGAAAAAATTACATCATAGATGCCATTCACAAAGAGTACATGCCAACAGATGGATACAATCCAATCTCCAATGATTGGATCTTGGGCGTGGCTATTACGACAATGTCACATTGTCGACTAAAGGCACAAGATAGATACAAAAATAATGAGCTGAAGCGAGCATGGTTGGATGCAGAGGAGAGGGTAGGGATCATGGGAGAGGTGCAGGAGTGTCCAGATAGATTTCAGCAGCAGCGAGATGTAGCGACATGTTTCAGCAACAGGATCTTCTTGTCTTGGATACACTATTTAAATAGCGTATGTACATATTTTTTTCTAATGTTTATCTTATGGTTAAGTGTCTGTATTACAGAAGCTTGCCACAAAGCGTCCTTCGACACATAAAGAAGATAAATATGGATTCAAGCATGGACTATTAGCTCTTCTCCGCCATCTTTAGGATGAGGGAGAGGTCGTTGATGCTACAGCCAGGAGCGCAGAGAGCCCTGTAAAATACCCAAAAATAATACACTGCAAGCCATAAACAAGCAAAACTGTATACCTGGAAACCATCTTAGCACATACTCCAAGCCGTACGCGATAAGAGAGAGACAGAGACCGGGAGAGAGAGAAAGAAGCGCACAGGCGCACCTCCTAGAGGGGAGTGCTACGCCGGCACGGCGAGAGAGAAGAGAGGAGAGGAGAGGAGAAGGACAACGCAATCCCTGGGTGCAATCTCCCCCCATGCAAGAGTGACCGTTTCCCTCTTGCACGTATTTCATTTATAGATTTCTTGAATGGTCAAATTGGTTACAAACTGGCCGGCTGGTCATAAATGGCCAAAGCTCATAAAGAGCACTTGACTAATAAAATGTACAATATACATATATATCCATTCGCATAGGCCTAGCTCCGTCTAGTCTTTTCCACCTGTCAACTGCAATAAATCATAAAATATCATTTCTATAACATACCTCTCCGTTGGAAAGCAATTGTCCTCAGTTGCGAAGATAAATATCTGCAAACAATACTTGTCAAAAACAGTGATTAGTATGTCGTTTCAAAAACATCACATAATATATGAAACTAAACAACATTAGCTTATGCCTGCCGTCATCCACATACTACCTATTCTAGTGTCCCATACCACTAGAATAAGCAGTATATGTCATACCCTGATGAATCAGGATATCATTGGTCACACTCATCATCAATCTCATAAAGTCAAATCTCATCACATAAACATTGCCATAATAATCACCAGAGACCAAATCCCAATCCAATTCCAATTCCACAGTATAAGTCCAAATCCAAATCACTTTCATTATGTACCCGGGTAACAAAATCATACCAGTTACAGTGGTGGCCAGCCACTGCAGCATGATTTTGTGATTGGTATTGCCTAAATCAGCGTATCTACACCAATAAGACGTACTGCCTAAATCGGCGAATTTGCACTAATGCTGCCTATATTGGCGGATCTGCATTTACCATTGTGAATAGATCTGCAATTTGTCAGTGTGCTGCCTATATCGGCGAATCTTCACAGATAATTGGTGTTTCCTACATCGGCGAATCTACACCAAGATGAGCATTTACACACTGCCTAAATGGACTAAACAAAACATAATTTTTTTTTGAAAATACCTACTTGGCATCAAACTGGAATAGATTGGAATGCTGAAACATATACCAAATGTGACGATTGTCCCAAAATGAGTTAAATTCATGCTATACCATAATGTCAAATGATGTCAATAGAAAGTCCAATTACTACTAGTGTAATCGACAATGTAAGAGATGGATACAATAATAGTTGCAAACGTTTTTCTCAAAGACGAGTACTAAGGATGATTTCTTGTTAAATTCAACATTAATTTCATTGCATTCTAAATACATCAAAATTTTATAATAAAATTGATTCAAACACATGGATAATGAAGGTGCTATGAAAAAAAAAAATGGTTTGCAAGACTGTGATAATCGGTGGATATTGGTCTGATAACAAAGTAGTGCCAAGTTGGTATCACATTTTGGTGTAGAGATGAGTACCCTTAGCAAATTGGTGCCCAACATGTGCTTCATTAAAATCCATAAAGTGCAAGAAGTATGAATATCTTATGTCTTTAGAATGTGAAATCATTGTGAAGAAACATACAGCCACGTTACCGGTTAGAAATCGACATGAATGTGTGGCATACCTACTTACAATTGGCATAAAAACCATAACACACAAATGGTCTGCGTGAAAAAGTTAGGAGGCTACATCTGAAAGGATGCAAAATAGACATAAAAATTAATTATGAATATTTCAATAGTAGAGCAGTATGCATCAATTACATAGATTTTTGTAGTTCAACTTGTGTTTAGGGAATTTGAAAGTACCTAATTTTAATAGTTTGGTTAGAGTTCTCTATTTTAATAGTTTGACTAGTGATCATGAGAAGATCTTTCTGAAATATGTGCACTTGCATCGAACCCTTTTGTAAAGTCAAGGAACAAGGGAAATCGTAGTGGTGCATGCCTACTTGGCGATTCTATTTATCAATCGTATGGGGATTATTAGGAGCTGCTTAGTCTGGCGCCATTGGTAAGACTTATGATTGAGCAATTAGAGCTTAATGGATGGACTTGCATCTTAAGGGTGGGATTCAGAGGCTCATATGGTTGAGGTTATTGTCGCCAAAATCATTACCCTTTAAATTATAATCATAATACATCAAGGTATGGAAACAAACCATAGGGGAAAAACTACTAGGGATGTAGGCTTACAAAATAGGGAGATACAAACAAAAAAACTGAATGGTCATTCACAAGCTCGCAAGGTTGAGGTTAGCATTGCCAGAAGCATACTCTGCTATCCAGTAATGATATTCTATTATTGTGACCAATTGTGTTGCGTTCTAGTAAGTAAGAGAGGAAGGGGCGTAAAATGCTATATTAATAGTCTTCAAAATACCAAAAATGAAATATGAGGCCAAACTGATACAATCTTGTGAATCTAATCCAACACCTGGGTACAAAAAATAATAATAAATAATAAATAAATAAATAAAAATGAAAAGACAAATTAAAACCCTAAAAGCGTCAGACTTAAGTCGGCATCATCATCGTTGATTCTCGTGGATACCCGACAACGAACGTTTGTATGTGAAAGTATTGCAATGGTCGCGGAAGAGATTCCTCAATGTCCGCCGTGGTAAGGAGTAGTACTGGGAGGGGGAAGAGGGAGAGCACAATGAAATGAAATGTTATATTACCCGGCTTCAAAATGCCAAAATGACCGATGAGACTAAACCAATACAATCCATGCGCATCGAGTACAATATTGGGGTACAAAATAAAATACAGTAGAGTGAAAAACAAAAACTAAACCTAAAGGTGCAGATTAAAAGCATCGTCGCCGTCGGCAATGCATGAGGAGGGAGGAGAAAGTAGTGCAGCAGGCGGTGAACAACTTCATCAATGTCTACTATTGTAGGTCATCAGGGGAGTTAAGTTGTTGCACCTTTCAGGGGAGAAAGATGCAGACACCATCAACCACACTATTATTGTTGTCGCTAATAATGCAATGTGTCCGCCCAAGTCTAAACGGGGCGTGACATGCACTATAAAAGAACCTGTACCGACGTAACTAATTGAGAAGCCATTACATGCGCCTCTGTGTGTCTCTGAGAGAGGGAGATGATTATGCAAACAGGCTTTTCCACATGGTATTGAGGGGTTGGGCGATCCCCTGCGGGTGTCCATACACCTCTCTTCCGCCGACTGTTTAACTGCCTCCCTCTCAAGCTGCTGATTGGACAACAAGCCTGCGATGAAATCCCTACAGCGGCGAAACCCTCGCATATTTTTGCAACGCATGGCCAAGGTGCGAAGTTCAATCCCGCATCCTTTGAGCCTCATGGGAACCTGCAAACTACAGCGAGCAGCCTCCTACCGTCAAGTGGAGAAAGCAAAGATTCAGATGGCCAAGATGCAAAGTTTAATACCGCAACCTCTGAGCCAACCCAATATCTGCTTCACCAAGATGAAGAAGCGCCCTCATCCTCTGAGCGTGCGTAGTTGGAGAGAGATGAAGTGGGCTAGTTCTTGCCCTCAATAAACGGAGCAATTACCGACTGCCCCCCGCCCATCCAAAGAGGAGACAGAGGTTGTTGATGCTGCTGCAAGACGTAGGGAAGTGGAGAGAGAGAGAGAGAGAGAGAGAGAGAGAGAGAGAGAGAGAGAGAGAGAGAGAGAGAGAGAGAGAGAGAGAGAGAGAGAGAGAGAGAGAGAGAGAGAGAGAGAGAGAGAATGGGATGGCAGCCTCAAAATATGGGCACTAGTGGTTGTTGAGGGAGAGCGTGGGTAGAATCCGAGCGAACAACAGCGAGAGAGTGAGATAGAGCCAAAGAGGTTCTGTGATGAGTGAATGTGCGACGCATGCATAGGTGATCAATAGTGAGGGCGGCTCGAGTTCAACTAGAAAGAGAGTATAGAGTGGTTGAAGTTGGTGTGTGCTAGTGGCTCACAGAGGGAGAGAGAACCGCTGCATGGTGGCTAACGGGTTGTGCGACTCCAACTAGTGTATGCAGCCGACGACTTGTGTGTGTCTGTGGTTGGCAGATCGCAGTGTTTGGAGCCGCAGAAAAGTAGTAGAAAAGAGGGAAAGATGTCACATGCGATCCAACAAAATAAACTAAAAGTAAAATGAGCGGTTACTACAGCTTGCACCACCAATCCTTGAGAAGTCAGTGTCGTTTGGTGGCGGCTATGGCATGCAAAGGGCAGAGGGTAGGTGGAGAGAGAGAGAGAGAGAGAGAGAGAGATAGAGAGAGAGAGAGAGAGAGAGAGAAAGTTGGTCGGCTGTATGTGGTTGCGTGGAGAGATAGAGATTGCAATTTTCTCTGCATGGGGCGTGGTGATTGATCAAGCAGCGGTGCATGGCGGCTGCATTAACGAGTAGCTCCAATCTTTTTTTTTTGTTTCGTTTTTTTTTTGCACGCTACCTAGGTGCAGATAACGAGCAGCTCGAAGCCTAAAATAGCGGCACTCCACCTAAAAAAATGTGGTGGTTAGCGGCATGCATAGGTCGAACCGCTGGTAGGGGACGGATCGCAATTTGATGGCTGTTTCAATTTCAGCCGTCAGATGACGATTCTGCTTTTTGTTGTCACTGCAAGCGATATTGCAATTACTGTTCTTTCTCTGTGCGAGAATCCACAGATGCTACCCTGAGCTTCACCACTGCATAGGCATGCTCTCTGATGATCAAACTCCATTGTCTACTTTGGGAAGCGAGCTAGCCACGTGAGCTCACAAGCATCCTTTAACTTTCATTTAAGCTTGGACTCGCGTTCAATTTGCAGAATCACCCTTGAAAGCTAATAGATCTAACTTCAATTTATCAAAGCGATTTGAATTTGGTTCTCATAGTCATCAAAATTCCTCCTTTTGTCGTCCTAGCTCCCCCACCTTTCTTTTGGCCCTGTGAGTCTTTGCGGATTGGTCTCGCGAAGTCGAAATTGATCATTCTTACAACATTTATTGCGTTCACTCCTTGAGCTATTGGTTGAAGTTTTAAGAGTCGTAAGGTAGGTTATGGGACCAATGAAGGCCACTCCTAATTCTTTTGTGTCAAATTCCCTAATGCATTTCTTATCGGTTAATGAACGATTGAAATCTAATAATACTATATCGAACTTCTCTAACTAAAATCTCATTGGTCGATTCTAAACTTCTCATCCTTCACCCTATGATGAGGATCGCGGCCGAGCCTTCATATTACAAAGAAAAGTCTGTATTGTTGTGACCCCATATCTATGTATTTCCTTCTCATTATTGTGAGTATTTACGGGGTATTTACATAAAATTTAGTTTAATATGTTCTATTTTTATGCTTAATTATACTAATTATACTAGTGATCACCATATCATGTTAATAAAGTAGAAATAATCTCTGATTTCAAAAATCACTAAGTGTGTTATGCAATCAATACTGATTGAAGCAATTAATGGAATCTACAAACGTAAAAACGAATACGTAGCTGCTACTTATCAAATTATTTAGTCTTCGAGTGTAGCCTAGGCTCTGATACCACTGCTACAGCCAGGAGCGCTGTCGTGCTGTGACATGTACATAGTGGGAACCAATGCTACAAGAGTTATCTTGTAACTTTTTAGATATATAATTATATTTCCTATAATGTACATATGCATATGTAAGTATAAAAATAAGCTTTCTATCTCATCTTATTATTTATCTCAAGGGTAATGTATTCTTACTTTACCATAAAAAAAAATACTATGGGAAAAGTGTCAATAGCTCCGCCTCTTTAACTTGGGACAAAAAGCATTGATTCTTTATTTCTACTATTTCATTATCATCTCACACCCTAGCTAGATCCTATATCTAGGGTAAACTCCAATATATATATATTCTATGTATTTTTTATACTTTTCTTATATTTCTTTTTAAATAGCTACTAGGAGAGAATCAAATCCTAGTGGGACACTAGGTGGCATGATTTCAAAGATACACTTATTTTAATGCATTATTGCAAGCATGGTTACAAAACTTTGTCAAGGAGAAATTTCATGCTTTCATATGGCATGAGGTGTCCTTGGGAATTAAATGAAAGTCAAGGCTAAGGAGACCACATGAAGACTTTTGCTGCCATAAATGGACCCTATTTTGATGAATTGTTTACACAAGGTTCCAATCCGAATTGGAGAATGATTTTAAAATGAAAATCGTAGCTAATGAGCTGAAGTCTCTGTCCATATTTTTACTTTTTTATTTGGAGCCACGGTTGAGGAGATATGATCAAAATACTGGACCCCATTCTGCCCACATCATGCAGGGACAGCTCATTTCCAACTTTTCCAATTCCTGTTCACACTGGCTCCTGTCTTCTTGTGTA
Organism: Adiantum capillus-veneris; assembly: GCF_014529385.1. Taxonomy (NCBI): domain Eukaryota; kingdom Viridiplantae; phylum Streptophyta; class Polypodiopsida; order Polypodiales; family Pteridaceae; genus Adiantum; species Adiantum capillus-veneris. Next base: position 37,274,079 of record NC_140952.1, read on the forward strand.
AACCCTTAGGGGTTCCCTTCACCTATAAAAGGGGACCTCTTCTTCCTTGGAAAGAAGGCAAGCATTCAAGCCATTGATGAGAGGAATTCTTGAGGGAGTGAGTAGTAATGCCTAATTGTACTTAGCCCCATTAACATAAGCCCAAGCCTACACTTTCTCCTAGAGGAAAACTAGCCATTCTTGTACGCCATCCTTGGAGGATCAACTCTAATCAAAGAAGGTGTTGTACTTGGCGTATCAATCAACGTTGAATTCTCCCCTCTTCTTCTCTCTCCCATCAATAATGGTGCCGAAGGGTTTCAAGTGAGTGCAAGAGAGAATGGGTGGGCTTCTTTGATTGTACTTCTTTCCAAACCCTAGTCTTCATGGCATCTATGGTTTAACTCCTTCATATAGTTTTTGTCGAGTTCTCTCACAAACTCTCACAGCCATAAGCCCGGTGCTTTCCTGGCAAGACCGCAAATTTCTCGACATATTTTTGGTGAACCCGACGTGAATCTGCTAGGGTGAGAGTTTGTGGGTAACCATGGGTGATCATGTTGAGCAACAGGGTATGCATTTTGACCCAGCAACAATGCAAATGTTTCAAGCATTTGCAATGTTCATGCAACAACAACATGCTACTGAAAGAAGGGAGATTTCAGCAACGAAGGCCATACAAGCGGTCGTCAACAGAATGGATCAGTTCAATGGCAAAGATGTAAACAAGTACTTACGCGAGTATGTGAAGGAGATGGAGCTGCATCGCGTGTCAGAAGGTGAGATGATTCAAAGCTTTGAGCTAGTTGTTGCTCCAGAAATTAGGGAGCATGTTAGGGCAATTAAAGATGGGCATGGGAGAAATTGGGAAGAACTCAAAGTAGCTTTAAAGGAGGAATATTTCATGGAGGACTCTGAGAGAGTGACAAAAAGGACATTCTTAGAATGGGTAGTCAAGCCAAAGCAAGGACTATCAATAACATAGCTACTTAGGGAATTTGAGCGGCGCTATGCACAACTCACTAGAACAGAAAGGGACACACTAGATGCAGAGAAGACAGATCTTTTCTTACAAGCTGCAGGTAAAGAGTTTCAAGAAAATTTGGAGCTTCTTCTTGAAGATAAAGATGCTGAGCAAGGACTAAAGACCGACTGGAATGAGGTTGAAGGTGCTGTCTCACTGCTTGCCAAACGACAAAGAAGAAGGGACAAGATGGTAGTAAACACTACAAGTCCTTCCACCTCAACTTCTGACAAAATGGTAAAGCCTACTTTTATCGCTCCTAAGTTTGATGAGTCCATGCTAGATGAGCTTGTGAAGGGAATGCGTGACTTGAAGGTGAAGTTTGCAAAGCTTGAAGAAAAAGGCCAACCATCAGGGCCACTTCCTAGGCAAAGACAACAGCCCAAAGAAGGGTTTGTTAATAGATGTATTTGGTGTGATAGTACAAACCATGTAAGAAGGGATTGTGATGATTTTAGTGATGCTTTGTCAAAAGATGTTGTCTTTTTTAAGGATGGTAAAATCCACTTAAGAGAGACAGGTCTACCCTTGAGAACTAACTTTGGGAAGGGGGGAATGCAAACCTTAGTTGAAGATATGGCAACCAAGCATGCCACCTCTTCAGTTGAGGCAGCTACTTATGGAGTAAAAATTGAACATTTTTGTGATGAAGAGGTGAGTGACCATCATGGTCAAATTTGGCCAAATGTCATGCAATTAGCTACAAAGGGAAAGCTTACAAAAGAGATTCTACATGAAGCAGGTGATTGCATACGTCTAGAAACAGGATGGAATGATCCAGTGGACTCATTGTCAGTGCATGCCTACATTACAAAATGCCAACAAAATGAGGCAATTGTAGAAGAGAAGCGCAGACGTGAGAATGCTGATGAAGGACCATCAAAAAGAGCTTCTAGAAGTGGGGGAAGAAGCGACTCAATGCCTTCTCAAACACCCTCAACACAAGGAGCATCTCCACCTGAAGTACTCATGGAGGAGTCTACAACAGGAAAGAAGAAAGAGCCAATGAAAGGTAAGACAAAAGGCCCAACTTATAAACTACAATCTGATATTGAGGTTGCTACAGATTTAAAGAAAGTCTTGGAGGAAAGGATCTTGAATAGCAAGATTGAGTTTACTCTGGGAGAAGTTATTGGCATTGCAAAGCGTGAATTCCATGAGGAGATCATTGACATCATCAAGAGAAAAAGGCAAACCCTTGCTGAAGTTTCTCGTCCACAGGTTGAAGGGGAAACCTCAAAGACACAAGGGATGCAACTGCAAAATAAGGAGAATGATGGAGCTGTGGTAGGATGCTACCAATCTAGTGGGAGAGTGAAGCAAGTGCATTTTTCAAATGATGATGAAGAAGTTGAAGATATTCCTAGGAGTTACTATTCACGAAGTCATTGGGCAAGGGCTACTACAGAAACTTTGGTCAAGGTAGGTGATCTTGAAGAGCCATTTGTTGCCTTGATTGACCATGGTTCAGAAATAAACATAATGTCAAGGAGTCTCTACAACAAGTGCAAATGGCCAATGGACACAGATCATGGTTGGATGGTAAAAGTGGCAAACAATTCATCCGGTGAATTGTATGCAGCATGTCCAGGTGTGAAGGTGACAATAGGTGATGTAAAGATTGACCAAAACGTGATAAAATTTTGTCTAGGTTGGAAGAAGTGAATCTTACATTGTCAAGGAAAAAGTCTATGTTTGGTGTCAATGAAGTGCTCATTGTGGGGCACATGTGCGGGCCATATGGTAGGAAACCTTGTCCATCAAAGGTAGATGCCATCCAAAGAATGAAAGAAACATGCACTAGCATCACTGAGGTTAGAAGGTTTCTGGGAGCATGTGTCTTCTATGTTATTTGGATTCCACATTATGCACATGTAGCTGATGCTCTTTATCAGCTGCTTAGAAAGAATCAAAAGTTTAAATGGACAGAAGCACATGTAAAATCCATGAAAAAGCTAAAGGAGTTACTCCAGTCAGCAACAACTTTGAGAAAGGTAGACTATGAGTGTCAAAGGCCAGTGATTGTGACAGTAGATACCAGTCCTACAGGGATTGGATGGGCAATAGGGCAAGATGACAAAGAAGGACACAAGTATGTGGTAAGATTTGGAGCAAAGGTACTAAGTGCTCACCAAAGAAACTATCCACAAATAAAGAGAGAGTTATGGGGTATGGTTACAGCCTTGAAAAGTGGGAAAGAATACCTAATTGGTGCATGTGTGGTTGTAGAAACAGATTGTCTACCACTTCTTGGGATGATTATAAGCTGCTCAACACCAGACATTGCTATGTTGCGGTGGATTGCCTACATTAAGTCCTTAAATCCCGAGTTTAAGCACATTGCAGGTAAAGACAATACAGTGGCAGATATGCTATCAAGGGCAAAGTATGAAGATGAGTCACAAATGATTGATGAGGGAGATGATGTAGGCACAAAATTCTATTCTATCTCTCATGTCAAAGGTAACAATGTCTGCATGACTAATTCACTTGAATTGTTCTTGAAAGATCTTTATGAAGGTGATTGGCTTCTTATTGGAAGCTACTTGAGTACTCTAACAAAACAGGATGATTGGTCTGAACATGAATTCAAGAGGATACGCAGGAAAGCATATGGTTACTTTTTGAGGGATGGTTACTTGTGGAAGCATCCTAAACAAAAGGGTGCTACACCACAAAGGGTTATATGTAAAAAAGAGACTCAAGTAAAGCTCATGCAAGAGTTTCATGAGAGTTTATGGGCTGGACACAGGGGTGTGTGGGCAACCTTCTCCAAGTTGAAAGAAAAATACTGGTGGAAGGGTATGTATAAAGATGTATCTCAATTTGTAGATTCATGTGTAACTTGTCAAATGTATTCAAATGTCCGACATCGTGATGGATTGCACCCTACATACCCACTAGCCATGCATTATAAATGGGTTGTGGATCTAGTCACAATGCCTTTAGGACTCTGGCAGATGAGGTACTTGGTTCTTGCACGAGAGGACCTAACTAATCAGGTTGAAGGAAGAGCATTAAGAGCTAAAACCACAGAAGCTGTGTGAAAATTCCTTCTTGATAAGGTGATTTGCCGTTATGGTTGTGTGGGAAAGATCACTGCAGACAGAGGTGAACTGGATGCCGAAGAAGCAAGGGAGTTCTTTTCTAGATTAGGGATCAAGCTTTCTCTTACTATAGCTTACAACCCTGAAGGCAATGGAAAGAGTGAAAGAGGGCACCCTCCTATCATCAAAGCTTTGGCCAAGGCTTGCGAAGGAAGAGTTGGTGAGTGGCCAAAACTGTTACCATACGCTTTATGGGCTGATCGTACAACACATAGCTCAGTAACTGGCTACATGCCTGCGGAGCTAATGCATGGTCAAAAGCCAGTGATGCCGATTGAGGATACAATTTCCACATGGAATGTACTACCTTGGCAAGAGGGGCTTAGTAGGGAAGATCTCCTTGCATTGCGCATAAAGCAACTAGAGAGAAGACCTGGAGACATTGAGGCTGCAAAAGAATGACTCAAAAATGCAAGATTGAAAAACAAGGACTACTTTGATAAGCGACATCGGCTCAGGAGCAAAGCAATTGACAAAGGTGACTGGGTTTTAGTGTATGATAGTAGCCTTGATAACCAACACACAGTCATGCGTAAGTTTTCAAAAAGATGGTTTGGACCATATGTTGTAAAACATGTGCATGAAAATGCTACTTACAGCTTGTCTGAACTAGATGGCACAGAAGTAAAGATTCCCATTGCAGGAAAAAGGATCAAAATGTTTAAGAGAAGAGGAGACAATGATCCAGAAAATGCTGATGAGGAAGAAGAGCAAAACACAGGTGAAGATCAAAGTGAAAATGAAGCTCTGGAATCATCCAGTGAAGATGAAAGCAAGGAAGATGTACAAGAGGGCTGATCTTACAAAGAAATAATTTGGCACATACCGGAGGATGTGCAGGTTTAGAGGGGGTGGATGTCGTGCTGTGACATGTACATAGTGGGAACACATGCTACAAGAGTTATCTTGTAACTTTTTAGATATATAATTATATTTCCTATAATGTACATATGCATATGTAAGTATAAAAATAAGCTTTCTATCTCATCTTATTATTTATCTCAAGGGTAATGTACTCTTACTTTACCATAAAAAAAAATACTATGGGAAAAGTGTCAATAGCTCCGCCTCTTTAACTTGGGACAAAAAGCATTGATTCTTTATTTCTACTATTTCATTATCATCTCACACCCTAGCTAGATCCATATCTCTTGGGTAAACTCCAATATATATATATTCTATGTATTTTTTATACTTTTCTTATATTTCTTTTTAAATAGCTACTAGGAGAGAATCAAATCCTAGTGGGACACTAGGTGGCATGATTTCAAAGATACACTTATTTTAATGCATTATTGCAAGCATGGTTACAAAACTTTGTCAAGGAGAAATGTCATGCTTTCATATGGCATGAGGTGTCCTGCAAAATACCCAAAAATAATACACTGCAAGCCATAAACAAGCAAAACTGTATACCTGGCAACCATCTTAGCACATACTCCAAGCCGTACGCGATAAGAGAGAGACAGAGACCGGGAGAGAGAGAAAGAAGCGCACAGGCGCACCTCCTAGATGGGAGTTCTATGCCGGCACGGCGAGAGAGAAGAGAGGAGAAGAGAGGAGAAGAACAACGCAATCCCTGGGTGCAATCTCCCCCCATGCAAGAGTGACCATTTCCCTGTTGCATGTATTTCATTTATTGATTTCTTGAATGGTCAAATTGGTTACAAACTGGCCGGCCGGTCATAAATGGCTAAAGCTCATAAAGAGCACTTGAATAATAAAATGTACAATATACATATATATCCATTCGCATAGGCCTAACTCGGTCTAGTCTTTTCCACCTGTCAACTGCAATAAATCATAAAATATCATTTCTATAACGGTTGACTTGGAGGCCTTACCTTGATGAGTATGTTGTGTGCATATGTTTTCATCGAGACATGTTGATATATAGCTAGTTATGTTTATGCTATTTAATTTATGTATACTTTTAGACATCGACCATGATTATAGATATATTCATGTATGTCAAATTTTTATTTTGGTTATGTTATGACCATTGTTTTGGTTATGGTTATGGTTTTAATCATATTATGGTTTTGGTTAAGGTTTTGAACTTGGCTATGTTGACTGGTCAACTAACAAGAACTGGAGAAAGAGCATCAAAAGGGATGCCACTCATTTTTTTAAAAAGCCAATCAAATGTATTAAATCCCTTTGTATCACTTAAAAATCTCACAAAGTCCAAAGCCATTATAATATTATTTATTGCCAAGGAGTCTAGAGGGGTTGAGGGCCTCCAAGTTTGTAATCATATGCAGTTTTTAAGCTTTTTATTGAGCCCAATAAGCTAGCAATCCATTCTTTGAACTCTGAACTCTGATTAAGGTATAAAAGCCAACTTTATTAATTACAAAAACCTAAGTTTTTGGATAATGGAAGTAAGCGTTTGCTATAGAACCTCAATGTGAGTCTACTATTTCTTTGATTCTTTGTGTCTCTCTTGCATTGCATTTCTATTCTGAGCATGCCAATGCATTCGCAGGTGAAAGCTCTTCCATTTAACGTAAGTTTCTCATGATGAAAGTGTGATTCTAGTCGTGTTGTCTACAAGATGATTTTACTCCTTATGCACCATACACGCACCAAAATTGGTTTTCGACCATAGGATTAGGTAGAGCACGTCTAGAGGAAGCTATAGAGTGGTTCAACCGGTAAAGCTGATTGACATAAAATAGGTCAACTATCTTAGACACGATTTTATTCGAGTGTCAAAAATGGCATTTGAGTATATGAGAGCGTTAAGGATACTCTACTCATGCTAGGCATAACGTTTTGTTGCATTTGAAAACTCGTAGCTATGCCAAATCATCGAATCAAGCTTGCGGTAAGGTAAATAGCTTTTGATGTCTGACACACTTCAAGACTGAGATAGGTAGAAACAACTTAGACTTTGGTTTTATGATATATTAGCTATCTCTTGTAGCCTCCATGCAATAATCGGGTGAGTTCTGTCCCACGGATTGACAATTTAACTCTATGGTTCTTGCTTTGCTAGCATCAATATGGTGAGTTTTGGATACTGACTAACACTTTGGCGTCGTTACTGGGGATGAGGCATCTTAGACTAGAGAAAAACCCAAAGTAATTACTTAAATTTCCATTACTTCCTCTAGTTTTGTCTAGAGTAACACCTTTTTTGACTTTAGTAAGGTTGAGAGGTGCTTGAGAGTAGGGATACTCGGTAAGGACCTCGGGAGCTTTAGTTTAGTATGATTGATTAGGTAGAGGCTCAGGGGGGTCACTATGTATATATCGCATGCGTTCAAGGACTATTTTGCAAAATCCTTATGTGTGAATTTTTAACAAATAAAGTACACTCTTTGCTATTCAATCTATAATTTTTTTTCCAATTTCATTTTACGATACCCTTCTGTACGTGAAAATGTGAGAAAAAATAAAAAAAATAACCCCTTCCGTTGCACTCACGTGATAGTCACATAATTATTAAGTGATCCCCCCCCCCCCGAGGGTAGAGAGTCCTTGAGATGAGCTAGTGGCCAATAGGGGCATCGTCTAAGTAGAGAGTAGGAATCCAGATGGAAGGTTAAACTTTTTACCTTTTGTAGTGTTTTTTCATGTTCACTAGGAGTAGGGTAAGTAGAAAACCAAAAACATTGCATCTGATCTAAGGTGCAACCAAAATAATTGTCAAATCTATCTTAGGCACACCGAAGATAGACAAAAGGCTTCTGAAACTGACATGGTACAACTAAACTTGCAACGTGGTAGACCAACTTGATCAGACCACTCACTTTGATTTTGGATACATTTGGATCACTAAAACACTTGGTCAGGCCCAAAACTATAAAAATGCCAAACATTTACTCCAATTCAAGCTCAGACATGTCTTCTTTTTTGACACAATCAAGAACTAGGACCGAGTCTCAAGTTCAAGCACAAACTGACCTTTTTCAAGACCAATAAGTATGAAGCCCAGATTTATTTGGACCTAAATGAGAAGTTTGGAGTGAGGATAGACGACCATACCATTGATTTTGAAGAGGAGGTTAGGGCAAACAAACCAGACAACGTGTATGTAGACAAAACGGGAGTGCAATATCGCACGATGCAAGACCCTAGTGGATAAATGGGAAGTTAGAGGTTGATACCCTAATATCAGATAATGTTGTAAAGGAGGGACCTCCAATGTTAAAATTAGAAGGGTATGAGATAATAGACTTGGAGTTTATTGCCGGGAAGAAAACAATATCAAGAATTTGGTATGGACTACCCATGCCAGATTAGGACAACTGACGCCCTTGAAAATTGTGTACATTTTCAAAATCAAGGAAAAGGGACTAGCAAAACTTCTCGCTCATCTCTTTAGGGATTGTTATAACAATAGTTTTATCATGATGATTGTGAAGGAGATTGAGCAAACCAAGTACCAAGGACACTCAATTTGTGAAGTGATCATGGGAACCGTACAGGAAACCAATTGGTATGTAGATCCAAATGCTAGAACTTATGATAGCACGCCTAATCAACGAGGAATTGCAGCAAAGAGTAGCCACCTTAATGATGTCAACAGAGAAAGAAAGGCAAAAACCAACTCCAACAGGGGAGCAATGAGGGACATGAGGACGAGAACAGGTCTAGATGAGTCACACTTACCAAACAACTTGTTTGAGGGATTAATGGGAGAAACACCGGCTAGAAGGGAGAGAGTGGGTGCTAAACACAATTTTAGAGTCAGACCAGTAGGTCAACAAGCTAATGCACAAACCAAAAAGTGGAAATTGTCACAATTGTGGAGCAGATGACCATTGGAAAAATGACTGTCTTGAATCGGATAAGAATGTGAGACCTATAGAGCATATTGTGGAGCGGGTGGATGCAAGGGTGGACACTTTCATGAGGACTATCCTAGGAATCCGGAAAACAAAGGGAAAACTACCTTAACACTAGGTTGGTAATGGGACACTTTTATGTCCTGTTAAGTGACCATTTTCCTTGAATTATGTCAAGAGTTTCAAAATGGTTTTTGAGGTGCTATCTGTCTAAAAAGTTGTCTCATGAGCTGAAAAAAACTTGAAATTTTTTTGGAATATCAATTCCATTTTTAACCTTTTCCTTGCACAACATTTCACAACCTAAACTGTGTGAAAAAACGGGTCCTGCTTTTGGCTTTTTTTAAACTTTTTGCAACTATACCACTCTAGAATTCATGTTTGTGAGGTCTATAATGCTAGAGAACTATCTTTAGTAGTCCTTAACATGTCCTGATGCTTCTAGGGAGAAATAAATGTTAAAGTTGTAAGTTATGACCAAATTACAAAAAATGTCAAATCCTGTTTTTTAGCCAATTTTAGCTCTTCTATGATTTTTTTGGTGGCTTTCATGATATCCAAATGTAGTTTTGATTTTCTATGTCCCATATTGTAACATAAAGCTAATATTCCTTGAGTTTTGGGGCACCTAATACCCTATTTTGCATAGTAGACAACGATGGTTGATTTTTTCAATTATAGAAGAAAACAAAACATTCTAGTATATCAAGTATAGCTTTTTCAATATTGCTAGTTTCTTGTGACAACTACATGCATTTTGTAGGTAGTAACCATATCTAGTCATAAGGATCAAATTTGGCTAGATATTGAATAGTGTCTATGGGATTCTACAACTCATAATGTTGAACCCAGTTTTTTCATGTTTGCTGTATTTAGCACTTCATATTTGTCCCCAAGATTCCCCTTGGTAAGAGATGTATTATTCTTTTGAGATGCTCCATGGCTCCTTATGACCCTAAAGGACAATAGGGAACTAAGAACACATGCATATATTATTTGTATTGAGTGTGGCTATAGAAACTTTGATGATAGGTTTTCAGAAAGGTAAAAATTCAATTTTCTTGTACCTATTTCTTTTGGCAAAACAAAAAATAGTGAGTGAGAAGCAATCATATGTTCTGATCACCAACCCATTGAAGTTAACTAGGGAATTTATCTCAAGTCCTACAAAAATCCCTAATCTTATTTTTATGCAACAAAACTTAAGAAATGACTGTTTTGATGAAAATGTACTGGTCCATCAACTTTGGAGGCTTGGTGTGACCAAAAGATGAGAAATTTTACAAGTTTCTTATTTTTTATATGTGTAGTAGGCCTTGAACTATAACCTCATGAAAGGATTTTACAAAATGAGTGGATCTACTATGGTTTTGGAGGTTTTTTTCAAAACCTTGAAAGGACACTTTTATGTCCTGTTAGGTTACCAACCTAGTGTTAAACATTGTTTAAGTGGTACCGAGTAGTTCATTATAAGGGGAGCCGATAATTCCTTTTCAAGTGATGACTAGAGCACAAACAACCTAAAAATAAAAATAAAAATGCAAATGGATCGGATAAATCCAACAATTCTTCTAGAAACTCCAGGAAAGAAAGACGCAAAAGATACGAACTCAAGAGACAAAAACAAAGAAAGGAGATTGAGGGGAAGATACGAAAGGAGACAAAAGAAAAAATACAGACTCCTTCAAAATATTTTAGGGAACCCGAACCAAAATCAACTAGATCCATTTTGGTTGATAAAATTTACGAATCAATCAATACAATTTTGCAAGCTTTTCAAGCTGGACTAAAAGATGGGCAAACGTTGGAGAACCAATGGAAAAACTATCCAACACTTGAAATGGAAGAAACTAAATTAGAAGCTTACAGAAACTTGGTGCAGATCACACACACCCTGATGGAAAAACAAACTCCTCAATAGGAAGATATAGGAGAATCAAAAGAAATTGAGACCAAAATCCTAAGAGAAAAAGCTGAAGAAAAGGAAAGGTAAAAAAACTGGAAAAACGATGAAATACAACCACCTACAGTGGAAGTTCTTGACAATGAAGAAGGATGGGACGGGGTGCCGATAGGTGAGGGCAATTGGCCAAACTATCTGTGCAAGTGAGTTGGGGAAGCAAAAGATGGGAGCTTGATTCTTAAATCAACAACAATAGAAGAAGTTCGGTTTGATAGATCACCCATGAAACGAGATGAACAGTTGTTGTATGGAGATTGGGATCGGAACAGTCAGAATATACAAAAGATGAAACCTTGCAAACACTACTGTCTTACTTAGGCGAGAATGAAGAGAAATCAATGGCCTGTAAAACAACAAACTAGAAAGGCCAAGACAGACTTTAGATGTGGGTAATTTACAATCCATTATGTCGACACCAATTTAGTGCACAATCACTTTGGGTGAGCTGTTGAAACTGAGGACACACCTATGGGGAGATATACAAACTACCATGGGAAGGATGTGATTGAAAGGAGCATCTCAAATGAACCTCAAAGAATTGCAAAAAGAAGAGACACAGACTAGACTTGTCACAAACTGGTCCCTATGAATAAGGTCGAGGACTATTGTGAAGGGAATGATGGAAACACTACCCTTCCAATACAATACAATGATGTAACAACTATGCCTATTTTAGATAGTAGAGCAGGTGTAGCCATAACAACCAAAATTGTTTGGGAAGCTTAGGGAAAGCCAACAATTAGACAAACAAGAATGAACTTGCAATTGGCAGATGGACACATAGAGAAACCAATTGTCCTACTAGAGAATGTGATAGTCACCCCTTGCGGGATTGACTACCAACACACTTTTTCCATTGTAGACTTTGGGAAGAAATACAAAGGACTGAAACGAACCTTGAAAGAAGTATGGACCATAAAAATGAAATAGATAGTGACAAATCCGGAAAAATCTGTGTTTCAATGCATTATAAGAAATACACTTTACAAGATCGCAGGATCATTGTAGAGCAACCCTTGTGACAATCAATAGAACTGAGAAAGTCCTATGAAGGGTTGGAAAATGCAACAACAAATTGACCTTGCCAAACCTGGAGAAGAGCCAAAATCGGCATACATAGCCAAGGATCTATCACAAGAAGAAGAGGAGATTCTCACAAGAACGTTAAAAAATACAAGGATGTTTTTGCATGGTCTTATAAAGATATCAAAAGGGTGGATCCTGCCATATTCAAGTACATTATCCCTATGAGAAATGACGCTAAGCCAAGTAGACAAAGACCATACACCTATATTGAGACCTTTGCCAAGAAAATCAAGGAAGAGATGGAGAAACTCAAGGAGGCTGACTTTATCTATGAAATAGGACACTGTAATTGGGTATCACCAACTATAGTGGTGCCTGAAAACAATGGAAAACTTAGAGTGTGTGTAGATCTCAAAAAGGTGAACCCCGCCACATACGCAATAACTATCCTCGTCTTATCACAATCACATGCTAGATTGAGTAGCTGGCAAGGAAGCCTATAGCTTTTTGGATGGCTTCTTTGGATACAGCCAATCGACTATCGATCCCAAGGACCAACATAAAATAGCCTTTGCCACGGAGTGGGGAATTTTTTCGTATCGAGTAATTTATTTTGGATTGACCAATGCACCCGCAACACTCCAAAGGTTAATGAGCCATGCCTTTAAGAAATATCTGTGAAATTTCTTGGAAGTATACATGGATGATCTTTGTGTGCAATCCACAAAACAAGAAATTCATTTTGAACATTTACAATGTGTCTTTGAGAAATGCCATCTATATAGGATTTGTTTGAATCCTAAAAAATGCATTTTTATGGTTAGACAAGGAAAAATTCTTGGACATATTTTGTCAAAAAATGGTATAGCCATAGACATGAAGAAGGTGGTAGTGATAGCAGAAATGGCTAGGCCAACAACAATCAAAGAAGTGTAGGCATTTATGCGACATTGTGGTTAATATTGTAGATTTATCTACATATATGCGCTAATTTCTCGGCCCATATAGAGCCTTATCACTCACTTTGAATGGATTGATGAATGTGAATAATCCTTCCAAAAGCTTAAGCAAGCCTTGAGCTCAACAACAATACTAAAAGCTCTAAACTAGAACAAAGTGTTCCACATACATGTTGATGCTTCAAGATATGCCATTGGCTGCATCTTAGCCCAATCGAGAGAAGGAACAAAGGATTTCCTATCTCATATGCTAGTAGACAATTAAACCTGACAGAAAAGAACTATACAAGCACGAAAAGAGAAGGTCCTGGTATGGTGTATTCATTCAAGAAATTTGGACACTACTTGGTAGCTAACAAGTTTGTCTTTTTCATGGACCATCAAACCTTACTCTACTTGGTGAATAAGCTATGCAATACAGGTAGGATAGTAAGATGGTTTATCATCCTACTTGAATTTGACTTCACAATTGTGGTAAAAAAGGCATGACTCACGAGCAGACAAATCACCTATCAAGACTCACCACGAGGGAAGCACCTAAAGGGTTAGACAATGACTTACCCAATATAATGCATATTTGTTATTTGTGGAAAGGATTTCAAGATGGTCAAAGATCTTGTGTCTTTAATGACTATTGCACAAGTGAATTCTCAAATACCAATTCCTATTACACCACGATTGATTGAGCAATCGATCGTATATTAATTGCTGGTAGGAAGATTGTATCATAAACACAAGGAGGGAATCCTACTCTTGTACATCAATCCTGAGGAGCAAGATGCCTACTTGAGTCAAGCTCATGCCACAATCATAGGTCTACACTTTGTGCGAGATCAAACCCAACAAAGAATAACCTGGTTGGGTGTTTACTAGCCTACCATGAAGAGAGATGTCCATCACTATGTGAATGATTGCTCTCAATGTAAAGAAAAACCCGCCATACCCCATGCCACATTATTCCACATTTCAATCACACCCGAGTGGAGTGAATACCTGGTTGAGTATGTGAATAACAAAATATTCCTAGAAGACATGAGTAAAAGACAAAAAAGATCAATAGAAACTGAGGCAGCCAAATACACAATGATTGGAAACCAGCTCTATGAAAGCAAAAAAGATCAACAACTCAGACTGTGTGCCAATGAAGAGGAATATCTTCATATTATGGAACAAGCTCGTGCAGGTCTAGCAGGGGGTCACTTATCTCACAAGACCACATCTAAGGACATATTGATGGCAGGCATTTGATGGCCAACTTTATTTGCTGACGCGAAGGAGTTTGTTTGACAATGTGATGCATGTCAACGAGCAAAGTTGCCAACTAGAATGGATAAAATGCCACTGCGACCTATGATGGGAGCACACACATTTGCTAAATGGGGTATAGACTTTGTAGGTCCAATACAACCACCAACTAACAGAACTCAAACATAATATATTTTGTGGCAACAAATTACTTAACCAAGTGGGCTGAGGTGCGAGCCACCCAAAAGAACGATGCTAGAATCACTGTTGAATTCTTATACGAATGCATCTTTACTAGATAAGGACTTCCTATTGAGCTTGTGAGTGATCGTGGATCACATTTTTTTAATGAGGTGATAGAATACACCCTACCACCCTCAAGCAAACGGTCAAGCAGGACATACAAACAAAATTTTGATCTCGATACTAACCAAGATTGTTAGTTCAGGCAAAAGAAATGTGAAATGCATCTTCACTCTGCCTTATGGGCTTATCGAGTTTTCTTTAAAACGGCTTTAAACACAACTCCTTTTAATTTGGTCTTTGGCCAGGAAGAAATATTTCCAGCCCACACTTAGAGTCGCAACTGAGTTGGAATGGAAAGTGCATGAGTTTTCAAAACAAATCGAGGACTTAGAATGCCTAGATGAACAATGTTTAGGGCCATTGCTCACATATACGCACAAAAAAGGAAACAATAATAGTTCTTTGACTTGAATTTTCTCACTGAAGTTTTTAAACCAAGGGATTTAGTCCTAGTTTACTCGTTGAAACTACATATACCCAAGTTCAAGAAAAAAGGACATGGTCCTTTTGTCATTGAAGATGTTTCACCAAGTGGACCTATCAAGTTAGCCATGGTAGATGTCCAAACATGGAAAATTGGATTAGTCTTCGCAAATACAACCTTCCCTTGACTATTGAACTTTTGCAGAGAATGCATGCATCCAAGGAAAGGAAGCTTCAACGAAAACAGGTTATTGAGGAGGCTCAAGAAGAAGCTCGCATTTGAGTTCTAAAAAAAAAGGTTGTAAGACAACATGTTCTCCAAGCTGTACCATTCAACCCTTGGTAGAGGATGAGATTGAGACTAATGACACGTGGTTAGATGGTCCTGATATGTGAATCAATGTGAATTTGAATGACAATTACAAAGTCAAAGCTTTAGCAGATACAGGAGCACGAGTCAATGCGGTCAACTATTCCACTTACCGCAAAGCAACTACTCAACCACTTGAGTATTGTTGAGCCACTATCAAGGGTTGCAATTAGAGTGTCACTCCAACTTTAGGGAAGATCAACTTGAATATTATGGTTCATGGATTCTCTTACCCGCATACTTTCATATGTATAGCACATGAACACATGAATGAGAACCTAATGTTAGGTGTTCCGTGGATGAGAACCTACAGAGCAATTCAAGATTGGGATGCCAGAATTCTGGACCTCACACTCAAAGGAGGACAACTAAAAATACCATTTTTATACAGTAAAGAGGAATGCAAAGAAGCTCTAGGCGATTTCCAATATTCAAACAATTATCAGTCATCAACCACAATTACAACTACAACTCCAATAAAAAACTTCTACTACTCCACCAATGCAGGTAGCCAGGAAAGTTTGGAAACCCAAAATTCAAATTGTCAATCGATCTCAATAAATCTGGGTGCCCAAAAGATTGCTATGCACGACCAACAACCAAACCAATTGTTTCCATCTTTTCAACAAGAACCACTGCTACTAAAGATGAAATGGATATGGCAACGAAAGGAGAAATGTGCAACTCCGAGTAGAAGACCAGCTGCCAAAAGTAGCCAAGTTAAACTATGGGTACCAAAGACCCCACAACAACTTAAGCCAGCCTCCATCAGGTGCAAGTGGATACCTAAAATCAAACCACCAACCACGATTGAACCTACTAGCTCTAGTCATAACACAATAGAATATGCCTATCGCACCATAAAAGAACGTGCTCAAGTGCTACAGGATTTACCATTCAAGAGAGTTCAACCACAACATACCTTGCTAGTAGAAACCCTTAAGTACAATACTCAAGACCCACCTCTTGCACAACATAGTGTGGTTTAACTTCATTGAAATCAATAGAATTATAGGGCCAATTAGGGACATGCTTAGACACGACTTTGTAACCTACACAATGCACAACCAAAATACTCACTTATTTTGATAGACTGAAGCAAGGAGGGGGGCAGGGGGACTGTCTAAAAATGGACAAAGCATATCGCTTTGAAAAAGTTACGGGAAATGTTTTTAAGTAGTTGTGTGTTAATGTACGATCTTTCTTGAATAAATTAGCCGATTTTCCTCATAACATGATAATTGCTGAATGCAATAAGTTAATCCCTCGGATACGTGTATATAGTGTACATAACCGCCAAAATGCCATAAATGGTGCAGTTTTTACTCATATTGTATATTTTTTTCGCCAAAATCATTATGAAAATGGAGTAGCCCCCCAAAAAGGGCCAAATAATAAATTTTGAAGTGTTTTAGTATTTTTTGTGTATAGGATGGAATTTTTTGTTCGATTAATTTTCCTTTAATTTTTCTAATAAAATCTAATAAACGCCAAGAAAATAAAAATTAGCGAGCATGAATGTCAGAATTGGATTTCGACTTCAAACACCAAATCTTGAAGCTCAATGGAAGAGCTAGATTTTTTCTAAAGCAAATCCGATCAAAAAAATCGGAGACCACTCCAACTCACTAATCGTCTAGAACAAAATGCGATTAAAAGGTGTTACCATATACATGTGGTAGTGATGTGTGTGAACACACTAGGACCTCCGGGGCATTTTTTCCCTCTTTAGGAGGTTTTTTCCCCCGTGCATTGTATATACGCCCATCACTCTAGGGCTATCTATTTTTCCATTGCACACTAAGTAACACACTCTCTATTGTGTGCCTTGAGCTTCCTTCGTCTTCTCCAAGCTGTGTGTGTTTCTCTGCAACCCTAATTCCAACAATTGGTATCAGAGCAGGTCACGTCCTCCCGAGCTTAGTCGCCAGCTACTCCAGCACACGCCTGCTCACTTTCTCCGATTTCAGTGAGCTTTGGCGAGCGTTCGCAGGTCGACAAATATTTTGGGAGGGATCAAAGAGCTCGGTCTGCTCAGAATTTTGATTTGGGCTCATTTCGGTCTCCGTTTCCACTACAGGCAGTACTGCACAGGCTATTTCGTCATTTTGTGCAGATTTTCTGTCAGTGCCGTTTTTTGCATAACAGGTGCCTTATAGTCTTCTACGGTTTTTGCTATATAGCACAAGTTGTTCCCGCTCCATTTCTCCTATTTTCGGGCAGTTTTCACATCAGGTGCAGCATTTACCATGGTTGACAACAACAACACAGATGTGTTCAAGATGTTTGCTGCTGAGGACAGGTTGGATGGGGACAACTACCCTATGTGGGCTTATATGATGCAACATGTTCTTGTGTCAAAAGGTGTCTGGAACATTGTGCAGGGCATTGATGTACGTCCTGGTTCTGAAGATGTAGGCGATGTTGAGGATGTTGCAGGTCTTGCTGCAAGGATTGCAGCTGTTAGAGTTGTTTTGCCTACGGCAGAACAAGCTCGTTGGGATGTTAAGGATGCGCAGGCTCATGCATTGATTGCGTTGTCTGTGAAGCGCACCATTATTCCTCACATCCGTTCAGCAAAATCTGCAAAACAGGCTTGGGATATTCTAGCAGGTCTTTATGCAAGCCACAATGAGGCTAAAATTGCTTTGCTGCGTAAAGAGCTAGAGTCGAAGATTATGCATGAGGAAGATGATATGGACACTTTCCTTGCTAGTGTCAAGGATATCAATGAGCAACTCATTTCTGCAGGTGAAGTCATTTCGGACAGTTCCCTTGTGCAGACTGTTCTTGATGCCTTACCAGATTCCTACCAGACTTTTGCTAGTACTTGGAGACTGATGACCCAAGGAAATCCTGAAGTTGTCAAGTTTGATGCATTATGCACATTGCTGTTGCAAGAGTCACTTTCTAGAAAAAACAGGACTAGGCAGCGTGCAGTTGAACAGGCTTTTATTGCTTCTCAAAGAAAGGGTGGTAACAGTAATGCAGCCACTTCTTATGGTTCTGCTGCGAGTGGCAAAAATTCTGTTCCTAATGCTTCTGGTGGCAGCACTTCGTCTGGCAATTCTGGTGATAAGGGCAAAAAGAAGATGCGTTGCCATTATTGTAAAGCCAATGATCACTTGATGAATTCGTGTCCTAAGTTGAAGGCCAAAGAGGCTAAGAAGAAAGAGGGTGGTTCCACTGCAAATGCTGGTTCCACTACAAATGCAGCCATTGTTGAGTCTTCTGTGAAAGGAGATTGTGATGCTGATGTTGATGCAGAATGGGCTTTTAGCGTAGAGTGCACTTACAATCCTGCTGTCCATGATGCATGCTTGTCAGTTGCTACAGATTCACATGTGTGGTATTTCGATAGTGGTGCTACAAAGCACATTACCTCACATCGTGAATTGTTTACCTCTCTCGAGTCTATCCCTCATGGGAATTCAGTCACTTGTGCCAACAACGCCTCTTATCCAGTTCAGGGAGTTGGAAAGATTGTGCTCACTATTGCTAATAGCAGTTCCTTCACACTTGTTGATGCACTTTATGTACCTGGGATCAAGAAGAATCTCTTGTCTGTATCCGCACTTGCTAGACTTGGACTTGTAGTCAAATTTGTGGATGACAGATGTACAGTTCATGATCTCAGTTTTGGTGATGAAATTGTTGCATCTGGGCTTTTGTGCCATGGGCTGTATAAGCTCACTTTGTATGACAAGTGTGGACAAAATTTTTCAAATGCTGTTACAGATTCAAGGGCTATTTCAGATGGAAAACTTTGGCATGCACGTTTTGGTCATCTGAATTTTGCCAGTTTGCTACATTTGCAGAAATCTGATATGGTTGCTTCTTTGCCGCCTCTTGAAGCACCTGTCAAACATGTTTGTGAAGGCTGTATTCTGGGTAAAATGCAGCGTTCTAAGTTTCCAAAGGATGGTTCAGTTAGGGCCACATGCAGGTTGCAGCTTGTGCATAGTGATGTTTGTGGGCCCATGCAAACTCCGTCCTTGGGCAATTACCTGTACTTCGTGACTTTCATTGATGATTACTCCAAGCATGCATGGGTATTTCCGCTTAAAGCGAAGTCCGAAGTTTTTATGTGGGCCCATGCAAACTCCGTCCTTGGGCAATTACCTGTACTTCGTGACTTTCATTGATGATTACTCCAGGTTAGCATGGGTATTTCCGCTTAAAGCGAAGTCCGAAGTTTTTATGTGCTTCAAAGAATTTTTGGCTATGGCTGAAAATGTCTCAAAATGTACTATGGGCACTCTCCGTTCCGATCGAGGGGGGGAGTATATGTCTCATGAATTTAATGCATTTTTGGCTAGTCGTGGGATAAAACACCAATGTACAGTGCCTTATACACCTCAGCAAAATGGTGTTGCTGAGAGGAAAAACAGGTCACTAACGGAAATGGCACGATGCATGGTCAAAAGTCAAGCTTTGCCCCATTCTTTTTGGCTTGAGGCCATCATGTGTGCCACTTATGTACTTAATAGGTGTCCTACGAAAGCTTTGCAGTCTATTACTCCATATGAAGCATGGCATGATAGAAAACCTTCTATTGAGCACATGCGTGTTTTTGGCTGTTTGGCATATGCTTTGGTGCCACAAGTGCAGCGCGGAAAATTGGATGATAAGGTTGTCAAATGTATTTTTGTTGGTTATAGTGCTGAAAGCAAAGGTTACAGGTTGTATCATCCGCAAACAAAACGTATTCTGGTTTCACGGGATGTAGTGTTTGTGGAAGACTCTGTTCAGCCCTTGCTGTCATGTACTAGAGACAGTAATGTAAGCTCACAGGACATTTATGACACTTTGTTGCCTCTTTTCAGTGGTGGAAATATGAATGTAAGTTCCAATGAGGCAAATGTACAGCCTATGGGGGTTTCTGAAAATGTTTTAGAACAGCCTATTACTGATGCAGATGTACATGATGTACTTGATGAGGAAAGGGCTGAAAATGAGCAGGCTAGAGGTATGCCAAAATGGCTGGTGCACACTTTGCGTGACAGTAAATTGGATGCACCTTTATCTAGTCGTACTCGTTCAGGCTCTCGCCATGCATCTTATGCATCAGATTTTTATGCTTTGGCTGTGTCTAGTTTACATGATGTTGAGGAGCCTCTGTCTTTTGATGAAGCACAGAATTCAGAAAATTGGATTGCTTCCATGAAATCAGAATATGATGCACTTATAGAGAATGACACATGGACTTTATGTGATTTGCCTCCTGGCAAAAAGGCCATTGGTACGAAGTGCAAATTTTGGCCAAAAAACAGGATTATGCAATTCTTATAAATTGGTCATAACTTTCAATTTTAACACTTAGCTCTCCCTACAAGCATCAAAACATGTCTAGAACTATGAAGGCCTAACCTCTAGCCATCTAAACCTCACCAACATGAAGTTTAGAGTGGTATAGTTGCCAAAAATTAAAAAAAGACAAAAAACAAGACCCATTTTTTCACACAGTTTAGGTTCAAAAATGTTGTGCAAGAGTAAGGTTAATGGTGAGATTGATACTCAAAAAAAAAAGCTAAGTTTTTTTTCAGCTCATAAGGCAACTTTGTGGATATATAGCACATAGAAATTCATTTTCATACTCTTCAAATAATTCAAGCAAAATGGTCACTTAACAAGACACAAAAGTGTCCTATTACCATTCTAGTGTTAAGCTCCTTGAAACTCTGTATACTCAATGGGGAATAGCTATGGAAACTCCGTAAACATGTATTCATACTCCTTCTTTTCTTTCTCTTTCAAGTCCTCTCCTAGCATGGTCCTTGCCTTCACTTTGGTAGGCTCTACAATTGCTTTTGTATTATTTTTCTCCTCCTTCACATTAACATCATGCATCAATGCTTCCTTTTTGACACTTATCCCAATAGATCACGACATAATTTCATCAAGCCCTCAGCTATACTTTTGTCTGATGATGTAGACAAAGCATCACCATCGTATGACGTAGTTTCTATCAAATACATATCTTGCATCTCTAATAGGGGTTGTGTACAACTCTTGTGTGTCTTCATGTTGTAGACAATGGTTCTTCCTTTCTCTTAGTCTGGGATGGTGATCAAGTGCGTGCCCTACTCCTGCTTAGAGCCAAGGGTTATAAGACATGGCCTCCCAGAAATGATCGGATAAGCATTATCACCCGCTGACATTACATAGAAATCATCCAAGCATGCAATTACCAAGACTTTTATCTTCCAATCTTTATCTATCCCAAGACACCTTGCCCTTTTGTGGTTGTCCATACTCATATAGAGAAAGCATTCACTGACATCTTGACACCTGCTTCCTTCATGATAGCCTCAATCATGACACACCTAGGCACCACCATCCACATATGCTTGCACTTCCGTTTTCTTCCCAACATAGCTTCAACTATTGTCACCATATCCACTCGGTGACCAACCCTCAAGGGTGATGCTATGCTTTGATGATTTTCCTTTTTGGAAGGAAGCCATTTACTCACACACTTGGTCCATTGCCTCCTCAATTTAGCATTTGAAGCCACCAATTGACCAAAAGATATTTTGACATTTTGATTTTGTATGTTGTCTCGACAATATCATAGTCTTCAATACCTTGGACAAGGGGGTACTCCTTTGGACCTATTTTCCTTCTTCGTTGCCTCTGGCTACTCTCTGATTTGTCTTCTACTTTAATTTTTCCTTTCCTTTCTCTTGTTTCCCTCTCTTCTTCTGTGTCTTTCTCCCTATCATGCCTAGCTCTCTTATTGGACAAAACTTCCACATCTTGACGCTCAAGGGTAATGATGTTGATATCTCTTCCTTCTCCATTTGGAGGCAACGATTGTGGTTGTTGTTGTGGTGATGGTTCCTCTAGTGCCCACTCTTCATGTTTGTCTTCTACTCTCCCTTGACCACACCCATATAAGGGGTACATCCTCTCCTCTCTCTTGGTGGTTCAAGACAATCAGGGGGCATAGCGACCCTCTTCAACACAGTTGTAGCATCTTCCTTGTAGCCTCCATCCCCTACCTCTCCTAGATGTCCGCTCTTATCTTTGGTTTCTATTCATTATGGTCATTCTTAATTCTTGCAATTAACCAGCAAGATCATGCAAAACCCCGGCCATAATGGGATCTAGACTTTGAACCACTTGCTCTACTCTATCATCCATAGCCATAGGGACCATTGGTTTCACCACAACTAGCTTAGCATGTGTCATGCCTTGCTCCCACCTTCTCTTAATATTCTTGATCTTGACCTTGGTAATTTTTTCCACAACTCTTTCAAATGTAGCACACTTCTCTCAATCGACCTTCTCCCTTACACTTGAATGGAGACAATGCATAAACTAATGCACTTTAAAGAAATCCCCTGGAGGTACTTGGGATCCCGTCTCCAATTGCACTCCTTTGAAGTGTTGCAAAAACTCATGAAAATTAGCATTAACATCTTGCTATAAACCTCTCAATTTTGTCGTTGCTTCTGTTGCGGTAAGTTTCTTTCCACACCTGCCAAAAATTGCCTGCTTCACTTGGTACCATGTTTGCTTTTTGTCTTCCTCTAAACCTTCAAACCACTAGCA
Organism: Adiantum capillus-veneris; assembly: GCF_014529385.1. NCBI lineage: Eukaryota > Viridiplantae > Streptophyta > Polypodiopsida > Polypodiales > Pteridaceae > Adiantum > Adiantum capillus-veneris. Next base: position 37,296,834 of record NC_140952.1, read on the forward strand.
AGCCTGTCCTTTGAGTGTAAGAGGAACTACATGAAGCTTTGCTTCATCATTCACAATGTGCATACCAAGTGTATGCCACTCAAAGTCAGTAATCTAGTCCACATCCTCCTTCCCTATGAGCACTGGCTGACTATATGCCATCCCTTTGAAGTCGCTTCTCCCATACGCGAGTAACTGCACAAAAGTTGAAGTCTTGCACTTCAGAAAAACCAACATTTTTCTTCAATGAAGCTCAAACTTCATAGAAAAACCGCTTCACCTGGGTGCACAACCGGAAAATTTACGCTCCCCTACGGGATTGCCAAAGGATGATGGAGCAAAAGACGTCGTGCGCACACTCACACACCGAGACAAATCAACACCACACAAGGAATTTACTTAAACTACAAGACACACACACCACCACTCAAGACCTAGATAAAAATACTACCCACAAGCTCAATTCAAACTCCAAACACCTCGACCTACAAGCCCTTGCTTCCACGAAGACACTATAAGGTGAGTCGAGTTGATCAACACTTGAAATCCCACTTGATGGTGGTGACCAAAATATACAATAAAAACCATCAAAAACTCAAAAATCTCCAGCCACAAAAGGCACCTCTCAAAAAATTGAAAATCCTTCACCAAAATCCACTCTGTTGGACTCTTTGGAGTAGCGCCACTCCTAATGGCAATGATACAGGGTCACATAGTCTTGCAGAAAGCCATACCTTCTTCCCGCAATTATTCACACACACACACATCCATGTAAACCTCAAATATTTCTTATACTCTCCCAAGTGAAAAACTAAAAAGAGAAAGCTGTCATTCACTCCTCCACACACTCGAAAACAGGACGCAAACCGAGGACGGGACTGCACTAGACCACCTGTAGGAACCTTGCTTTATCCCACACACAGAGAGGTGAAAGGGCTGAGTATCGGCTTCAAAAATTCTCCCTCAAATTCAACACTCATAGAACCTTGAGTGATGTGGCAATGTACTCCCATTTCACACCTTTTTTGACCTTTTTTGGCCAATTTTGACCCCTGACATACGTTTTTCACGGGAAAAACCCCAAACGGACTCCAAAATTCACCTAATTTTGTATGGTTCATCCTTGACACCCAAAGAACTGTTCCACATCCCTATATTCCATTTTTTAACAGTTCTATGGCGATGAGCGCATCATCGCATGTCAGGCACTACAAATAGATAGTTACCGCATGTGCCAAAATTCTCTGGCGGGACGAGGGTGCCCACACCTCCCACTTGCATTATTCACATTCTAGAAGGCTCAAATACATTCCCAAGAACCATATCCAAGGCCCTGATACCCTATCAAGGCATGTACATGTGCCCGACTACTGCCATGCAAACCTGACTATTTACAATGTGTACACGCTACATCTTTTTTAAAACCCAAAATCACTTTGCAAAGCTCCCAAATCCATGTATTTACGTCCATTTTACATATTACCATGCATATACATGCTACTTTGTACACACCAAAAGCGGTCTATCAATGTTTCAAACCCTTATGAAGGAGAAGATGGACATGTTCATGGTCTAGGGCGGTTCACTTATAAGCTATATGATCCATGTGGGATTCATTATGATTTATGGGCTTATTGATACTTATGCTCTACAAATAGGAAGTTTTTGTATATCTTTCATGATGCCTCAAATTGTGAGATTTAGTATGGTATGCTTAGAGTGGGCCAATGGTTATGTATTCACAAGAATTTTCTTGCAATTTGGAATTATGGTTGGCAAATATAGGAGGATGTGCAAGTTTAGAGGGGGGGGGATTCTGTGCCTCTTTGTGGGCACAAGATTAAAGACGAGGCTTTGCATGAAATTTCAAGCTTTGACAAATTTATTTGTAATGCCAGAATCTGCTATGGCATTAGCATGACTAGCATATATGCTAAATGCGGGTTTTGATTCTAGGAGATGAGGTTTCTTCGTACAAACCGAGTTGTATTTATGCTGCCAAAATGTGGTTTTATAGGCCAAAAGTATATTTCTTGACATTCTCTCCATGCCTCGCTTTATGGCTTGTCAATCGAAGTCCAAACAAGGGAAGTAGAAGTATTTTTGGGGGTTGGTTCTACTGGTTTTGACTCACCTCAAGATGTGTGCCAAAAAATTGGACCAGGTTTTACATGAGTTTGATGGATAATGCATACAAAGGGCTACTGCATGTGCTTTATAGGGTCCAAATGGGCCAATATTTGCTCAACTTATGATCAGATCATTGTTGTATGCAGTTTGGATATCCATGAGCAGAGCAAAATGATGGCAATGAAATCCATGCTATGCGGGACACTACTTTAATCAAAATCTTGGGTGCATGCCAATGACTTGGTTGATATGCAAGCTAAAAACTATATTTGTCAATGTTTGGGAGGATATGCATGTTATGTGCTGCTTTTACAAAAGCACATAAAGTTTTTTGAAGGGCTTCCATCTAGAATGTCATGACTTGGAATAAATTGATCGAGGATGCATTTGACATAGCTAAAACCGGGGAACTTTTTAATTGAAAGTGAATTGAATTTTGTTTTTCCATCTACCTTCTTCTATGCTTGCACCTTGAAGGCAAGTACCTATGTAAACACCTTCCACATAGGTGATATATTTAATGAATAGATTGCTGGTTGGGGCGGTCTGAGAAATATGCAACAATGCTTTGGTCGATATTTCTACCAAATGTGGTGACCTTAAAAGAGCATAAAGGGTGCTTGTGGAGATTGCCTTGTTGAATTGTACCCTTTGGAGGGCAATGATTGTGGTATAATTCCAACAAGGCTTGGATTGGGAGGTTTTTATGGCCAAACATGATGTGCTAGGCAATGCTTTGGTTGACATGTAATCCAAATGTGGTATATTATGAAGGTATGTCTGTCAAAAGGACCATAAAAATGATGGTGTTTTTTTAGTGTGAATGGGAAAAGGGGGAAGGGAGGGGCATTGGTAGCGAGTGAGAGCGCATAGGATGCAAGGTTAAATAAGGCCGCCACTAAAGCAGGAAATGACAAGCATGTTGTGGTGCCCCATGTTGGTACAATTTTTGGCAGTGTTGGTGGAGATTGGCCTACTTGACTACCACATCATCACCTGGTTTCTCATGCCTCCCTTTGTCAGGGCACCGTGACAATCAAAAGGAGAGGCGGGGAACGCTATTAAAAGAAGATGAAAGAAGGGTTTTTGAACAAAAAGGGAAGGAAGGGAGTAAGAATTTGGCCTAAGGAGGTAGAGATGAGGGGGAACCGCAGGCAAAGACGAGAATAAAATATGAATGCTACCTCTTGAGGATTGGAGTTTCGGGGAGGCAAGGGAGAGGAGTAGAGAATTCAAAGCATGAGGAAGAAGACAAGAATATGAAGGTGAAAGGAAGGAAAACTTGAGGTCTTGCAATATGTTAAGGAGATATTAGAAATGGAGGGATCTTCAAGAATTCTCTCTCTCTCTCTCTCTCTCTCTCTCTCTCTCTCTCTCTCTCTCTCTCTCTCTCTCTCTCTCTCTCTCTCTCTCTCTCTCTCTCTCTCTCTCTCTCTCTCTCTCTCTCTCTCTCTCTCAATCTCAACACAGTCTTTTGGCTTCACGGTGGTGAACCCTAGATTCAGATCTACATAGTCTCCCCCTTGGGTCAGGGGCAGCCCTTGGGGGGGGGGGGGAGGGGGGACTAGTATCCAACACTACCCCATGAAAGCACCATCACCACAACAAAAACTTGACAGAAGATGCCCACACCGGTTTTCCTTGAATTGTAAGCACAAGTGCTCTGTGATGATGGCCTGCTCGTGCGAGCTCAGGGGCTCTTCATAATGTTGTTGACAAGCCTCTCTATGCTCTGCATAATGCCACACTACTCTGTTGAAGGCCTACAAAACATCAAGTTTTGGGCTTCTCAAACTCAAACCTTGGGGCCCTATTCCCAGAGAATTACCCGAAAAGTGCACAACCAACTATAAAGGACAATGTTTCCTTTGCTTTGTGGAGACTTGCACACATAAAAAAGATTTTGGAGCTCCAGTTTTGTTTTAGAAGACACCCATTTCAAGTGCATGCAAGAATTTTCTTGCGGTGGCAGCTGCACCCAAGAAAGATTTCTCTACCCGCCGCCAAGAAGCAAGGATCACTCTCCTAGAGGCTTAGATCCAAGGACTTATCTTGGAGAATGCTCAAATCAAAGAATGCTTGAGTAAGCTCAAGGACACAAAGGAAAAGGAGAGAGAATGTTTGCTTGCAAAAAGGCACGAGTTCAAAGCTTCTCTCATTGAGATGGTCAAGACATCTCAAAAAGAAACCCACAAGGCAACACATAAGAAGATTGATAGTGAAATACAAGATTTACAAGAATTCCGGCTACGGAAGCCCTCAATCTCCAAATTTGGATTGAAGGGCTTTTCTTCCCATGGTGCACAAGGGAGAACACCCTTAAAGAAGCCATCACCAAGCTTAATGACATTCTTCAACTAGGTAACATCAAGCCTTCTTCAACTAGGTTACATCAAGGTCGACATTGTCTATTGTCTCTTGATCAAAAATATGCATAGGCATGTGCCACTTGGTCAATGCATCCTCACTTTCAAAAACAAAGAAAAAATGGACAAGGCTGCTATGTCAATCCTATCATTTAAAGGGGACAAAGCTTTGGATCACCAAGGAATTGACCACAAATCAACTGAAGCTTAAAGGAAGCGAGAGCAAGAAGGTGCATGAAGCTTGTAAACAATGACTAATGGGTAGTCTACTAAGGAGTAAAGCTATCATTTAAGAGTTTCAAACTCCCAAGCTAGCTCCGACTCCACCTGATCCTCCTTAGGTTTTTTTCTTGTTCTTTTCCTTTCTCCCTTCACTGCTTGATGCACAATCAGTCCCTAGCTGATATGTATCTAATATCTTCACCCTAGAAAACCAAATGTGATGTTTGTTTTGGTCCCATGTGTTGGAGATATATGGAGAGCACACATTGAGTACACATATATAGTGGGGACCCCTAGTTGTATATAGCATAGGTATGGGCTCTCTATTCAGCCCCAACATCATGGGTCATTTCTAACCTTGTGGAAGATGTTGAAACTCTCTCTCTCTCTCTCTCTCTCTCTCTCTCTCTCTCTCTCTCTCTCTCTCTCTCTCTCTCTAGGTTCTTTGGAAAGAAGAGGTTACAACAAGGATCAAGGTTTGAAGGTAAAGGGAAAACAAAAATATATTTGACGAGTATGACTGAGCAAAGTTTGTAAGCAAGGATGCACATCTAATGTGTGCAAGGGCATGTGATTTGCAAGAAATGGAGGAGATAGAACTAAACTAAGAAAAGGGAGAAAGTGAAAATTTTGGGAACTCAAGAGCACGCAGGAGTATAGGATGGGATGTGCTTGGGAATTACTGATTGCTTCCAATGGATTGGCATTTTCTCATCAAGGGTGGGAAATCCAATATGCATTTTGACAATGGTGTATAAAACCAATTTGTAACACAATTTTTAGAACCAAAAAACTAGAAGCTTCTACTCATTGCCAGCATCACTTTAGTGTTGATATCTTGTTTCAATCTAATTTTAACCATTATTCTTGTTTTGAGTCGTTGTTTTCCTTTGCAATATCTCTCTAATCCTGAATATATATTATCACTTACACTAAATAACCCCTAAATTCACTCATTTCACTTGGTTTACACCTCAGCTGATTACCAGTTTGTAGTCAAAAACCTGAAACTTTCCTAGTCCACCCCAAAGAACTACGTAGTGCAACAACATGTATAAGAAAATTTAAGAATCAGATTTAGGTTTGTAGGAATGAACACATATCTTGGAGTTGGATAAGAAGCTCACAACACACAAAAAAGAATACAGTACTTAAGTGATCAAATACAAGATCTGATAATCCTAGAATGATGAGCATATGTAAAGATCATGGAAATAAATCTTCGAATGAGAAAAAATGTGCCCTAACCATCCTAAGTGTGTTCACCCATACCACTATCGTATTCATAGTAATAGATTCTCCTTCGGAGTGCCTTGAATTAGCAAGATCTAGTACATAGCGTATAGGGACTTGCCATGCCCTATAGACATTAGTCAATTTCATACATTACGGAAATTTTGGACTTTAAAATGGGCCCTGTAAGGACTTTGTTTTTCTTCCTCTTGTCCAAAATGGGTGCACATTAAATTTTTTACAGAAAAAATCAAAACTTGCTGGACCTTTTGGATTGAGAACATACTCATGGAGATCTATCCATTGATGTACAGCAAGCATGTCGTGAGAAGATTCCATTTTTTAATGTGACAACTCCGTCTTATAAATGGAATCTCTCCTCACATTTTAGCTTTAGTGTGAAGGCCATAAATCCTACAAATCAACTCCAAACATTTTAGAGTATGAGGATTTAGAACCTAATTTCTAAGATCTTTCCAATGGTATGTTGATTGATAGGGTTTTGACAAAGTGTTTATGTGCTTCATCGGGTTGCCCAATTTGAAGAAGAGAGGCAAAGTCAAACCTCCTTATAGGGACCTTTGCGAGTCCAAATTTCCCCTAATCAAAGGAATCACAAAATGCTTCAAACTTCTCAAGAGATAATGCATTTGTGAAATTTTTAGCAAGTTTTTCTTGTGTTAGAACATAAACTAAGCTATTCTCTCTAGTTAAGAGTCACTCCTTGGCATAGTGATAATGCCCCTTAATGTCCTTTTTGTGAACATCGAAGACTAGGTTCCTTGAAATTATCAATACACTTTGATTGTCAATATAGATGAAAAATTCCAAAATCATTCGTAAGGCATCTAAGCTACAAACACTCAACAAATAACCGTGGAAGTTTCCATGTACTTAGCCTCACAATTTGAGGTGGCCACGATAGGTTGTTTCTGGCTCCACTATGGTATGCATGAACTATGAAGTATGAAACAAAATCACTCATAAATTCATAGCAGCCATATTAGTTCAAGTGAACAAAAGCACTTTAATCCAACGACAATGATCCTTCCTTGGGGTAAAATAACCCAAAATGCTACTCAAGTAGCTAATGAGCCTCTTAGCTATGTGACAATTCTTAGATCCTAGTCTATGTATGCATAGCTCTACTCACTCATGAGCTTACACTTGAATATCTAGCCTTGCAATGAATACATAAATGAGTCAACCACCAATATTTTACTAGAGTGTAGCATCTCTAGGATCTCTAGCATCATCTAGGCTTAACTTCCATCCTATTTTCATAGAAGATTTAATTGGTTTGCAATCATCAGATCCAAATCTTTTTATCAAAGTTTGTACATAATTTACGTGAAATAATGTAATAACCTCATGCCCAAATAATCAAAAGTCAAATTTGAGGTCTCCAATGTGGCATTCAAATCAATTTTAAATTTGGTGATATAAGTCTCATTCAAATGAGTAAGTAGTAAATCATCCACACTCAAGAATAATGAGATATACGTCATCCATGCATTTTGAATGAAAATTTGAATTGAACTAATTTGAATTCCACATGAATCCAAATGATTATCCATTTTGTCTCACCAAGCACAAACATTTCTAGCCATACAAAGATATATTATATGTAAAGAATTTCTTCCAAGTCCTCTCACAAAACTGCAAGGTTTGTAATGGCCTATGAACCTTGAGAATAGCAAAATAAGGAAAATTAAAGACAACATTTTTGTAAGATTACTTTGAGAACATAGAAGGTAAACTTATTTAGCAGTACCAACTTAACCATAATACTTAATTAACTTGGCATGGACAATACTTTTGCAAGAGAGAGAGTCTAGAGAACATGACAACAGTTGAGGACCGGATTTATCTGGAGCCCTTTCCCCCTCCAATAGGCTTTTGTATTATATATTTTCCCATCAAGAGAGAGTTGGTACAATACAATCTTTGTGTTCCTTGTGACCCAGTGATGCAATGAAGAGGTAAAGCTTCATGCATCACAAACATAACATAGACTTTGTGAAAAGCATTAACCATCCCCATCCTTAGTCCCAAGGCCTCAAACACCTTCAAAGGCGGAGAGAGATAGCAGGGAATAAGGGTAGGAAAGAGGAAGAAGAAACATTAATAGGAGAAAGAAATATTTTCTCACTTATAAACACTCTTCTTGCTAGCATACATAATAGCATAGTAATGAAGATGGAGAATATGGCAAGCTTAAGCATTGAAGCATGGCTCTTGGTTGGATTTGTATTCCATAGACAAGAGTATTGGTGGAGGCTCTCAATTTCTCTACTAGCTTGGAGAAGGAGATGGAGCTCTTGCACTTTGCACTTCACACAATGAGAGCGTGTTTGTGTGTGTGTGTGGGGGGGGAGTATACCCCCCAAGCTAACCCCCTCCTTGCCTTGGTCGACCCCCTCTTCTAGCACTAGCTTGCAATTGATTAGAGCTCTTTAAGCTTGGCCAATTACATGCTTAGTGCACATCAAGCAACAAGGGTAGCCTTGGGACAAGTGTCCCCCTTTCTCCTTTGAGAGAGAGGACTTGATAGATGCAAAAGTAATTAACTAAGATAACTAAATGATCATTGGACTTCTTGGGAGGCCAACCAATAGGCTTTATGCACACCATGAGGGAAACATGAATAGGAGCTTGACAAGTGTCCTATTTTCTTTCTTTGTACAAAGCTTGCTTGGGTGAGCGTGTGAGTGTTCTCTCTCTAGCCCCTACAATGAGGGCTCTCCCTCCCTTGCGTAGGCATATGCATTGAATTTGTGGAACACCTTACCCCCTCAAGTAGCTTATTCATGGAGCACCTTAGCACCTTAGTCATCATTAAGCACATCAAGCACCTTGGTCAGCAACAAGAACCTTAGTCAGCAAGCACAACAAGCACCTGAAGCACCTTAGTCACCAAGCATGACAAGCACCTCAAGCACCTTCGTTAGTAAGCACCAAAAATCCCTCAAGCTTGGGCCGGTTTCCCACCTCAAGCACAACCCTAGATTACCTAAGGTAAAAGGACTTTTAACGCTAACCATTGGTGAAGGTATTTAATGAAGCTAACCCTAAGGTATTTAAGCTTCATTAGCTAGCCTTGCTCTTTGACATTATTCTCCCACATTCACCCACATTAAATGATCAGTTTAATATGAGAAAATCATTTGGATTGGTTACATGTTAGATTTTATGACATTACCTCTTTTGAAATCATAGTCATCCTCGACTATGAGGTAGAAAAGATAAATCCATAGTCCTTAGTGAATGTTTCTTAGCGGGTAGCGGATCCCTTTTTACCCTACAAAATCATTCCAAGATGGATGACTAATCGATTTGGTGCTTGGGAGACATAGCTACTGCAAAAATTGTTGCTCTTTAGTCCATTTCATTCTCCCAAACTAGAGAGACAATGTGTACTTGGTGTTGGAGACACGTCGTCATCACAAACATGATTCTAAGCGTGCAAGCTACTCGAATTTGTGCACAATAAAAAGAGAGTTAGTAATACAAAACAAAAAAATGGATCATTTAAAAGAAACATGTACATTTTCTTACTCTAACGTAGCATTGTAAGCATTGACAAGGTTCATACTATCCTTAAGCTATATTCCTTGCATCCATCTAGCATCTTCAAAAGGATAAATTTTTGAACTTAATAAGATACTATTGGATATTCTTACCATGTTGTAGTACCTTGTATTCATGCCAAAGGATAGCTTCGGGTTGTAGCACGTCTTCTTGGTCTTTGATTTTGGAGGGTCTTCAATAAGTGGTTCACTTGGTGGCTCTCCTTTGTGGGGCTTAAGTAGGATCACATGAAAATCCTTGTGTATGAGCCAATGGTTAGGCAGCTTGAGTTGATAAGCCATTTCATTCATTGCTTTAAGATTGAAAAGGACCATAGTATCTTTTTGCTTGTTTAGCATAATACTTTTGATGGCCCGTAGGATTTTTGTTCGTCATTTTATCCTTGGGAAACTTAAGTAAGAACTAATCATTTTCTTTAAACGTTAAGTCCCTTATGTGCTTGTGAGCATCAACTTTTTGCCTTTTTTGAGAGATGGACATAGCCTCCTTGTTATTTTGAAAAGATTCTTGTAGGTCACTGCTATACTCATCGGCATCAAAGATCTTCCCATGTACTTGAAGTAGCAAGGGACTTTTAGGTCTTTCTTCAATTATTCCAAAAGGTTCTTTTTCCATAGAAGTATGGATAGTATTAATGTATGCATACTCTACAAGAGGTAAGTGCTTTTCCCATTGAGAGCGTTGATCTGATTTTGTAACGTAAGTCTTTAGTATATTAAGAATTGTAAGATTGACTATCTCACTTTCGCCATCCGTTTGTGGGTGATAAGACGAAGAGAAATTCAATCTTGTACCTAGATTTTCAAAGAGACCTTTCCAAAAATTACTCGTCATTCTAGGATCTCTATCTAACATGATGGATGTTGGTAGTCGATGGTGTTTGAAAATCCGAGATATGAAGAGAGTTTCCATTTGGTGTGCCTTAATAGTCTTTTTGACAGGAATAAACTGTGCTTGCTCGCTAAACCTATCGCCTATTGTCCATATTCCCATGGATAGACTTGGGTAATTTAAAGATAAAATGCATGGATATACTCTCTCGCGGTGAATTAGGGATTGGTGATGGCCGGAGTAATCCAAGTTGCTTCCCTCTATCATACTTAGTGTTTTGGCATACCACACATCTTGAAACATACTCTTGTATGTCCACTTTTATGGTAGGCCAATAGAAGTATGTCTCTACTCCTCAAAGAGTAGGTTGAATGCCTCTATGCTCCGCACAAGGAGAAGCATGGGATTCATACATGACTTTCTCACGAAGAGAGTGGGTAACACATAGCCTATTTCCATAGAGAAGATAACCATCGTGGAAGGTGAATGGTTCCTCTTTTTTCCTTAAATGGAGGGCTGACATTATGTCTTTAAAATTAGGGTCAGTAGCATACTCATGTATCATATAAGATAGATCATTGTAAGTTTCTATAGACATTGCATTGATTTTTGGTCATCGTGAAAGTGCATCGGCCTCTTGATTGTCCTTACTAGCAGTGTGAGAAATATGAAAATAAAATTGCGAGAGAAAATTTTCCCACCTCATTTGTTTGTTGGAAAGCTTGGTTTGCATCATGAAGTACTTGAGACTTTGGTGGTCTATTTGTGATAAATGGGGTGCTCAATAGATAGTTCTTCCATGTGTCCATGGCATGTAGAATAGCTAAAAGCGCTTTCTCATAAATTCCCATGACTCGTTCATTTGTGTTGAGCCTTCAACTCTCATATGCTATGGCTAGCACTTCTTGAAGCAAGACTGCTCCAAGGCAATCATCGCAAGCATCACATTGGACCTCAAATGGTTTTGAGAGATGCAATCGCATAAGGACTGGTTGCGAGGTAAGCTTCTCTTTGAGCTTGTCAAAAGCATTTTTCTCCTTAGCAGTCTATGAGTACATAATGTAAATCTTTGTTAAGTCATGTAGTCGTCCTTCTTTTGAGATAATTTTTCTATGAAGCATTTATAGTATGCACACATACTAATAACTCTTCTTAGATCATGTAGATTCCTTGTATTAGGTTGTTCTTTTATTAACTCTAACTTTGATGGATCCATACATATACCATCTTGAGAGATAATATGACCTAAATATTGAATCTCTTGAAGGAAGAAATCACTTTTCTTTTGATTGATAGAAAGATCATTCTCCCTCAATTGTTGAGAAATAACCTGACGATATTCCTTGTCTTCCTCCAAGGACTTGGAGTAGATGATGATATCATCAAAGAATACTCTAGTGAATTTGCGATAAGATCCAAATATTTTCTCCATTAAATAATTGATCATGGATGGTGCATTAGTCATGCCACAAGGCATGACTAGATATTCATAAAGGCCAAACACTGTACGGAACGCAATATTTAGAATATCTTCATCCATTGAAGCTTATCAAGCAGATCTCCACCCAAGGTATGGGAATTTTTTTTAAATAGTGATATGATTTTGATCTCTATAGTCCACACACATGCGGTATGTACAATCTTTGTTTTGCAATAAGCGGACTGGAGAACAAATGGGAGAGGAGTTAGGCCTCAGCATCCCTTTGTCTACCAATTCTTGTACTTTCCTCATGATCTACTCTTGTTGAACTTTCAAAGCTCAATAAGGAGGTTTGTTAGGTAGTGAGCTTCCTGGAAGGAGCTCAATTTGATGGTTATCATCCCCTCATTTTGGAGGTAACTCCATAGGGATATCATCGATGAACACATCTTGGAATCTTTAAGAAAATTAGACAAGTCAAATTCTTATTGATTCCGACCATTTACATGTGATGAAACATTAGGATCTTTTAGGGACTCTTTGACAAAAATCATGTACACACAAACTGAGCTTTGCATTGATTTATCAAAAGTAGGAGGATTTAAAAGTGGTATAGTATGACCAGACTCACTAGCATCTATATACATGCTCTTTCCCCTGGAGGTGAAGTAGATTCTCCTTTCAAGGAACTTCATGTTGGCAGCCATGCGGTTGAGCCATGGTTCCCCTAGGATAGCATCCTCATATTGGAAAGGAGAGATGAAAAGTCTTCCTTGTCGACATAGCTTTGGACATGAAGCCTCAATTTCTCAATCAAGGGAGTAGTGAAGGCTTGTTGTCCCTTGCAAACTATGTTGGCCGTTACAATATCTCCCATCTTTGAAAGCTTGAATGCCCAACTTGGTGGCCAACTCCGTTGATATAAAGTTGTGAGTAGAGTCAGGGTCAAACAAGATGAAGGCATCATGCTTCCTTACCTTTCTCCAAGCATAGGAGAGGTGATCCTTTGCAATGAGCATCCTCTTTTAGGGCTTCAATAGTGGAAGCTCTAGGAGTCTCATTATAGACATTTCTCTTGGGACAAGAATGATAGCCATGTCCTTGCTGCCCACGCTTAAAAAAATTGTGGTCCTTCCAAAAATCTTCAAGTTCTTCTGGAGAGATTTTATTTTTACCTTTGTAAACTCCCTTCTCCTTGGACCGATTGTTGTTGTTGTTGTTGTTATTGGAACTGCCTTGGGGAGAATTTGGGGCATTGGTTATCTTCTTTGCATCACTTTTCTCTTTGCTTTCCATGGGCTTGACATTCCTTCCAGCCCCTTGTTGGAAATTGATGTGCGAAGTAACCATAATGTGGTGGATTACTACGGTGATAGAACCACGCCATCAGGAGTTGACATACTCGGACATCTCTTCAAGTAATCCCACAAAAAATTGTTGCTTTTTCTGAACGAAGTCTGTCTTCTGGAAGATAGTAGTCTTGAGATGTAGATCCCAAAACGTGTCTACATATTTGTGGAAAGACTCATGGGAGAGAAGATTGGAACTCCGCCATTTGGTAAGCACTTGGTCCTTTGCATTGCTTGCAAGGAATTGCTTGATGATGGAAACTCGTAGAGTTTTCCATGTCTTTGGGCCTTTTTTGTTGCCACAAAGGCTAGCCCATTATTGAGAAGTAGATTTTTGGAAGTGCATAGCTACATTGTGTAGCGTGGAGGACTTTGTGAAGCCCTTGTCTCCAAAGGCCACACCAAACTACTAGATAAGGGACAATACTATGTTGATGGTACCAATGGTGCCATCATAGGTGAGAAAAGAGATACTCATTCCTCCCTCTTTGAACTTCTTAAGATTTTGGGACCTTTGGCATGCAGGGTAAGATTTGCAATGTCCTCCCCTCTTGTATTTTTTAGAAGAATAGCCGAAGCTTTCGTCGGAATAGGAGGAAGGTGAAAAAGATGGAGAAGAGGGTTACCTCTTTCTTGGCCTTTTCTTCCTTTTTTTCCTCTCTTCCCTTTTGAAGTGACGAGGAGAAGGATTGTGGGTTGATCCTTTTCTCTTGGGAGGAGCTGGCGATCATCTAGACTGCCGTCTTTATGGAGCCACATCTTCAGAGGAGCTTAGGGATTCATTAATTTTTTTGTGGACTTTGGATTAATCCTCTCGTAAGGGAGAGAGACTTCTTTTGGGGTTCTCATCAAGAGGCCTCCTAAGCTCTGTCCTCTTGGAGAGGAAGGGAAATCCCATAAGCACTAAGTTTTTGTGTAAATTTGTCTTGCAAAGGAGGGTTACCCTAGCTTGATGCAATCTAGTAACAAGATAATTGACAAACATGGGAGCATCGTCATTAGCACCTCCATGTGCAAAATCAACTCCTCTCGTAAGGGAGAGAGACTTCTTTTGGGGTTCTCATCAAGAGGCCTCCTAAGCTCTGTCCTCTTGGAGAGGAAGGGAAATCCCATAAGCACTAAGTTTTTGTGTAAATTTGTCTTGCAAAGGAGGGTTACCTTAGCTTGATGCAACCTAGTAACAAGATAATTGACAAACATGGGAGCATCATCATTAGCACCTCCATGTGCAAAATCAAAGTTATTAATATTCATTCTACTCTCTTGGTTATTTTTAGCCATGCTAATTAAACTTGTGTATAGATTACTTTGTGCTTTGTTTCCCTCAAAAACCTTAGTCGCTACTCTTCTTTACCTTTGAAAATCAGTTCTCAAGTAGCCACACCCATGGTTTAGACACTTTTGATTGCAAAGACTAGTGGAGAGGGTCTAACATTGCTCGGTTGAGCATGGTTCCTGTTGAGCTTGCTCGTAACTCAATAATAGTAAAGCCAAAGGCAAGTCTCAAGAGGCTCCATCATTAAGACTATAGTTCCCAACGGTGTCTCTCCTACTAAGTCCTTCTCAACCAGAATAATAAATCCCTCTCCCACTTATCCTATTGCAATAAACATGCCCAGCCTTACATGGAAAACTTCAGTATCTCTCTTCCTAAGCAAGAAAATAGAAACCAATAGCTCTGATACCAATGTAATGGTAATGGCCTTTAATATTTGAGAATAACAAAATTAAAGAAATTAAAGAGAACATTTTTGTGCGAGACTACTTTGAGAACATAGAGGGTGAACTATGCTTATTTAGCGGTAGAAACTTAACCATAATACTTTGGCATGAACATTACTTTTTCAAGAGAGAGAGTTTAGAGAAAATGACAACAATTAAGGATCGAATTTATGTGGATCCGTTCCCCCCTCCAATAGATAAACCCATCAAGAGAGACTTGATACAATACAGTCTTTGTGTTCCTTGTGACCTAGGTGATGCAATGAGGATGGAAAGTTTCATGCATCACAAACATAGCATAGGCTTTGTGAAAAGTATTAACCATCCCCCAGCCACAGCCCCAAGGCCTCAAACACTTTCAAAGGTGCAGAGACCTAGCGGGGAATGAGGGTAGGGAGGAGGAAGAAGAAACATTCATAAGATAAAGAAATAGTTCCTCACTTATCATCACTCTTCTTGCTATCATACATAATAGCTTAGTAATGAAGATGGAGAATATGGAAAGATTAAGCATTGAAGCATGGCTTCTGGTTGGATTTGCATTCCATAGTCAAGAGCGTTGGTGGAGGCTCTAACCTTCTCTACTAGCTTGGAGAAGGAGATGGAGCTCTTGCACTTTTTACTTCACACAATGAGAGTGTGTTTGCATGTGTGTGGGGAGTTTACCCCCCGAGCTAGCCCCCTCATTGCCTTGGTTGATCCCCTCTTCTAGTACTAGCTTGCATCTGATTAGACCTCCTCAACCTTGGGCCAATCACATGCTTAGTGCATATCAAGCAACAAGGGTAGCCTTGGTACAAGGGTCCCCTTTCTCCTTTGAGAGAGAGGACTTGATAAATGTGAAAAAAATTAATTAGATTAACTAAATGATCATTGGACCCCTTGGGAGGCCAAACAATAGGCTTTAGGCACACCATGAGGGCAACATGAGTAGGAGCTTGACAAGTGTCCTATCTGCTTTTTTTGTACTAGGCTTGGACTGGGTGAGGGTGTGTGTGTTCTCTCTCTAGCCCATACAATGAGGGATCTCCCCCCCTTTTGTATGGATATGCATTGAATTTGTGGAACACCTTACCCCCTCAAGAACCTTAGTCATGGAGAAACTTAGCACCTTAGACATCAAGCACCTCAAGCACCTTAGTCAGCAAGCACGAGAAGCATCTCAGGTCTTCTCTGGGCTCCCACCTAAAGCACAACCCTAGCTTACCTAATTAAGGTCAAAGGACTATTAGCACTAACCGTTAAATGTATTTAATGAAGCTAACCCTAAGATCTTTAAGCTCCATTAGCTATAGTTGTTGTTTGATAGACCATCTCTCATTTGGACCCCTTTACCATTGGCCCCGTGTTTAGATAGACCCATAAGAGCATGTCTATATTCTAACCCTTGTTCCCATTTATTCTTCCACATTAAATGATCAGTTGAATATGAAAAATCATTTGGGTTGGTTAGATATTAGATTTTATGACAATGTTCAGTAGATACACTTTCTCATAAAAGTCATCATTCCAAAAAGTTTAATATCGAGCTGATGTACATCCCATTCAAAAGGAGTTTCCAATGTAGAAATAAAACAAATAATAGTCATAAAATAAGTGAGAAAAAAATTCTCCATAATGAATGCCCTTTTGTTGAGCATAACCTTTTTCAACAAGAAGATTTCCTTTGTACTGACCAATACTACCATCCGGCTTTCGCTCATGGAGCTAAAGGCTATAGATGTTGAAATAGGTGAATGAGGAATTTATGGCTACAATCCAAATCATCTTACATGGCTCATACAACTACTAGGCTATTTGTGTTTTCATGGGGATCAAGATGTTTCTTTGGACCATGTTTGTGTTTATTGAGGTTGGTGATTAGAATATTTGAAAGCTGAAAATTTCTAGGTTTTTTACTAGATTTTTCATTCTTTTATGGGCTCTACAAGCTCACCTTTATAGCTCACCAATAGGAGGTACCGACAATAAGTTGTGCCTAGTTGAAGCTTCGAATTTTTGTAGAACTAGGTAGTGATGGGAATGATGTGTATGCAGCCCAAGGATTGGTGGATGATAGAGCTTAAAAGTGCAAAGGACTATCACCAAGATGGGTTTTACAAATCCCTAATTGGAGCTTAAACGACATAGCTATGGCCACTTGAAGTTTTCTTGGCAGGTCGGGTTTACAACAATTTGGCCCGAATGGGGATGCAAGCTCTTGGTAATTTTTTCAGCTTGCTAAGGTTCAAGATGCTAATTTTGGTTGTAGGTTACAAGTTTGTCTTGATGGTCTGTTGATTGGATATGTATGTAAACCAATTCGCAGCTAAATGTGACCAAGAACAGTAGTTGCGACGAGATTTTGATTTTGTTCAATTTTTGTGCAGCCAGCTGGAGGGTTTAGGGATGTCAAAATTCCATGAAGATACTCAATCTTGAAGAAAATAGTAGGCTTTAAGGTAGGGTTGATGGTTTGTTGATCAAGTATATATGAAAAGAATAGTAGTTGTGAGGAGCTTTTGATTTTTAT
The DNA here is from genome assembly GCF_014529385.1 of Adiantum capillus-veneris. NCBI lineage: Eukaryota > Viridiplantae > Streptophyta > Polypodiopsida > Polypodiales > Pteridaceae > Adiantum > Adiantum capillus-veneris. Next base: position 37,314,189 of record NC_140952.1, read on the forward strand.
AATTTTTGTGCAACCAGTTTGAGGGGTTAAGGGATGTCAAAATACCATGAAGATACTCAATCTTGAAGAAAACAATAGGCTTTAAGATAGTTTTGATGGTTTTTTCATTGAGTGTGTGTATGAAAACAAATTTGCAATATGTGTATAATTCAGTGGCTCTCGCACTATTGATTGCCTCTTGTACATTATGCAAGTGTGTATGAGCATGCATAATCTGCATATAAATGTTATAAACTATGTTCTCTTCTATAAACAGAGAGAGGGATATCATGTGTGTGTCAAACAGATTCATCGAGAGCTTGAAATTTCTTGAAGGTGTGTGTTTTATAGATCATCTAGAATCTCCATATTATCTTTCTTCTTCTACTTTTTCTTTACAATATGCGTGTGTGCATGCATAAGTGAGTGTGGATTTGACTCGGATAGGGAGCAGTAGATTGAGCTAGACTGGGTGTATATTTGTGCATCCATAGGTGTGTGCACTTTATAATGAGGTGCATGTGTAATTGAAGACCTGAGAATTGTCAAAACAAGCAAGATAGATTTAGAGTTTGTGAGTGTGTATGCAAGGGGCGAAGGTTGTGCTATAATACTTTGGGTTTTAAAGAGAAATATTATGTATTTTGGGTGTGCTATCATTCTCACTTTCCATCCTCTTGGCTCCTTGCTTCATGTGAGCATATGTGCAAGGGGGGAGGGGTGTTGTGTAAAACATAGGCTTTACAAAGCCATACTATGTGTTTTCGGTTTGTTACCATCCCCCCTTTCTATCCTCTAGTGCCCCCATAGGGGATCATCATCTGATTTGCATTAGGGAAAATTTGGACTCTCAAAGGGGCCCTATAAGGATTTTTGACTTTGTCTCTCTTGTCCAAAGTGGGAAACCCAGTGAATTCCTTGATCGATTTGTCAAAACCCTATCAAACAACATATCATTGGAAAGATCTTAAAAAGTAAGCTCTATCCCCAAACTTTGACAAATTTGGACTTGATTTGAATGTGGGGAGGGATTCCAATTGTAAGACGGAGTTGTCACATAAAAAAATGGAATCTTCTAGATATAAGGAATCTCATGGCATGCTATATATCAATTGATAGATCTCAATGTGTACATTCTAAATCCAAAAGGTCCGATAAGTTTTTATTTCATTTGTAAAAATTTAACCGTGTGCCCACTTTGGACAAGAGAGAGAAAGTGAAAGTGCTTATAGGGTGCCTTTAAGAGTCCAAATCTCCCCTAATGTCCTTGGTCAAAGCAGAATCAGGTTTGAAACATAGTAAAGATGGCAATGCAAAGTTATCGGCTATTTTTAGACACAAGGATAATTTAACTAAATAGATAGTAGATTTTGAGCTTCTACATATTCTCTTTGCATACATAAAAGGAAAAAATCAAGATGCAAGTAATTTCCTTGTTATTGTGATAGATATGTTTCTATGGCCAGGCCATGGAGCAGACCAGGACCAAGAAAAACCTAGAAAATTAAAGAGCTCAAGCATTATGCTATGCTCACTCCCCAAAACAAGGAGCCTAGACAATGTAAGTGCGATTAAATCATCTAGCAAAACATGTATCAAATTCTCTCTCTCTCTAACCCACGCAATCCTCGGGCTGCATATACTCACTCAAACTCGAGAACTAAATCATGGAGACACATGTTTTTTATGAAAATGGAGAGAGAGAGAGAGAGAGAGAGAGAGAGAGAGAGAGAGAGAGACAGAGAGACAGACGCTGCAAATGTGTGATTTACGTTTTTTGCTATCATCAAATTTTCATTCATGTTTACAAAAATATGGTAGAGAGACTTATCAACAACTCAGACTTCAACTCTGAATCTTTCCAAAACTTTTCTTCATGCATGCATTGAAACGATGTCACTTATCATCGCAATCTTCAAGGAATACTCTCCTTCAATCAAATTCTATTCATAGCTTCTCACTTTCTCTCCCCTTCTCGATTGTCCTCGGTGGCCCATAAAGTGTGCCACCTACTCTCACCCTCTCTCTCTCTCTCCCTCAGAGTTTCAACATCCCCCTCATTCTCTCTCTTTTTGCTTTCCTTGGCTACACACATCCAAACGACAAGAGAGAATCTCTCTCTCTCTCTCTCTCTCTCTCTCTCTCTCTCTCTCTCTCTCTCTCTCTCTCTCTCTCTCTCTCTCTCTCTCTCTCTCTCTCTCTCTCTCTCTCTCTCTCTCTCTCTCTCTCTCTCTCTCTCTCTCTCTCTCAACTTGCAGCAAGAGAAAATCGCTCTCTCTCTCTTTCCATTGCTCTCGCAAAGAGGCTCTCTGTATCAAATTCTCTCTCTCTCTCTCTCTCTCTCTCTCTCTCTCTCTCTCTCTCTCTCTCTCTCTCTCTCTCTCTCTCTCTCTAGCCCACGCAATGCTTGAGCTGCATATACTCGCTCAGACTCGAGAACTAAATCATGGAGACACATTTGTTTATTATGAAAATGGAGAGAGAGAGAGAGAGAGACGCTGCAAATGTGTGATTTATTTTTTCTGCTATCATCAAATTTTCATTCATGTTTACAAAAATATGGTAGAGAGACTTATCAGCAGCTCAGACTTCAACTCTGAATCTTGCCAAAAACTTTCTTCATGCATGCATCAAAACGATGTCGCTTATCGTTGCAGTCTCGGAGGAATACTCTCCTTCGTAGATTCTCTCTTTCTCTCCCCTTCTTGATTGTGCTGGGTGGCCGATAAAGTGCGCCACCTACTCTCACCCTCTCTCTCTATCTCCCTGAGAGTTTCAACATCCCCCCTCATTCTCTCTCTTCTTGCCTTCCTTGGCTATGCACATCCAAACGACGAGAGAAAATCTCTCTCTCTCTCTCTCTCTCTCTCTCTCTCTCTCTCTCTCTCTCTCTCTCTCTCTCTCTCTCTCTCTCTCTCTCAACTTGCAGCAAGAGAAAATCGCTCTCTCTCTTTCCATTGCTCTTGCAAAGAGGATCTCTTTCAATCCTCCTCAATTCCCTTCCTATGGGAGCACCGCCTAGTGGGCTTTAATGAACTTTTATTATCGCTCTTTTTTGAATTCCCTCCAAAGAGAGAGTTTGATCTCTCTCTCTCCTTGATTCACAGTGGGGCAAAATCCTTTCTCTCTTCGATTGGCTACAGGGAAGCATCCATCTCTCTGCTCATCATGGCGATCCTCCCAAGCATCTGGCTCTCCTTCCCCGCTCTCGATAGACTTCAAGAGATACACTCAGCCTCTCTCTCTCTCTTCAATTCACTACAGAGAGATACTCTCTCTCTCTCTCTCTGTCTCTCTTATTCAACTAATAGGGAAACCCCCCTCTATTTTCAAAGCAGTCCCTTGTTCTGGGTAGCCTCGACATGGCTCAAAAACAGTGCATATGGCCACCTCATCATGCGTCCTGTAAAGAGTCCCCATGATGTATCCTCATGCTTAGAGCTGGCTTGCATGGTCTTGCTCACGACATGGCTTGCATCACCCTTGTTATCTCCCCTGGCGACTCTCCTTTAGCCACCACCCCTTGGATGGACTACATATAGTGGTCCCTTCCTCTTGAGAGCTTTAGCAGAAATGGAGTTGTCTTCTCAAGGGCAGCCACACATGGACGACTTGGAGAGTCCAATCTGGACCTTTCTACACAAGGGTAGCTACATATGGTAACCTCTCATGAGAGAGGGCAACCCTTTTGGCCTAAAAAAGGAGGACTTTTCTACACACATTATGGGTATAATCCCTTTGTAATCTACTTCTTGTTTTGAAGTACTAAAGCCATTCAGTGGATGCTTTCCCATGGACGTATCCCACATTGGGTGAACCGTGTATATTGTGTGGTGCTCTCTCTCTCTCTCTCTCTCTCTCTCTCTCTCTCTCTCTCTCTCTCTCTCTCTCCCTCTCTCTCTCTCTCTATCTCTCTCTCTCTCTCTCTACTCTATAATCTCTCATGTTAAAAAACATATCTCTCTCCATTAACTACTCTCTCTGTAGCTACGTCCTATTTCCTAACAACAACTGGTATCAGAGCAAGGTTTTCTCATAAATAAAGTTTCTCAAGGGAAGGATTCCTTGAATTGAGTGGGAGTAATGGTGGAGGAAGGGAAGCTCAAGATCAAGAAGTTCAACGAGAAGAACTACCAACACTAGAAGATGCAAATTTAAGACTATCTCTACCAGAAGGACCTCTATTTTCCACTGGGAGGTCTCGCAAAGAATCCCGCAATGATGGAAGATGAAGAATGGATTGTCCTTGACCAAAAGGTGTTAGAAAAAATCCATCTAAGCTTGGTGTCAACGGTGGCCTTCAATGTTTTGGGGATGAGGACCACAAATGACTTGATGAAGTCACTTGGCCTCTACGAGAAACCATCAGCATTGATTAAGGCATTTTAGAAGCGCTTGTTCAATCTAAAGATGGCAAAAAATGGTTCAGATGCAGAACACCTAAATGAATTTAAGACCAACATAAGTGAATTTTAATCGATGAAAATCAATTTCAATGACGAAATGCAAACTCTCCTTATACTATCATCTCTACCGAATAGTTGGGACAGCCTTGTGATGGCTGTAAGTAACTCTATCTCTGCACAAATACTCTTAAGTTTGATGATGTTGTGGGTGTTCTCCTAAGAGAGAAAATGTGAAGGAGAAGTAAAGGTGAGTCATCAAGTGTTGCATTGTTAGTGGAAACAAGACAAAGACCTAAGGAGAGGTTCAAAAACCAAAAGGGTCATGATCGCTCAAGACGGAGCAAGTCACTTCTTGAATGCTTGGAGTTGCGGCAAGAAGGGCCACGTCAAGAAGGATTGTTGGTCCAAGAAGAAGACAGAGCTCAAGGCGGAGCAAGTCATGCACAAAGTCACTTCTTCAATGTTGGAACTGCGTCAAGAAGGGCCACGTCAAGAAGCATTGTTGGTCTAGAAAGAAGAAATAGTCAGAGTCTCAAGAAAACAAGCCAGCATTGAAAGCCAATATGGCAGGTAAAGTAGAAAAAGATGCTCTAATTCTCTCATTGGACAATGTGTCTAATTCTTGGATAGTAGATTTTGAGGCTTCATTCCATGCAACACTGCAAAAACAAAATTTCCAAGATTAAAACAAACGTAATTTTGGGTATGTATACTTGAAAGATGATGAAAACCCAAACCAAATCAGGAAAATCACGACAAATGTATTAGGGATTTTTCAGCTCCCTAGTAGCTCAAAAAATGAAAATGTTGTACTAGTTCAAGTAGTTACGAGAGCACAAGCTCAAAAGAAATCTGATGAGAATCCAGGGACAAAGAACACAAAAAGTGACATGAGTCCAAAGAAAGATGATGGACCAAAGACAGACGCACCTAGTTAGAAAACCAAGAGAAAACGAAATAGTTGGAAAGCTAGAAAGACTAGGATGAAAGCACGCAGGGAATAAGAGCAAAAATCCCTAGCTGAGAAGCTTACCGAAGCTGAGAAGAAGATAAAACAACATGAGGAAAAGGAGGCACCTTCTCTTACACAGATGGTTACACCTCTAGAAAAACCATCCACGGATGAGAAACCGAGAAGTGCTAGTTCAGGAGGATCTGTGTTGGCAGAGAAGGTTAATGAGACATTAGATGCCCTCTTGAAAGCCTATGATGTGGGGATCAAAAACAACAAAACCCAAGAACACAGGTGGATGACATATCCCCATGCGGAACTAGAAAAGCAAAGGTTTGAAATGTGCCAAAAAATGATTCAAATAGCCCAAGATTTACTAGAACCACCGGTTGCAAAACCTGAGGATGTGGTCTGTGTACTACCTACAAAAGTAATCCCACCAAACCAGGAACTAAAAGAGCTATATTTTAGTCATGAGCATAGACCAAACCTCAAAGACCCAACATTAGAACCAAGGATAGTACTGAATACCACGGATAACTCTTCCGAGGGATTTCACCGAGCTATACCAGAGGAATGTAAAGAGATAGATGGTCTTGACGAATTGTGGAAACAAGTCAGAGAGGCCAATGAAGCCGATGACCTAAGAAGACAAGTAGACAAGACTGGCGATGAACGAGGAGTGTTTCTACCACCAATAGAGGAATTTGAGACTAGATCTCAAATGAATCTAGACGTGCGATCGTATTGGGGCGACAGAGGATCTGTACAATCTATGGATAGTCAACCCCATTCGCTAAGAACACTACCGTCCTACATAGGAGAGTAAGAGACCAAGTCAGATGTGGTTGCAGTCCCATCACAGAGACTTTCTCCCAAATAGGCCATCGATTCAAAGGGGCTAGTAGATATTCTATCTACCCCAGTCACCTGTACAATAATGTTAGCCGAGTTGCTCAGAATAAGACCAAACATGTGGGCTAATGTGGGTAAATGTCTAGAGAAATTTGGTGTAAAGACCCCAATGACTCAAATCGAGGAAGGCGTCAAAGAGCTTGAAATGCCTCAACTAAATACTAGGCCAGTGCCATTAAACAAGGTAGGCGAGTATTACGAGGGAGAATATGGAAACACCACCCTTCCTATGGAATTCAATAATGTAGAAACCATGGCAATCCTTGACAGTGGAGCTGGTGTGGCCATTGCAACCAAAGAGGTTTGCAAAAAATGGGGAAAACCTGTCTTGATATCCACACGAATGACCCTGCATCTTGCAGACGGACACAAGGAAAAGCCCCTAGGACTGCTAGAAAAAGTACTTGTTACTTCTTGTGGAATTGAATATGAACAAACTTTTGTTGTTGTTGACTTTGGCAAGAAGAACAACTATGACATCATTCTGGGAAGACCATTCATGTAACAATTGCAAATGGTCCAAGATTGGGGTTATGACCATATATACCTGAGACATATGGAAACCATAACAGAGATAAACTTGAGGGACCATAGCTATAGGGATGTGACGAGAACACCAGTTGAGGAGTTTGATTCCACCACAGTAGCAGGATCAGAACTTCCGGCTTGGTTAGGTAAGCCTAAAGAACTATGGATTTGTGGAGCTTCACAATGTGGTAGCTTGAAATGTGAGGAATGTATCCTAGAGCGGGTTATAGAGTATAGGGACTATATACGAGAACCATTTCCTGAAGAAGAGCTAGAGCCTTTTGGATGGGAACACATATTGGCTACTCTGGACGTGTGCGCCGTGGAGGATGCTCCCACAACAAATTTTTTTGATGAAAATGGCTACGATGTCGTTCCTTATTTTGCAGTGAGTGTAATCCAAAAAAACGAAGAGATCCAGACATCAACAAGCTCTCAAAATAAGGAGCAAACAAATAAATGTGGAGAATCAAAAGATGAAGAAGACAACGAGTTCTATGACTCTGTAGAACACTTCGAGCTTTCAAAAGAGCAACGACCCGGTAATCAATGTCATCGCTACACGAATAAAGTGCATCAAAAGTGGAATCCAAAGTCCTCGGTGAAGACACAGCCACCACAAGCATCCTCATACAGGGCTCCTAATAATGATGCAAAGACTCAGCTAGGAAGAATAGGACCAGAGCAACGAGCTAACAATGCTCTAATTAATGGACTAGAAAAGTCCTCTAAGAAACTACCACCCACGAGCAAACAGACAGTAACTTTCCACTACCAGCCAAAAAATCAAGGGAAAGTACAAGAAGTCAACCTTGCTGAGGATAGTAGCGATAGTGATGAATCGTATGACATCCCCTATCATCAACTCAGGCCATGACTATCACCAACCCCTTCAACAACAACCATGACAGGTCAAAAGAACAGGACAACAAGTCAAAACCAAAAATCTCGACAAATCTAGATACCAAAAAGCCAGATCGGCCAATAACAGATATAGATCAAGAAGACAAAAATCTCTAATGACAAATCACAAGATCCAACACCAAAACAAAAACAAGGAAAGTGTGCACGAACGGGTAAGAATATCACAAAGTCGCAATCTTTCACAACACAGGTTTGGGCTCCAAAGAAGTTGATTCAAGCACAAAAAAGTCAGGAATTCATTTGGATTCCAAAACAACCACAGTATCAACTTTCAAAGCCTAAACCCCGTCCCCAATCAAGCGTACAAGGGCTGAAGCAAAGACCATTGCTGACTCACACAACAAAAAGGTGGATCCCAAAGAAGTCTCTTCAAACACAAATGAAGCACGGGCAAGTATGGGTTCCCAAACGAGCGTCAGCAACAAAACAGCCAATAATCGCAAAGAAATGGGTCCCAAAGAAGAACAACAAAACTACTATCAGTGAATCACCGCTTGAATTCTTACAATTCTTCCTACGATTACAGTACAGTTAGAAGAGACCAAGTCGCTTCAATCAAGCAACGATTCAGAAGCTTCAAAGACCATTACATTGCTTAGAATAGGAAGCCTCGCCAACAAATGCCAATAAGCAAATTGCTTATACCCACATCTTGCACAACATAAATCTTTTCCATGCATTGACTGTGTATGCATAATAGGGCTACTTTACAAGGCCTGCATAGGCACAACTTTTAATTTTCCAAGCACAACACATACCCTTTGCGATACCTTGTCGTAAAGGATGACTCCAAATAGGAAGGGGGGAGGCATTCTGAATGCAGACCTAACATTATGACTATTAGAGGGCAATGTTTTGTGAGATGCATTGAATTTTTGCGTTTTATTGTGATAATTTTTTGACGAAATTTAGAGTATATGGCCTCATAGTAGTGTTACAGAGGAGTATGGGGACAAAATCCATATATGAGCCCCTAGAGACATGTGTATAGTGTACATAGCATTTAGATTTCTATTTGAATGATTTTTCTTTTGTTAAGTTTTTTTAAAGATTTTCTTTGTTTATTATTAAGAAAAAATTAAAAAATCCATAATCCACATGAAGAAAAGACTGACGGGAGGCCTGAGCACTACAAAGAGAAGAAGATACAGGGAAACGATGAAAATTCACGAAGTATGTCTCAGCAGCCACTACAACAACCGAAGAACTTATCACAAAGCAATGTCAACATGCAACCGACAAGTCATAAAAGTCAGAGTCGAGTAGCTAAGCCACTAAATGAGTGAGGTGTTAGTCCCAAAGCTTCAAGTAATATTCTCTGTGGTCTAGGCGTCTTAGCTATTCTAGGTAATGCTCAAGCTGGAAGAGTTGAGCATATTTACGTTGTGTCGCTCATGCTGGTATAGGTGAGCAAAAGAGTCGAAGTTTAAGTACTTAAGTCCGGTGAAGTGAAGGAGAAGGTCCCAAAGACACTCACATACTGAGCACAGTGAGATACGAGTGGAGAAACTTCAACATCGACAACCCTTCTTGGAAAGGTGGAAGCTATTGAGACATCTTTTGATGTCACATGTGCTACATTTATTCCTCGAAACACCCATCATCTCCTTCTTTCACATTGCATGCTTTTGGTGACAAATTTCTCATATGCATATAGAGTGTCCCATAATTGGCACTTGCATCAGGCACTCTTTCCGTGTTTCACCCAAGCACTCACCTTTCATGAACATGTACTTCATGTTCAACTGCTCAACTCCAATAAGAGCGTATACCAAAGGCATTTTTTTCCCACTGGGTTTTTTCCCTTTGGTCATCCAGGTTTTAGACCCTAATCTAAAGACACCTATCACCATCCTCTTGTACATATTCCTTCTACATCAACAATAAGAAAATGCTACTCAAATCAATTGACAAATGAATTGGATCACCAATTTCAGATCATAGCATACTTCTCCTCAATGGCGAGTCGAAGAATGTCCTACAATGACAAAGCTGCAGACAACACTAACAACATGATTGCACAGGAACAAAGAAGTCCACAATGAAGAAGAGCAGACATAAAAGTAATCAGAAGATCTCAAAAGATGAATGGTTATGATGATAGATGTCCACGTACTCTAATGGATCATAGTTCTTGTTGTGGTTCGACAAAGTGCCAAGCAGTACAACAGATGAAGCCATCGACAATTAGGTCATGTCAGGGACGACATGAACGCGGAAGGGGGGAGTGTTGACTGCTGGGTCAACAACACAACATAACTCAAGTTTCGTACCAAAGTCTTATCTTTTGCGAGTTATGAAATGCTGCAGATTATGGCTATAAACGTCATTTGTAAGAGAAGTTATTCTAGTTCCAGAAGCCGGGGTGCAATGGAACTTCCAAATTGTAAATACAAAGCCATTTGACCCTTTCAACCCCATTTTTGGTTAAACCTAAGGAAGGCTTAGTATATAAGGTACCTAGGTCATTTTGTAAAAAGAAGACTTTTAATCATAATCAAAACTTTAGCGCTACGTACCGTCTACTGTGTGTGAGAGAGAAAGAGAGTGAGCGTGAGCTTTATTCTCTCACTACGCCCGGCTCGCTCAACACATTGGAGATCCGACTCCACCATTCTTGTAGGCTCGAGGAGAGCTATGCGACAACGCCAAGCATTCCACGCGAGACGAAGCGCACACGCCGACGCATCTACGAGCTATTTGTGGCCGTAAGTGTATCAACCAATGTCTGTTTTCTGCGTGCTAGTAGTCTATAGAATCGTGGCGACATAAGCTACGCATTGGTACTCATAAATTTCACTTTCGGTCACTTTCAAAATTCTGCTCGGTCATCCTACGCGTTTTCTGCAGACGGGTTTAGAGTAAGGGTTTTGAGTGTAGAAGCTTAGGGACAGGTGTATCCTAGTGAGGGGATGGTGTTCCTTAAGTTTCGTAGGAATCTGACATGATTAGGTGAGTTACCTTCCGTATGTGTGTATGTGGCTAGGTGGTGTAGTTGAGAGCAGTGAGGTTCTTGAATGTGGTTTAGTTGGCCTTCTAGAGTGTTGTATGTGTGGGATGGTCTTAGCTTGACAAGCTAAAGAGATTTCCTCCGTGTGCCTATCGTGTCATCTGTGTCCTCGATTGACATTATGTTGATCTAGGTAGTGTTTGCATGCACTTCATGGGTGTGTGAGTCGCTTTCGTCCAACAGTGCCTATGTCTATTCTTCTCCCTCTCCTCTCTCTCTCTTGCCGTGCCGGTGTGGCACTCAACTCTAGGAGGCGCATCTGCAGGTGTTCTTCTTCTCTCTCTCGCACTCTGTCTCTCTCTGTTCATGTATCTCGCGGTTATGCGTCTATGTGGTTGCTAGGTATGTCGATTAGTCTGTTCTATGGTTTGTAGTATGCTATTTCCGGTATTTTGAAGGGAACTCCACGCCTCCGGCCGTAGAAGTGGTATCAGAGGGAGGTTAAAAATCTCCTGACAGTGATAGATACAAGGATGCGAGGAGATTCACGATGAATCAATCCCACAACTAAGTTTACGTTACTTATCTTATTAGTATCATTGGTATGAAATTTTTATTTCGATAAGTGCATAAACATCATTATATAATTCAATTAAAACAAACCTTGCTTGATTTTATTTCTTTTGAAAAAAATAATGAGCACAAATTATCATGGAATTAAAAGACGATTGAAGAAGAATTAAGTTGTTTAAAAGTTTACTTACAATGTATTAAGCATCCCCCATGTATAATTATAAAATGTAGTCTATGCATAGAGATTTAAAGAAGCGGGAGACATAGAAGGAGATTGTTGAATGGTAAAGTTTTGAGTAAGTAGTTAGAAGACGTAGGATTCTCTCTTAACAATCGGTGCTAACTCCTTGACAGTTGTGCATATTACAAACCAATTAGAGGTGATAGTGTGGTGGGAATGTCCACCCCACAGGAGGCTTCATTTTAATTCAAATAACACTAATTGTTTATCGTCTGCGTTCATCATCATCATCATCGCTGCTATTGTGATCGTCATCACCATCCCCATAGTTCGGAGACCCTGTTTGTCACCCTGGTCACCAGCTATCGACATCACATGACCTCAGGACACGTTCGGCTTTGCGGCACGGACAATGTCGCATCGATGGCATTCTAGCATGCAGTAGCAGTCACTTTTTCCACAGACCAACAAATGGCGGCCTGCCTGCATGCGCCCAACATTCTCTCTCTCTCTGTCTCTCTCATGTTGTGGCGAACCGCCAACAAACTCCCTCTCTTTCTCACTTTCCCTATCTACTCTCACTTACCGACCGACTCCAGCTCATGTAGTCTTCCATCCACACAAGCGGATCCTGCTCTCTCTCTCTCTCTGCAGTCCCCGACTCCGTCTTTCTGTCTCTCCTTCACCAACCTGCAACCCACCTTTGCCTTGTATTTTCCATGCAAGCTGTATGACTATCTCTACCAAAAACGGCGGCCACTTGTCACTTGTAGCCCAACGAACTTCTCATGCGTTCGCATGCAACCATGTCCATCTCTTTCCCTGTTGGACGCACTCCACTGCTTGTTTGTTTTACTGCAGGCCACTCACAACACACACACACACACACATTTTCAACCACCCCTCTGCCATGTAGAGTCCCCGGCCACTCTCAGTCTCTCCGTGGTATTCCTACCCTCACCAATCCCCTTCTAACCACACACACACGTGCACTATAGCTGGATGCTAAACATCACTTCCATGCTGATCCCCGACCAGTGAACACATTGTCATCATTCTCTTCCATTCTCCCTCAGACCGTCTTTTGTCACTCTTGAGAGTGACTAACCAGATCTCTCTCTCCCTCGACTCTACCAAACCATTAGTGAGCCTCCCCTTTACCAATACAATGGCAGTCAACCCCCTTCCCGCTCCTTTCCTGCTTGACGACTTGACGTGCTTCTCTCTCCACGCTCATAATATAAACCACTCCTTATATCATGCAGGATCCCACCACTGTTTCCGATTTTTGGCTGGTTGGGCCATGTTCCTACAAGATCACTTCAATGTCCAAAACATGGTGGTAAAAGATGTGGTGGCCACAAGACGGAAATCTTCAGATCCCTCACAACCTGCATGACACTCTCTTTGACAGTGCTGTCTCCTTCGGAGCTTCATCTGTTATTGACCTACTCCACACTTTAGATCTGCTTCACCATGCTTCATCTGTTGGTGCTGCAGACACATGCTTCAATGGGCGAGCAATTCTCTCTTCATCATCTGTGCCACATTTTTTCATAACACGTTAGCGATTTGAGCATTGCTGTATCCTCTCTCTCTCTCGCACAATAGTAGTATTTTATCTGGCCCGCCTGCTACCCAAAGGCCCAATTGGCATGGCATGTGAAGTTCCATACACAGCTTGGCAAGGTGGCAATTGCAAGGAGGGTCTCTTCAACAATCGAGTGGTTTCATGGACACCCACAAGACTATCTACAAGATTGGGCGTCTTTGCACGGCTATTCTTACTCTCCTTTGACGACCTTATAGCAGGCAGTAAGAGCAATAAGGGAATTATCGTATAGCAGGCAGTAAGAGCAATAAGAGAATTATCGTATTGTTTCTTATATTGCGGGCGTATTTAGCCTCGTTTGTGTCTCACTCGATGGACAGCATCTCTCATGCCAAGATTGAAAGCAGAGAAATTGTCTCCATGGCCAAGAAGAGTTTTCGTGATCTCAAGCCAAAAAAAAAAACTACAAATAGAGCGTTGGTGATGCCCTGTGGAGGCATCCCTAGCACTATCAAATTTTTGGTAGCTTTTTGTATGGATGACTATTTACGATGGTAGCAGCATTTTATAGATTTCAGAATTGATTACCTACTCCCTTGACATGATAAGAAATATGCTTTTCATTAAGCAGTCATGTTTAATAACATAATAACAAAAAAAAAACCCTCTTCCAATTTTCTCAAAGATACTACTTGGAATAGCAAGGTCAAGCTTTTCTTATTATTATTGTTTTTTTTTTTTGCACTAAGTTCGTTGTGGTTTTGGACATGTATGTTGTTTAGAGCAAGCACCAGGTTTGCATTAGCATGGTTCTTCACAACATGTTCACATGCACAATTTCATAAAGGCTATGGCAGTTCCCTCATGTTCTTGCTTCAGAGTAGCTCACACATATGGTGCTTGTTGAGGAAAATTTGTTCAGGTTTAAACCCAGTTTTAGATACATATGACGATCGTTTGGGAAAAGTTCCATACCTCGTCAACAATGAATCCTTCAATCTTAGTGGCTTGGATAGCATAACTACCTCTATCCAAACATGATTGATGACTAAATATATTATTAGTGTCGTCGTGAATCACTAACTTTTATTGCTATTCTTCTACATGCATATCAATCTCTCACGGAGTGACTTTTTCCGCATGCATGTATCATCACGTTGAAGAATTTGTTCCTCAATCTAGCAACCTCATCATTCATATCAGTAAAGATCAGTTTATCCTTTGATTATGCCAACCTTTAAAATTTTATCTATACAACATCCCAATCGTAAGCTTGAGCTGTGACCATGTTTTGTTATTTATATGATGGATGACACTACATGGTTTTTTTGTGATTTATTTCATCAATTGAGATTATAAAAAGTCATGAACTCATCTGTAGCACTTTAAATTTATTGACGTAATTATACAATTGTGAAGATTTTTCTTGATTTTGTCTTCTTCAAATAGCTCATTGTTGTATTTTACTAGTTGTTAATTACAATAGCAATGGACAACACCATTACCTTTCTTAGGTTTACCACAACTTTATGGAAATACCAGTCTCTGTCTTGATTGAACTTAACCAAATGATTTTGATAATGATCTTCATTTTTCTAACTTGTTTATTGTCTAAGATTCACACCAACCAATGCGGACCATAATGTGAGGAAAACATATAAGTCATCTCATTGTTATCTTCTGGAAAGTTATTGTAAAAATATTGAGTGATAATATACTAGCCATGTTCTATTACACTCTATGATACCTTCCTTGCTTGTTATCAATCAAATATCTAACCTAATCTATAAATTACTATGTGGTTGAGTATACTGACTCTCTCATACAAGATTTTGTCACAGCACACCTCGATGTGTTTACTAATTCCATTCAAAAAGACAACAGATCTCTCTCTACATGCACACATAGGTACATACGTTTTTAGCTGCATCCTCTAGGTATATCCATCAAATACATCACTACTCTGTTCATATTTTGTTTGTGTACATTATCCTATACACTATGCAATCAAACACTTCTCACATCTTGGCTCCTACTTACATTAAATGAAATTTTGATTGAGATGATTTGTCAGTAAGCTATTCAGCTACTCATGCGAGCTAAGGTGCTCTGGGATAGTGCACAATCATTTGTAAGTCCTTTGATGATATACTGCACTATGATATCGACAACGTAGTAAATATACTTTTTTCTCCTTCATGTTTTGTCTAGTCGATTGGTCACAAGCACACAGATTTGCCGGTTTAGGCAGTGTGTAAGTGCTCATCCTAGTGCAGATTCATGGATTTAGACAACACATTGATAACTTGTAGTTTCATAATTTTTAAACTTATACAAAATGCAGATTTGCCGATTTAGGCAGCATTAGTGCTAATTCGCCGATGCAGGCAGCATGTCTTATTGGTGTCAATTCGCCGATTTAGGCAACACCGATCACAAAATCATGCTACAGTGATTGGCCGCCACTGCAACTGGTATGATTTTGTTACTTGGGTATAGAAAATGAAAGATATTTTGGAATAGGTATATGATGATTTTCTGTCGCGACAGTATTAAAGAAAATGAACTTGAGATTGATGAGAATTGATTTTATACAATGATGAGTGTGACCAATGATATCCTGATTCATCAGGGTATGACATATACTGCTTATTCTAGCGGTATGGGACACTAGAAAAGGTAGTATGTGGATGACGGCATGCATAAGCTAATGTTGTTTAGTTTCATAGGTTTTTCAGTTGAATATGGATTAGATTTTAATAATTATCTCAAACAAAGATTGGAGGAATTATTGCTCTTGAATGAGTTAAGACAAAGAGCCATGTTGGAACAGGAGATTGTTCAGCAACGCAAAAAACACTGGCTTGATAGAAGAAAAAGGGTTAGGGAGTTTCTGAAGGGTGACTTAGCTTTGTTGTATCAATCCGAACTGGGTCCTAAGAAACCAAATTTGAAGATAGCTTGGGCTAGTCCATTTGAAGTTGATTAGGTGTTTTCAAATGGCACAGTGAGATTGAAAGACTTATCTAGATTAATGATGCCAGGTGTTTATAATGGATCCAAGATCAATTTATATTAGTCTAATGACAAGGAGACCTTTAGAGGAGAGAATACATATATTCCAGCTATTGATGACCAAGGATTGTCAGACCAAGCCGTTCTAAATCTTTTCCATGTCAACCTAGTATCAGAACTAGTAAAGTCTCAGTATGACAAACCAGTGCCACTGACAGAGCCAGTGAAGTTTCAGATTCAGTACTAGTTTTTATGGGTAAAAGGGCCAACTGGAATAAGTGTGTTAATCATTAAAGAATTATGAAACAAAAGTGCCAATACATGTGTGCCACGTTGCCACCGGTGCACATAACTCTAGGAATCATAACTAGTGGAGCTTTTATGGTGCATACATGTTGGAGATGGGGAATGAGGTCCACATGTGACACACAACACAAAGCCTCCCTACAGCTGAGGAGATAACACCTTCAAATTAGTTTATTTCCACTAATAGACCCACCTTAGCACACAGAACAACTATCTCATACCTTGCAGAAACACCTTTCAGCACACACCCCAATTCTACCCTCTTGGTAACACACTTCAAGTTGTAGGCATACCCTCCGCAAGCATTGGAAAGTACACAAAGAGAAAGAGAAAAATAGGGGGATGGGAAGAAGCAACACGAGACAGAGAGGCAAATGCTTAGTAGTATTTCATATGGAGATAGTACAGCCAAGTCTGCAGCTCCAATGGCAAGCTTACAATACATAGGCTTGCAAGCCTCCAACAACTCTCTCTGGCAAAAAAGCCCTTAAAAATTCACTTCTATCCCCTTTTATAGGGCTTGGCAAAGGCTAAAAAGAAAAAACAAGGAGCTATCAAGCTTGTGCAATAATCTTTAGCTTCATCTAGAATGCTCTTGCATTGCTAACACTTGGAACACTTGATTTTTTGGTAACTTTTGCATGGTACCTCTCTCTGTCCAATTTGGCCGCCCGACTCCCTTTGCATCTTCCCTTTGGGAACGCTCCTTTCTCTTTTTATATCTCTCTTTCTTCACCTCTTGCTCCACTGGCCTTTGTGGCGGGCAGGACTGCCCCTTTGGCTCATCTTTGATCAGCCTTGGGCCCTTCTGTCTCTCTATCTCATTTCAGTGCAGGACCCCTCCCCTAGGCCATAGCGACATCACTTTTAAGGGGGGCCATTTTGCCTTCAAAAAAACTTTGGCCCCTTAGCAGACGCTGAGGCGGTCTGGGGCGGGCAACAAGAAAGGCGACCTCTAAACACCCCTCAAGGCTCCCGTGCTGCTCAATTGGGGCCGGGGCAACCACAAGCACAACAAAACAACAAACCCATAGCCAAACCCAAACAAGATAGGGGCACCACCTAGTTATGGTATGCGAAGTAGGACGCAAGAGAGATTTTGGCACAACCAAGAAGATGCACCACACAACACACACAAGCAACCTCACACCAAGACACACATGAAATGGACCAGAGAGAGCTAGAGCAAAGGGAAGAGAGAGAGAAAAGGATCTTGCGTAATACCTTATTTGTGACTTGCAAATGGAGATGGTTTGTTCTGATGCTATCGTAGAGCTTGTACAAAAACTCACTCAATGCTTAGTGATTGCTAATCATTGCCAAAACACACACACACAGTCTTAGGGTGTAGGAGACCTCTCACCACAATACCCTCTTACAATGGACAAAAAACTGGCAATGAAAAACACACTAAAAACACTTTCTAAAATCAAGATCAACCGATAAAAACTCAAAATACACAAGTCACCTTGAATTCACCAAACCGTATTGCACAAATGGAAGGACGAAGATTTGAACGTCGAATCACGCCTTTGATGCACCAAACCTCAATTTATTGATGATGAAAGAGCATATACAATAATGGTTTTGAGATTTGTGGAACTCGCGCTCTCTCACTTGCAATGTGTAGCTTGAAGGCTTCTCTCACACCAAGAGTGAATCTCACAAGTGGTTGCTACACCTAAGTCTCTCCTCACGCATAGAGTGTTGGGGTGCTATGTGAGATGTTGGAGGTTGTTTTACAAGAAGGAGAGGGGCCTATTTATAGGTTGGAGACCCCTCATTAAGATTATTGGAAATCCTAATTTACAAGCTAACAAATCAGGATTATGATTTTTTTTAATATCATGCAAAACATTGCGGGCCTTCTTTGTCTGCTTGAGTCATGGGTGTGGGCTCAAAAGAGAGCATTATTGATGGTAGATAAGGTGAAAGTAAGTAAGGAAGGAGAGAGAGAGAGAGAGAGAGAGAGAGAGAGAGAGAGTTACTATACACATGTCTTGAGGTGAGGTGTCCTTTATGGTTAGGTCAATGCTATTTTGTGTTAGTATGTTAGTCGTTAGTAATCACTAGAAAGTTAATGTTACATTTACAATGGGTAGAATGAGGTGGATGGTTGAAGTAAGATGGTTGAATAAAGTGAGAAAATCCTGGTGATGGTGAAGCTTGAAGAAGTTTTGGACTTACTTGTGTAGGTTCTCAAAATGACTATCGATCTTCTTCTTCGTCTTCCCTTCTTTACGCCACCGCCGCCAAGGTTGATTATCGTGATGAAAATGGTAATTTCGTTGATGAGATCTCTTGATTTGCAGAGGTTAAGCATGGTACACATGCTGAATGTATGTATATATATAGGGTTAAGATGGAATTGTACTTTGGAGATAATAGAGAGAGGCATAGAGATGGTGTATGTACATGTGGAGCTCATATGAGAGCTATGGAAGTAAGTGGGGAGCTGGTTAATGGTGAAGAAGGTGAGGGAAACCATTAAAGGTGCAGGTTTGAGTGAGGGATTGAGAGAAATGTGTGTGTGTGTAGAAGTGTGGAAAGAGGTGAGAGAAGACTATGGGCTACTTGTGAGAAAAGTGGGCAGACTGGGGTCCACTCAAAAAATCATAGCTCACCGGTGGTTACTCCAAAAATCATGAAAGAATTTGAGGTGATTACTCAAACCGTGGGCTACATTTTCTCTTTTGACCACCACTCTAAATTCGGAGTGGAGATAGGTGCCAAAATTCTCACCAAAAAGCCTATTGCTATGCTTGCAAAAGTCTTTTAGTGGCCCCCTCCTTTGTTGAATTTGTCCAATGCATCCAAGAGTGAGCCCCTCCTTTGTCATATCATAATACAAAGCATCCAAGTTGCCCTTGACCCATGCATGGAGGAGGATTATTGGTGAATAAAGAAATATATACATGGTGGGACTAGTGTATGGACTATTCATGGACTTTAGCTCAATGAGCACATGGTGTTAGAATAATGAGTAAAAATAATAATAAAAATATGTAGGAGTTATGGATATGGAAAGATATTGGAATCATATGATATGGTCCCTCTTTGAATTATTTTGGTGAAAGGTGAAAAGGTATGCAAGTAAATAATATAATAAACGTGACTAATGAGTATAAATCAATTTTCTGTTTTCACGAGGGTGAGGGTGAAAATGTGGGAGTGATTTGTATAAAGGAAAAATATAAAGTTAGAGTATGTACATATTGGCAAAAAATATACTTATGGTGTAAGAGGATTAAAGAAGGTGTACATAGGTTTAATAAAACACACACCTAAGTAGAAATATTTAAATTAAATTCCAAAATAATTATAAAAAATCCCTATATTTAGGCCATATATACAATGAAATATTTACACACAAATGGGTCATAATATAATTATATTTTTTATTTCTTTTATTTTTTGGCTCAACTAGCCCAGTGACTAGCTAATTGAGGGTTTTTAAGAAAATATGGGAAAAGTCCCCTAACTCACACACGCCTATTTACAATGAAATGGTAGGGATAGCCATAGTGTTTGGGTGATTTTGGTAGGGTGGGATAACTCACTATAGCAATTACGGAGAGCCGAAAAACGGCTATCATTAGCTCTCCCCCACGATGAGGGTATATTCATGTACCATCATAGAGCATCTTTTCCAAAGAGAGTGCTTCAGAGTCCTTGACGAGATCTTCATTTTTTGGCCCCTCAGAATTTTGGCTGGAGTTACACTCATGCTTCATGTAACAATACTTAAATGAGAGAGCGGCCTCTTGACAGATCTTTGGTAGATCCTTTGGTAGAAGGTGACTCAAATAGGGCTTCAAGCGATACCCGTTTACCTTCCTGGAGTGCTCTTTACCATTCAAGTGCATAAGCTGATAGTAACTTAAATTGAAAGCCTTCTTGACTATGTATGGCCCTTGCCATCTAGTTTCAAACTTGGCATCAAAACCATTGTCAAATCGATTGTCATACCTTAACACAAGCTCTCCTTCCTTGATGCTGAGGCGGTTCGGGGCGGGCAACAAGAGAGGCGACCTCTAAACACCCCTCAAGGCTCCCGTGCTGCTCAATTGGGGCTGGGGCAACCACAAGCACAACACAACAACAAACCCACAGCCAAACCCAAACAAGATAGGGACACCAACTAGTTATGGTATGCGAACTAGGACGCAAGAGAGATTTTCGCACAACCAAGAAGATGCACCACACAACACACACAAGCAACCTCACACCAAGACACACATGAAATAGACCAGAGAGAGCTAGAGCAAAGGGAAGAGAGAGAGGAAAGGATCTTGCGTAATACCTTATTTGTGACTTGCAAATGGAGATGGTTCGTTATGATTCTATCGTAGAACTTGTACAAAACTCACTCAATGCTTAGTGATTGGTAAACATTGCCAAAACACACACACACTGTCTTAGGGTGTGGGAGACCTCTCACCACAATACCCTCTTACAATGGACAAAAAACTGGCAATGAAAAACACACTAAAACACTTTCCAAAATCAAGATCAACCGATAGAAACTCAAAATACACAAGTCACCTTGAATTCACCAAACCGTATTGCACAAATGGAAGGACGAAGATTTGAACGTCGAATCGCGTCTTTGATGCACCAAACCTCAATTTATTGATGATGAAGGAGCATATACAATAGTGGTTTTGAGATTTGTGGAACTCACGCTCTCTCACTTGCAATGTGTAGATTGAAAGCTTCTCTCACACCAAGAGTGAAGCTCACAAGTGGTTGCTACACCTAAGTCTCTCCTCACGCATAGAGTGTTGGGGTGCTATGTGATATATTGGAGGTTGTTTTACAAGAAGGAGAGGGGCCTATTTATAGGTTGGAGACCCCTCATTAAGATTATTGGAAATCCTAATTTACAAGCTAACAAATCAGGATTATGATTTTTTGAATATCAAAACATTGCGGGCCTTCTTTGTCTGCTTGAGTCATGGGTGTGGGATCAAAAAAGAGCATTATTGATGGTAAATAAGGTGAAAGTAGAGTTTTAAGGAAAAGGAGAGAGAGAGGGAGAGAGAGTTACTTTGTACATGTCTTGAGGTGAGGTGTCTTTTATGGTTAGGTCAATGCTATTTTGTGTTAGTATGTTAGTGGTTAGTGTTAGTAATCACTAGAAAGTTAATGTTACATTTACAATGGGTAGAATGAGTTGATTTGATGAAGGAAGAGGGGTGAATTAAAAGAGAATCATTGAGGTGGTGAAGCTTTGAAGAAGCTTGAACTCACCCTTGTGTAGATTGTGGAAAAAATGACCGCTGGTCTTCTTCTTCTTCTTCGCTTCTTTACGCCGCTGCCGCGGTTGACCACCATGATGAAAAGAGGATTTGTTGATGAAAAATCCTCAATTTGCAGAAGTTATCATTGTTAAGATGCTAAATTTTAGATAATTTTAGGAGAGGTAAATGAAATTGTAACATAGAAGCAATAGAGAGAGACATGGAGAGGGTGTATGTATGTAGAGATTCATAAAAGAACTATAGGGATGAGAGAGAAGGGTAATGGTGAAGAGGGTGGGAGAAGCCATGGAAATTGCAGGTTTGAGTGAGAGAAGGAGAGGGAGGAATGTGTAAGAGTGAGTAGGTGTGTGGAAGGGTGAGAGAAGACTAAGGGCTACTTGTGAGAAAAGTGGGCAGATTGGGGTCCACTCAAAAAATCATAACTCACCGCTGGTAGCTCCAAAAATCATGAAAAAATTTGAGGTGGTTATTCAGAGCGTGGGCTACACCGCTCTAAATTTGGAGTGGAGATAGGTGCCAAAATTCTCACCAAAAAGCCTGTTTTTTATGCCTGCAAAAGTCTTTTAGTGGCCCCCTCCTTTGTTGAATTTGTACAATGCATCCAAGAGTGAGCCCCTCCTTTGTCATATTATAATACAAAGCATCCAAGTTGCCCTTGACCCATGCATGGAGGAGGATTATTGGTGAATAAGAAATATATACATGGTGGGACTAGTGTATGGACTATTCATGGACTTTAGCTCAATGAGCACATAGTGTTAGAATAATGAGTAAAAATAATAATAAAAATATGGAGGAGTTATGGATATGGAAAGATATTGGAATCATATGATATGGTCCCTCCTTGAATTATTTTGGGTGAAAAAGGAAAAGGTATGCAAGTAAATAATATAATAAACGTAACCAATGAGTAGAAATCAATTTTTTGTTTTCACGAGGGTGAGGGTGAAAATGTGGGAGTGATTTGTATAAAGGAAAAATATGAGGTTAGACTATGTACATATTGGCAAAAAATATAATTATGGTGTAAGAGGATGAAAGAAGGTGTACATAGGTTTAATAAAACACACACCTAAGTAGAAATATTTAAATAAAATACCAAAATCATTATAAAAAATCCCTATATTTAGGCCATATATACAATGAAATATTTACACACAAAGAGGCCATAATATACTTTTATTTTTTTATTTTTTTATTTTTTTGGCTCAACTAGCCCAGTGACTAGCTAGCTGAGGGTTTTTAAGAAGATATGGGAAAAGCCCCCTAACTCACACACGCCTATGTACAGTGAAATGGTAGGGATAGCCATAGCGTTTGGGTGAATTTGGTAGGGTGGAGTAACTTACTATGGCAATTATGGAGAGCTGAAAAACGGCTATCAATGCCTTTGTCCTTCAGTTTCTTGTCGAGCTTTTCTTTCACTTGTGTGGCTTTCCTCTTGTAGCACTCATATGCTGCTTCTCTTTTCCACTCAAGCTCCACTAACGTAAGAAGTCGATCCATCCATACCTCTTGATCATCTTGTGCTGATTTGCCATGAAGTCGCATTGTTGGAATATTGTTGAGCTCGATAGGCTGCAAAGCCTCTTGACCATAGACCAAGTGAAATGGTGTGAACTCCGTGGCTTCCCTATATGTGGTTCGATATGCCCACAAGGCACCATCCAAGAAGTCATCCCATAATTTTGTCTTGTTTTGCACCATCTTTCTAATGATTCCTGCAATGACACCATTAGCCTTCTCCACCAAACCATTTGATTGTGGGTAGTATGGTGTGCTATGACGATGTAGAATGTGAAGCTCTTCACAAACTTCTGTGAGCAAGCCCTTCCTAAACCCTGGACCATTATCAGAAACAATCTCTAAAGGTGTGCCAAATCTGCAACAAATGTGAGTGTACACAAACTTGCTAATTGTCCTCTCATTCACTCTTGCCACACTTTGAGCTTCCACCCACCTAGTCATATAGTCTACAGCCACTAGAATGTAGAGTTTACCATTTTTTGTCCTAGGCAGAGGACCCATAGCATCAATGCCCCACTTTTCAAAGGGTCCATTTGCAAGCACTATTTGCCTCGGGCCATGCACCAACATTCTATTTCCATTTATCTGACAATTGTGACAGCTTTTACACCAATGTTGAACATCCACATGCAAACATGGCCAAACATACCCCGCAAGCAAAATCTTCTTCACAGTTAATTCTTGGGCAAAATGACCACCACATGCCTCTTCATGCAAACCTTTTAGAATGGCTGGAATTTCCTCGATAGTTGGTACTCTTCTGCACACTTGATCCTTCCCTCTTTGATAGAGGGAGCCTTCTAGGAAGAGATAGAAACTTGCCTTCTTCATGAGTCTCCTCTTCTGAGCCTTCGTGAAGTCTTGTGGAAACTCACCCTCCAAAATGTAGCCAATAATGGGAGTCAATGACTCCAATCCCTGGTATCTCGGTTGCTTGACAGTTGCTGCCACCATGATGACCTGCACTTCTTTCTCAACACATGTAATTGCTTGTTGTGCAAGTAAATCGAAATCTTCATTTTGTTTCCTAGGAATATGCTACAGTGCACTTCTTCAAACTGATTAAACATCCTACGAATGGCATGAACTTTTGTCCTTAAGCTTTCATTCTTGCAAGCCCAAATGCCTAAAATCTGTTTAACAATGAGAAGTGCATCTCCCTTTACCATGAGACGTTGTATCCCTTGGCCAATGCACATCTTCAAAACATGAAGTAGTGTGTCGTATTCTGCTTCATTGTTGCTAGTTGAACTTGGTAGATTGACCTTCTCTTTCATGACCACCTCTCCACTTGGGTTGAGCAACACTAGCCCTCCCCCTGCTTTTCCAGTGACTCGTCGAAAAGCTCCATCAAAGAACAAGGTAAAAGCATTAGGAATACTTTTAGGTGGTGGCAATGGTAGGGTCTTTACTTCAAGCACCTTAATCACCTTCTCATGTACCCTATAAGTAAGAATCCCTGCCAATTGTGCACGCACACTATCTTCTACCTTGAAAGAGTATTGGAACTCTTGCAATTCCATAATCCACTTTGAGATCCTAGTGCTAAGATTCATTTGAGATGACACCCAAGCAAACAAATTTTCTGCAGTGAGAATTACAAAAGGTTTTGGTAGTAAGTAGGATCAAAAATTTCTCACCGCAAACATGAGAGAAAGCATCATGAGTTCTGCTTCTGTGTAGCTTCTCTCCAAAGCATTCATGACCCTACTAGCAAAGTAGATGGGTCGCATCCTGGTATTGTGGGGATCTTGTTGTAATAAAACTGCACCAATTGTTTCCTTCCCAACACTAGAGCTAACAAAGAATGTGTACTCCAAACAAGGAGGCATGAGTGTTGGTAGCTCTGACAAAATGACTTTAATGTTACAAAAGTACTCTTCAAGCTCATTAGACCATGAAAATTCTACTTATTGTGTCAACTTTTGCAAAGGGTGAAGTAACTCCGAGGCTAAGTGAATGAAGCGTGACATATACTTCACCTTTTGAATGAATGAGATGACCTCCTTAAGACTCTTTGGTGATGGTAGCTCAATGAGAGCTTTTGCCTTTGCTGGATCTACCTCAATACCTTTATAGGAAACCTTGTGACCAAGCAAGATCACTTCATCCTCACTTATGTGACACTTGAGGGTTGAGCTGACCTCCCATGTCATAGAGCTTTCATGCACATAGATAGAAGCCTAAAATCAAAGCTAGATGCAAAGTCTAAAAAGTGTTTCTTCATTGGCTATGGAGAAGGTGACTTTGGGTATCGCCTGTGGAATCCTGAAGATGGTAAAATCTTAAGGAGTAGGGATGTAATTTTTAACGAACAAAATATGCACAAAGATTACTTGGAAAGAAATCAAACAAAAGAAACAGGTGATGAGTATATGGAGCTTGAGGACGGGGAAGACTCAAGGACTGCAAATGGTGACAATGTGCAACAACGTCAACCAAATGAGGATCCTCAACCTATTCCCCGAAGATCTACAAGAGCAAGTAGACCTCCAGAAAGGTTTGTTCCTTCCTTCAACCATCTCTTGATCTCATATTCTAGAGATCGAGCCGGAATCATACGAAGAAGCTATGCAACATGAATCCAAAGAAGAATGGACAAAGAGCATGCAAGTGGAGATGGACTCACTACATCGCAACCAAACATGGGAATTGGTTGAGTTGCCTAAAGGTAAGCGGGCACTTCAAAACAAATGGGTGTACAAGGTGAAGGAAGAAGAAGGTAGGAGGAAAAGGTACAAGTCTAGGCTTGTGGTAAAAGGTTTTTCTCAAAAGAAAGGTATTAACTTCAATGAAATATTTTCTCCTGTTGTAAAAATGAACTCAATTAGGCTTTTCTTAAGCCTTGTGGCTTCTCATGATCTAAATCTCGAGCAAATGGATGTAAATACGGCATTCCCTCACGGTGACTTAGAGGAGGAAATCTACATGCTTCAACCAAAGGGGTATACAGTAAAAGGTAAGGAGAAAATGGTTTGCAAATTAAAGAAGAGCTATTATGGGTTAAAGCAAGCATCAAGACAATGGTACTTGAAGTTTGATCGATGGATGTTGTATCATGGATTCACAACATGCAACTCGGATCACTGCGTCTACACGAAGAATTTGGGAGATGGGAAATTTATCATCCT
Source organism: Adiantum capillus-veneris (assembly GCF_014529385.1). NCBI lineage: Eukaryota > Viridiplantae > Streptophyta > Polypodiopsida > Polypodiales > Pteridaceae > Adiantum > Adiantum capillus-veneris. The sequence continues at coordinate 37,340,392 of NC_140952.1, forward strand.
AATGTTGTATGTTGATGACATGTTGATTGCAAGTGCTAACATGCAGAACATCAAAGACCTAAAAGAGGAACTGTCTAAATCTTTTTCAATGAAAGATTTAGGTGCTGCAAAGAGGATACTTGGTATGAAAATATCATGGGACAGGACGAAGAAGACAATAAAGCTATCTCAAGAAGATTACATCAAGAAGGTACTAGAAAGGTTTGCAATGCAAAATGCAAAACCAGTTTCTACACCTTTGGCTGGTCACTTTAAACTAACAAAGGATATGTGTCCAAAGACACAAGAGGAGATAGCCTATATGTCTAAAGTTCCATATGCTGCAGCGGTAGGTTCTCTAATGTATGCTATGGTCTGGACAAGGCCAGACGTTGCACATGCAGTGAGAGTTGTTAGTAGGTTCATGGACAACCCAGGTAAAGAGCATTGGCAAGCTGTGAAGTGGATACTTAGGTATCTAAAAGGGACAACAACAAATGCTTTGTATTTTGGAGGAACTGATATTTTTCTAGAAGGGTATGCTGATGCAGATATGACAGGTGACAAAGATACTCGAAGGAGCACTACTGGCTATGTGTTCACGGTTGGAGGCATAGCAGTAATCTGGGCTTCAAAGCTATAGAAAGTGGTTTCACTTTCTACCACGGAAGCAGAGTATGTAGCAATGACGAAGGCAAGCAAAGAAATTCTGTGTCTTCACAGATTCTTAGAAGAGCTTGGATTCAAACAAGACAATTGTGTCTTGTACAGTGATAGCCAAAGCGCTATCCATCTTGCGAAGAACTCAGCCTTTCATTCAAGGACAAAGCACATTGAGGTGAGATATCACTTCATACACTCTCTTTTGGAAGAGGGACAGCTAAATCTAGGAAAGGTGCATACAAGTGAAAATCCTGCAGACATGTTTACAAAGGTGGTCAACAAGGAGAAGTTGAGCTTTTGCTCATCTTCAATTGGCATTCAAGGATAAGAAGCCAGAATGGAAAGTAGTCATAGGTTTGGTTTGGAGATCAGTTTCCAAGTGGGAGATTGTTAAGTATGGAGCCTGGTTTACCCTTGTAATTTTCTATGGTAAAAGCACACATTTGTAAGGCCCCCATTATGAGGAGAAGCCATCGTGCGTGAAGGAAAATCACTCACCGGAAACCAAAATTTTCACTGTCAAAAATCAGGGGCCTCGGGGGCGGAAGCCCTCGAGACTTTTTTTTTCCCTCTCCTTCCGCCCCTGAGACTTTTTTTTCCCTCTCCGGAATATTCCTTTTCGCCAGAATATTATGGCCGGACGGCGGCCGGAAAGTGGTCGGAAAACAACCGTCGGTTGGCCAGTGGCCGGTGGTCGGAATTCAATGGCCGGTGGCCAAATTCAAAAGCAGACTTGTCTTCTCAAGGGCGGCCACACATGGGCGGATTGGAGGGTCCAATTTGGACTTATTCACACAAGGGCGGCTACACATGGCTGCCTCTCATAAGAGAGGGCAACCCTTTTGTCCTATAAAAGAAGGCCATTTCTACACACATTTCATAGTGTGTGAATTTGATGCAACAAGGTGAGTGTGAGGTGGTGAGAGTGAAGCAAGGCGAGAGCTCCATTAAGGGTATAATCCCTTTGTAAACTACTTCTTGTTTTGAAGTACTAAAGCCATTGAGTGGCTGCTTTCCCGTGGACGTAGCCCACATTGGGTGAACCACGTATATCGTGTGTACTCTCTCTCTCTCTCTCTCTCTCTCTCTCTCTCTCTCTCTCTCTCTACTCTATAATCTCATGTATGTAAATCTGTCTCTCTCCATTAAGTAATCTACTCAATTATCTATTTAGCTATGTCTTATTTCCTAACAAAATTTTGACTGCTAATAACTTGGCATCTGAGAGTGAGATAGCCAATTTGAAAAGACGGGTATGCTCCATAAATTGAGCACTAAGTTCCTATACCCTGACATCCACTTCGGCCACGTGTCCCTAGTTGCCCTGTCCGACCAAAACCTGCAACACACTGAACCTTGAACCTTCGATCACTTGGGCTCCGTAGCTCTGTTTGATGAGCCGTCAGGACATTCTCCTTCACAACCTTAAGTTGTACATTCCTGGACCCAAGGACTACACCTTGAATCTCCTTCACGTGCTCTCTAAATTAGCCCCTTTTGGAGCCTTCCTTGGCCTATAAACCTCATCATCCATACATTTTTGCTGCTACCTGTCAGTCCATGATCTTTCTAGTTTCTCTAGCCCTTTGCCATGCTTCTGCTAGGTTGTACATATCTGCCCATATCGTCTCCTATGGTCAACACACTTTGGCTGTACAATCATTGCCCACCCCCTAGTTGAGCGTTTATGCTTAGCCACAAAAGAGCTTTATTTCCCTACAAACTGCAAACATTGAGCACATTATGAGAAAACCCAAAAAAGTTGACTGTATGTACATAGTTTTATTCCTAGCATATGAGAAGTCTGCTTAGGTTGGTTTCCCAACCCCCTCCATTAGAACCTGATGCACTGTCGGCACCAACTCCCTCTCAAAATATAGCTTGAGACGCACCCCATTGACCCTATTCTTGAGAAAACGACCATCCATACGCATCAATGCATAGGTACCGTTGGGAAAATCTTAACGGACCTTATAAGGCCCTGTCCACTTTTTTTTGAATTTCTTCTGAAAGGTGAAGTCAAGATAGCTCCCGTACTTCATCACAGATCTCCGTTCTCAATCAGCTTTTCGGGAAAATGTTGGTTGAACTTTGCTACTCTTTTCTCTCACTGCTTCACATAGAAATTTGTTGCCACCTCACAATCCATCTTCAAAGTTTCAAGACTTGTAATCTTATCCTTGTACAAAGTCCTCTAAGACCACAAACATTTGTCAATGTTAGATTCCCACTCTTCGACCTCTTGGTAGATGTACTTAGTAAGAATCTTGACTATCTGTCCATTGGCACTTTCCACCATTGCATTGTGGATGGTATGGAGATGAAAATCGATGTTGAATCCCCACCTTTTCTACTAGGGCATGCTCTAACTTACTTTTGAACCCTTGTCCTCGATCAGATATAAGCACCCAAGGTACTCCAAAGAGACAGCATATGAAATCAAAAACAAACAGGGCAACAATATGTGCATTTATCTCTTTTACCGCTTTAGCCTTAACCCACCTGGTGAGGTAGTCTATAGCCACCAGAGCTGACTTGGGCAATGGACCAATAGCATCCAAAACCCACTTTTCAAAAGCGTCATGTGCTATGATAGCCCCTTGCTGTTTGGCTACTAGTCGTCTTTCGCCCATTACTTGGCACTGATGGCACGTCTTTCACCAATAGTGCACATCTTGCACAGCAAAAGGAAACCAAACCTGACTTCTTAACATACAAAACAAGACTTGATCCTTACCTTGATGTTCAGTCTCCTCGTGGCACTGCTCCAATACCATACCAATCTCTTCCTTGTAAAAGATTCGACGTAGCACCCCATCTCGACTGTGCATCATAAGATCTTCTCCTACCAGAGTAATCTTTTGAGCTCTTTGAACAATTCTACTCTTTTGTATCTTGGAAAGCCCTTCAAAACATTGACCTGTACTTAAGAAATCATCAATGTATTCTAAAGTCTCTCTACCTGCATAAGTAGCAGGTGCCACATACAAACTCAACACATGCTTTTTGTGTTACCCTTTTGTAAACGCCATCAAACCACATAGTGAAGGCCCCATCCAAGTTTGGATCCTCTTTGTCCTCCTCTCGCACTACCCTTGTAAAGATTGGTAATTCAATCTCTTTGTTGACTAGGATATCCGCCAAATGAGACCGACTCATGTGATCTACTTTGAAGTGGAACTCAAACTCCTAAAGCTCTATCACCCATTCATGATTTTCTTCCCTGGCTTCAAGTGTAGCACCACTTCAGACAAAAGATTGTTAGCTTTCAACACATAAAATTTGCGAGCAATCAAATACACTTTGAACTTCTTGCAGGCAAAGACTAAATCCATTACCCACTGCTCCACCTCCGTATAAGTAGTCTCCCCTGGACTTATTACCATGATTTCAAAGTAAATAGGTAGAAGTCATCCTCTTGGTTGGGAGGGCACACTGTAGGTAGCTGACATAGAATACTTTTCACTTTGTCAAACACCTCTTGAGCTTCAACATCCCATTGAAATCCATGCACTTATTGCTCCCTTTTCTGAAGAGGGTAAACATACTGAGACAACATCCAAAAGAAACAACACAAATACTTTAACTTATGCACGAACGATGCCATCCTTGTCGCACTGGTGGGAGGCTCCATGAGAACCAATGCCTTTACCTTCTCTGGATCTACTTCTATATCATTTTGTAATACCACATGACCCAACAGCTGAGCCCTTGGTTGTGCCAACTTGCACTTCTTTGGGTTCAATCGTCCTCCTTCTTCATCTAGCCTTTGAAAGCACAACCTCATTTTGGATAAATGTTCCACCCTGGAACTATAACAGCCAATATCATCCATAAAAACTCTGATGAACTTACCCAAGTATGGCTCAAGCACCTCGTTCATCCAATCTTGAAATGTAGCATACGCATTCACCAGTCCAAAAAGCACCCCCATGGAGATATGAAGGTAGTCTTCAGCTGATCCTCCAAAGTAGTACAATCTGAAAATACCCTAAAAAATCATCCATGATAGAATAGCGTTCGTGTCTGGCAACCTGGTTTAGAATCTCATTTTGATATGGCAGAGGGTAATGATTTTGCTTGGTCGCATCATTCAAAGGCTTATGATCTACACATACCCACCGTTTCCCATTCTCTTTGGAGTAATGACAATAGGAGAAACCAACTTAGACTCTTTCACTGGATAGATAATACCTACCTCGAGCAACTTATTGATCTCTTGCCATAGAGCCTCCTTTTGAATATCCCTCAACCTCCTTAGCTTTTGTGCTTTTGGCTTCAATCCGTCTTAAAGTAGGATCTAATGCTCCACTCCTTTTGCTCCTCTCAAATCTTTATACTCCGTTGAAAATAAGTTGGGATAGGATGCACATAGGTCCATATAGCCTTCCTTCTCCTTCTTGGTTAGATCTGTACCTAGCATATCTTCCACTTCTTTAGCCTTCAGGCTACAGATAGGGGCTTGCATACCTTTACTTGCACTGCCAGAATCTATGGTGACTCCGAATAAATCTGTACCTAGATTCAATAAATCTTCATCGCTCTGTTCCTCTTGGACACTGGTGGACCCTTCATCATAAGTCGACTCGGTTTCATGTTTGTAACTGGTGCTAGAGGCCTAATTATTACCCCCGGATGATGGATGAAAGCGGCTCTCCCTGGTCTTCAGATCAACACAATTTGCCCTCCATTTTCTCGACCCGGCAAGGTAAATAACCCCTTCTCCCAATCTTGCTTGGACCCAATTGCCAACAACCATGGCCTCCCCAATATAATTGGATAAGCATTTTCTCCTGCTTTCATTACCAAAAAAATCAATTAAGCATTCAATTCCCATGACCTTTACCTCCACATCCTGTGCCACTCCTAAACATCGAGCTTTGGCATGGTTGGCCATCCTCATTTGCACATTGGACATGGTGACAGCTTTAATACCAATATCCCTCATAGCATACTCTGTGATCACATGGACCTGGGAACCACCATCAATATAAGCTTGAACAGGCTTCTTCTTTTCAAGCAAAACGTCCACCACTGGAAGCACATCAATCGGACTCCCACCCTCATGGTGAAATTCTGTACCGCATGCACATCTCCTCCTATTCAGGGAAGCCTCGTACTACTGACACGTGTTGACCACTGCCTCCTTAATTTAGGGTTTAATGCAAGCAGCTCCCCAAAAGTGATGTTAGCTTTTTGATTTTGGACATCTCTTACTAGATCATATTCTGGATTATCGCGCCCCAACTGAAAATCCTTCTGTGGAATTATTTGTCTTCACCTCCTCTTTTTTGGCTCTGGCTTCTCTCTACCTTCATTCACCTTCTCTTGCTTGGCTCTAGCTTCTCTTTACCTTCATTCAACTTCTCTTTACCCTTCTTTGCTCTAGTTTCACGTTCTGTCTCGGTCTCTCTTTTGCCTCTTGCTCTTTTGTTGGCCATAATATCAACCTCCTTCCTATCAACACCAATAATATTAACCCTTTTCACTTCTTCATTACCTGAGGGAGTTGCCTGTGCTTGGTTTTTGACTGCTTGCTGCTCCCTTTGACCATTAAACTGCACGTAATCCCTGTCTCGACCAAACAGAGGATACATACCGCCCCTTTCCCTTGGCGGGTGAGGGCAATCTGGAGCATAGTGGCCCTCCTCTCCGCAATTGTAACATCTGCCAGGAAATTTCCTAGCTCTACCTCTTCCCGTCCTTGCCTGACCTCTGTCCATAACACTTAGACACAACTGTTGCATTTGCTAAGACAAATCTTGAACTGTACGTACCCATTGTTGAGGAATAGTTGCTACCCCTTGATTAGGCTGAGTCTCCACTTGAATTTCTTCTCTCGGACTTGAGGTAGGATTGGGAACCATCACATTGTATCCCAACGAACCTTGATCAATCTTCTTTTTAATTTTTTGGCTCTTAGCCCGTGCAATATCAACAGCCCCATTGTAATTCTCCAGACCCTTGAAATCCACCTTTTCAAAAACTTTGGGATGCAAACAAGCCATAAATTTTTCCAATTTAAAGTACCCACCACCATTAGCCAACTACATGGCCACTGCAAAGTCCCTCCAACACTCTTGGAAGCGGGCGAGGAAAACACCAAACTCGTCATTCACATCCTACTTCAAATTCTTCAACTTTGCATCCAGATCGATAGGAGATACCTCTTTATGGAAATCCTACAAAAAATGGGCGTGCAATCATCAATTTTGGCTCTCCTTCCAAGGCATAGAACCAAGTCTTTGCTCTTCCCCACATCGGTAGCGGAACTGTTTACATTTTCTATCTTCGTTTGGCATATGCAGTGATAGCATATGCAACTCAAAATCCGCCATCCACTCTTTTGGATCTTCTTCTTCGGTGAAAACTGGTCCATAACTACGTTGACATCTCTCCTTGATGGAAATAACTTTATTTAACCAAAACCAATGACAATCAGTTTCTCCTCAATGGGGGTACAAGAAGATGGAGAGGGGGAATGAGGTCCACACCCAACACACAACACCAAGCCTCCCTACAGCTGAGGGTATCCACAACACCTCTAACCTCTCAAATAAAACCTTCAAATAACACCTCTAACCTCTCAAATAACACCTTCAAATTGGCTAATTTGCACTAATAGTCCCATCTTAGCACACAGAACAACTATCTCATACCTTGCAGAAACACCTTTCAACACAAATGCACCCACACTGCTCAACTCAGCCTTTCTGGTTCACAAAACACCCCGATTCTGCCCTCTTGGTAACACACTTCAACCTGTAGGCATACCCTCCGCAAGCACTGGCAAGTACACAAAGAGCGGGAGAAAAGGAGGGGGATGGGAAGAACAAACAAGAGAAAAAGGGGAAAATGCTTAGTAGTACTGCATAGGGAGATAGTACAACCAAGTCTGTAGATCCAATGGCAAGGTTACAATACACAGGCTTGCAAGCCTCCAACAACTCTCTCTGGAACAAAAGCCCTTAAAAATTCACTTCTATCCCCTTTTATAAGGCTTGGCTACAGCTAAAAAAGAAAAAACAAGGAGCTTCAAGCTCGTGCAATCATCTTTAGCTTCATTTAGAATGCTCTTGCATTTCTAACACTTGGCACACTTGATTTTTTGGTAACTTTTGCATGGTACCTCTCTCTACCCAGTTTGGCAACCCAACTCCCTTTGCATCCACCCTTTGGGAACACCATTTTCTCTTTTTTCCTCTTTGTTTCTTCACCTCTTGCTCCACTGGCCTTTGTGGCGAATGGGACTGCCTCTTTGGCTCATCTTTGAGCGGCCTTGGGCCCTTCTCTCTCTCTGTATCAGTTCATTGTGGGACCCCTCCCCTAGGCAATAGCGACATCGCTATCAAAGGGGGCATTTTGCCTTTAAAAAAATGTTGGGCCCTTAGCGGGTGCAGGAGCGACTGCTTACAGATGTGCCAAGTCACCTCCGCGCTACCACCACCTTTCAAAATTCCGTTGGCCCGCCACACCTACAGGGTCGCGCGCCGCCAACACAGAGCCACCACTACGCACGCCATAGCCGGCGCTCAAGGAGCTCCCATGACCCTCACATACTCCTAATGGGCTCAGAGGCCAGGGCTTATACCCGAGTATCTCACCACAGAGCCCTGCATGTGGGATTTTGGACTGCCATGTGGCGGCTCCTCATGCTTTTAATCTTCCAAAAGCCTCAAGGCCTCTAAAATAATATCTTTTTTTTTTCCTCCCCTCAGTTCAAAGCTTTGCCAGTGGCTGCTCACAAGGCCAATTGTCGGACCATGAAACCCACCCAAAAGCCTTGCAACTAGACCTTGATCAGTGCAAACCCCACTACGCTTGGACTTTGTCTAGCCCTCCAATCGAACTTATCAAAAACTTCAAAATCATCTGCAACCTTCCCTCGATTAACTGCCCAAACTTTGACAAGCCATAACTAGGCGCTCTAGGCTCTGACTAACATGTCGTTTCTTCCTACTAGATTCATACACTGTCAACTACCCCTGCAGACTACACCAACTTCAACAAACCTCTGTAGGCACACTTTCCAAAGTGGACAAAACTGGCACAAACTTGGCCCCCAGCAAAACTTTTACTGCTAATAACTTGACATCCCGGACTCAGATTGCGGATCTCAAAAGATGGGTATGCTCCATAAATTGAGCACTATGCTTGACATACACTTGGGCCACGTATCCCCAGTTTCCCTGTCCGGCTAGAACCTGCAACACTAGGATCCTTCAACCTTCAATAACCTGGGCTCCATAGCTCTATTTGATGAACCACCAGGACCTGCTCCTTTAGCACCTTAAGCTCTACATTCATGGACCAAAAGATTGCACTTGAATCTCCTTCACTTGCTCCCCATTTTAGCCTCTTCTAGAGCCTTCCTTGGCCTATAAACTGTATCAGCCTATACATTTCCACTACTGCCTGTCAGTCCATGATCTTTCTAGTTGCTCAAGACCTTTTCCATGATTCTACTAGCTTGTACATATCTGCCCATACCATCTCCTATGGTTGACACACTTTGGTTGTACCAACGTATAACAGTGAGGCATGTGAGCACTCTTCCTCACAAGTCTCTTATGGGACAACTACATGCCGTCACGCACTCGCCATCTCCAAGCTCTGAGAACTCTTCGCTCCAACTTGAAACCTCGTCGTCGATAGCTTTTCTTGTCCCTATTTACTGACACTACCTCGCAACGGGTTAGGATACACAAGTAAGTCTTCTTCCTCTACAGCTTTGTAGTCATTGCAGAACATGGGGTTGCAAGAAAATTTCAAGGAAGATTCATGACACAGTGGTTGAGACTACAGAAATCACTACTTCTATTCAGGCCTTCCTACCACTCATTCCATATAGCAAGATACACAGTATGTGTTTAATGAGCATACAAAAATTGTTGCAATTATGGGGTCTGCATGTGGTAGTATAGGCTACAAAGTTTTATTTTGATGCATCCATTGTTAAACAGATCCTCAATTCTCTAGATGCTGATGAAGACCGTGCCACTATCAATGGAATTAAAATAACAATGACACCTGAAGATATTTCTTATGCCTTTAGATTGCCCAATGAGAAATAGCCCAGCACAACATATGGAGTATAGATCAGTCTGGCTCTTAAGGAAGATAAAGTAGCTAGGAAGAAAAGGAATTTTGGTGGGCAAGAGATTCCAGTAGCTAGACTGGATGTTCCCTCAGCCTATAACTTGTTAGTCTGAAAAACAATCCAATATATGTGTCTGATAAATTGTTTGCAATGCTACCGGCAAAAAGACTGGATGAGAAAGCCAAAATCAACCTATGCGTGCCAAATTTTATCTCACAATGTTTTACAACAGACTACTAAGCTGAAGTCACAGAGTGTATTCAAAGCTTGGTATGTCTGGCAGTTTTTTTACTAGGCTACTGCTCCAAAAGCCTTTCCCTATGTAAAGCTGGCTTGGAGTCCTAAGCCTATTTCATTAACTGACAATGTAAAGTTATCTTCAGATGAAGAGGACCAAGTTAATCAATTGTCCATCACTAGGCAGAGGAGGAAGGCCACACATGCTGAGTCTAGTAGCTCAAAGAAACCGAGTGTTCTGTTAAAAAGAGTACTACTCTACTGAAGGAACTTGAGATTCCGGTCCAGTCCCTACGCACTGAAAAATCTTCTGAAGACCACACTTCAGCAAGGCCCAAAGAGCACACTCAAACAACAGTCATCACTGGAAAAAGCCAGCAAGAAGCAACAACTAAATGGATAACAGGCACTGAATAGGTGGCAGTTAATACTGGCAAAGAGAAGGGCAAAGCACTTGCCATCCCGGTCACCAAATCTCCTTTCAATGAATTGGCTTTATCAATGTCCAAGAAGGAGCGGTTGCACTAGCTGCATCATAATTCTCTCAATGGCAGATTGGTACTTTAAAAACCATAATTTGCAACATTGCCATATATGGCTCCAGTCATGGTTTACAAGCCAATTGAATCTGATTCAAGTACAGTAGTTGATGGCTTCTCGGTGATCATCCAAGCATCATGGAACACTATCGTCCATTCCTTAGGATAGATGATGGATGTATTAGCTTCTAGTGAGGAGGTGGCGAGGCTGAAAGAAGAATTGGGAAGCACCCAACATCAGATTCAGGAACTTGAACAAAAAATGTCTGGTCGGTCTCTTAGGCATAATCAATCAACTCAAACAATTAAGGAGCTACAAACAAAGATGTTGAAACTAGGAATGGAAAATAGGCAATTGAATGAAGAGCAAGAAGCTGATTGAGAGATGGTGACATATTTCAAACTCTGGCATGTGTGAAGCGGGTAGATTTCAAAGAAGTACTAGCCACCCACACTATGTTAAAGGATTCCCTTGCAAAGAGATACATATACAGTAACCTTGTTGATATCCTGAATCTGCAAGGAAAAGTAACCCTAAATATGGATAATTTGAAGGCACTTATTGTGAATATTCAGAGTGATCTGCAAGATAAGATCATTGAATATAATACAGCCTCGGTAAATCAGGCCATTATGGATTATATCACTAAGCAAGATGATAGTGAAGAAGAGTTTGAGAAAGAAGAAGAGCATGAGGAGGAAGGGGATGACAATCCAGATGATGATGATAATGATTCTCCTCCTTCCCCACCCTCAGGCTCTAGAGTTGGAGGATCAGTTGCAATTGGGGGTAGTGAACCCAAAAACGGTAATCCGGGTACTATGATCAAGACCAGCAAAACCAGCAATTAGATGATCAACATTAGAAAGGTAGTGAACAGCACAATAAGGGCAACACCAGAGAACATACAGTACACCAGTCACAACACATTCCCAATAGCAAAGGAAAAGCCAAATCTCTGAATGAATCTTTTGAAGTTGATGAACAACACTCTTTACAGCTCATCACATTGAATAAGAGGTCAAGGAATCAACAAGCTCATATTACTAGACAAAATGACACTCTTATCTCTGATTTGGAATGCTTCCAAAGGTTGTATGTAGGAGCTAGGGAGATGGTTCAGGGAGATGGTTCAACACTCGAAGTCGGCTACTTTTCATGATCAAGAGATGTACCAACTATTTGTTCATCCCAATAGTATTCAACTACTGGAAAGGGTGTCTGAGTGGACATTTACTTTTGATGATATGATAGTCAATTCACATTAGCAGAGACAGTCTACTGCAGATCGCCACTTCATAGCTATTGAATTGAATTTGCTGCTAGGAAATAGTTCTACATACAAATGTATGAAGGAAGTCAAGATTCAAATAAAAGAACTCTTGCTTCAGATGCAGATTGCTAGAGGTGTCTTGGATCAGAGCGTGCAAGCCATCATTGAAGATCAGCCTCCCAACAGTAAAGGATTGAACCCAAATGTCAGTAGAAGAACATGCAACTGCTCTCCAAAAAATCTTTCAGGTCGTACGAATTACTCGGAAGATGATGCGGCCAAATAATCAAACTATTCTCAAATTTTTGGAGTTTGTATCTGATTCTTCAGTACTCCTATATGCTTTTTACCTGCTAAGCAGCCAAAACTACCAAGATTCTTCCCAGCCTTGTATCCTCAACATCCGGAACCAATGGACCGGCTCACTTATCTCAGCATCACTGATGAACTCCGTGACTGGTATGAGCGAGCCACTATGGAATGGAAACCTTGGCAATCACTTTTCAATGATGCCCTCAAAATGGACACTGTCATGGATCTACAGGGAGAAATGAAAAATTTCAGATGGAAGGTCCAGCTCCATGGATTAACGAAGATCACAAATCGATTACTTTAACTAACTGTGGATTCCTCCAAGATTCTTAAAAAGGATCGATATCACTTCCAAACCAGGAGTGGGACCACAATATAGAGAAATGGCAGGGATTCTCTTCAAAGCCACACTGAAGAAAAATCAACCACTCCCGCAGGGATGGATTCACACAGTCTTGCATTGTCATGAACTAGCCAAAACCCATCTAACTAAGGGCAAACACAACGTATATGATTATGAAACCAAAATGTACAATTCCCTCATGCCTTATGACTTTGAGATAACCACAAAAAGGTGGGATCAACTTGAGAAGGAGGCCATTTACAGACTTATTCAGAAGGACAATGCTAGAACTAGAAATTTTGAGGCACCAAAGAAGAAGGGCAAGAGGAAGAGGGTTCAGTGGAAGGATACTAGGTCATTCCATCTTAGAATCAAATGGTGGATTTTCCCAACTATCCAGTAGGCATTGGAATCTCCTTGGATGGGCACCCTTGGAATCACAACTATATGGGTATCAAGCACTCGACAAGCATGAAGTATGGTATAAAGCTAGGAAGACCAAAAGAGTACTATCATGAGCAACAATGGACAACTCAAAAAACTAGATTGGTTTTCTCAACAACAAATTAGAATCAGACGGTGGATTTTTTTTCAGTCAAAAGGAAATTTTGGTTTATACCAATATTCAAGAAAGGAGGGAAGGATGTAGAAGGCAATGATAGTGCTAGCAGGCAGGAATTGCTCTTTCAAAGGCCAACTAATGAGAATTGCTACACCAACAGTAATTTGGTAGTAATTACAAGGGTTACTGCAATAAATTTGTAAGCCAATAAACAGGAGCCGCTATAATGTATCTAGGGTTTTTTTGGCATTTTAGACTTTTGGCTTACGATTCTTGATTCTAGAATTTTAGCTTCGTAAGCTTTTGGCTTTCAACTCTGTAATTACTGACTCCTGAATTTTGGATTCTTGATTTTAGAATTTTAGCTTCGTAAGCTTTTGGCTTTCAACTCTGTAATTACTGACTCCTGAATCAATCCCTAGACTTTATATGAGCTTAAGCCTGTTGTACACCGTACTGATTATCTTGGTACTACTGATCTGAATCTATAATACCATTCCCAATCTTCCAGTTTGTGTCTTCCATTCCAATTCAGTTCTCTGTTTCAATATAGTACTTAACACTAGTTCTGTAATCGGACACTCAAATGTCCTGAGACACTGAAGTGTCCTGTTTTTTAAGCAATTTGTCATAACTATTTGGTGAATCTAGAAAAAAAAAACATAGGTCACGTTCATATCTTAGGGCAGCTATGAGGTGAAGAACATAGCCATTTTTTTTTTGGCCAAAATTGATACCAAATTAAGATGATAATGATAAGTTTTAAGATGAAAAAACCATAGAAATTTAGTGCAATTTTAACAAAATTTTCATAAATTTAATATAACTTCTCATCAAAATAAGATTTTTCATAAATTCAAGGTGTATGGATAGAAAAAAACTTATTCTAGCAAGAAAGTGAGCTTCATAACCTAGTTAAGGACCTAAATTTTTGTTATAATCAAAATACCAAAATCTTGAAAATGCTGACAAAGAGGAAAATTTTGGTCTTTCAAGGCCCCTTTCATTAACATGATGAGGTTATGGGACAAAACCTAAGGTGTATAATGTATCTATAGGTCAATACCCATCAACTAAGCATTTTTCAAGGGTTCAAACTCATAGTCGTCTTGTAATTTAATCTCATTTTAGAAAATTTGTAGTGTGTAATTTCTTGCAAAAAGGGCATTTCTATGAAAAACTAATGAAAGTGTGTATATGAACCTCCCAATTGTGTCCATATGAGGTATTTGTATACAAATAAGTGAGATGAACATAAAAATCCAAAAGTGGACTTTATTTAAAGGCTTATCTTTGATAAATAAAAAATCATAATTACAACATGCGTAGTGTTTTGGATATGCCATAAATCACCAAATGTGGTTTGCATAACCATTAAAAATTATCACCTTATGTAATGGAGTCATAGATCTAGTATATATGCATTATAACGCATTGTAAATTTAGATGAACTAAATGTTTTTTGTGATTGTTAATTGACTTTGTGAACGTTGCATATTTGACCCACAGGACTTTCTATATTTAATTCTAGTCACAAAGAATTTTTTTCTCACATGACATTTGCAAAAATATCAAACACATATATAAGTAGTTAGCACGGATTATTGCATGCACCCTTGTCATTTTTTTCTTAGGCTAGAGTACGAGTTTTAATGAAACATTGAATGTTGTTTTGTGTAGGTTCTTTTCATGAGTGTAGTTACTATTGAGATTATGATCAAAAGTGAGGGATTAGAATTTCTATGAGTACTTTGAATAACAATTTGTACATTTGCAAAAGAATTTCTTGAGATGTGTTCTAAATTTCATGTACCATTTTATTTAAATTCGCAAAAAAAGGACACTAAAGTGTCCTTTTTGGTACCAAACTAATGTTAACTCCAGTCATCACTAATTGAACCGCTTAGATAATTAGTAGCTCTGAACTCTAACACTGGAATAGCTTTTTGAAGAGACTAGCTCTCGTTGTAGGACACCTTTCCTTGTATGGGGTGTTCACCTAGACAATCCACGAGAGTGAGAGAGAGAAAGAGTGCATAGCTCTCCATGGCTAATAGAAGCTAGAGAGAGAGGGCTTGGCCCTTGCTGTATATAGAGTACGACTAGCAGACTCGTGAGATAAGAGAGATATTTTTTCTTTGGATTTAAGTTTTTTTCTTTATTAAAACCCACAAGGGGGGGATCCCATAGTAGGGGTGGTGAGAAGAAGGAGAGAGATTCTCTCTACATAACATTCCAGACAAGGGAATTTTTTTCTTGTAGAGAGAGAGAGAGAGAGAGAGAGAGAGCGTGATTCCCTGTTGCTACAAGTCAAGAGATAGAGAAAGAGAGAGAGGTTTTCTCTATTAGAGAGAGAGAGAGATCCCTTGAAGCCCAAGAGCATAAAGAGAGATAAATATTTAGTGTAAGGGGAGTGAGAGAGAGAATGTGGGAACTTGCATGGGATGTTGCAGGATAGAGATAGAGAGATAAGGCTCTATTGAGAGAGAGAGCCAAATTTTTGTGCTACTAGATATGGTGAGTGTTGCGCTACCTTATAAGGTGTAAGCCAAATCATAGTGCTTCCCTATAGGGTGTAAGCCTGGAGTCACCTTCATTCAAAGTTTCTTGGAGCCTACAAAGCTTCCTCGACAAAAGATAAGTTTTTGTTAAGCTATTGTAAAAACAATATTATCAATAGTCATAATTACACAATAAGTCACACAAAAATCACGTGCTTATCTCATCTTTCTCTCCCTTTTGAAGTAGACAAAACATTAAATTCTCTCTTTATCTCTCTTGTTGAATGATGAAGTGATCGTTTTGTGGATAGTCATTGATAAGATCCTAAACTGAGATTGCATTGCACATAGGCTTAGCAGTAGATTTTAACAACACATCTCCAGCCATAGTTCCATGTTGGTGGGCATGGGTTGGGAGTATGAATAATAGTCTTTGCTTGGTTTTTGTTTTTTTGATATGCTCCATGGCCCAGGCATAGAAAAATATCCATTAGTGGCACTCTCGATGGGACCTAGCTTCTAGCATTTTTGCTTGAGCGAAGTACCTGCAATTCTTAGAGACGGATCTAGTTTTTCCTTTTTGGTTGTATTTGAATTTAAGGCTGGTTTCCTTGCTCGTGGAAATTTGGGATGCTTGTATATCTAGGCGAGAGAATTCCAAAAAGTGGGTTATTTTAACGTCTGTTGCTACTGAGACCTTGAGTGTGGATGACAATGGTGGTGAGCTTTTAGGCTTTTAAAGAATCTCGGATGAATTTTTCACCCATTGAGTGATGAAGTGGATGAAGATGAGGGCATTTCTCTTGAGGATATTTCTTGGAGCGATGTGATGAGAGAGAATGTGACTCTTGATGAGTGCATTTGGGATGGCTTTTTAGCCAATTTAGTGGATGATGCCACTTGTAAAGAATGTATTCTTGAGGAGGATAATGGTGACCTACATCTTGTTTTTTCCCACCCTCACACCCTTTTGTTGAGGAGGTGTAGTCTACAATGGGGTTTACAATTTCTTTTCAGCATGGTGATGATGAAATGAAGCCTTTATATGGAGTAGGGCTTGTGCCAGCATTTGAGCCATTTGTTGCAGTCACACCTTTTGAATAAGAAGATGTTCTTATTGAGGATGTGCTTGATTATTCTTGCTCTAGTTCTCTTGATGTTTTTAATGATGATATAGCTACCATCAAAACTCTTCTTAAGAAAGAGCAGTTTGATCCTCCACGTATTGTTCTCCAAGCTAGGGAGAGACCTATTGATCAATGGATTATCAAGTTGAAACATGATGATGGAGTTGGGGTTGAGACAATTGATTCTCATTTATTGCAATTTGTGCAAGTTTGTTGGATTGAGGGTTATGACAAGCATGAAGACCTCATGCGGTTTTTCCTTGCCTTTTTGATTGGTGTAGATATGCACTGGTATCATAGTATGTTGAAACATTATCCACCTTTGATGCAGACTTCGGATGGAATGGGTAGAACTTTTGTTTCTAGATTTTACCCTATTTTGCCTTCTAATTTAGCCTTTGGGAATCTGTTAAATTTCTTCCAAGGGGAGGGTGAACCAGTTGTTGATTATGTTAGTCTTTTCAAGAAGAAGCAATGTGATTACTCTTGTTTTCATAAAAGGGTTTTATTGGAATGTTGTATTAAGGGAATTTTGAGAGATATCCAATTCCATGTGGGGTTGTCCGATCCAAAAACATGTGAGGATGTGTATGCACGAGCTAGAGTTGTTGGCGAGGCCTTTGAAGCTACCACCCTAGCCATCTCATGGAGGGTTACCTTTGAAGAGAGGCTTGTTTGAATTCTATGGCATGTGCTTTAGTGGTTCCTATTCCACCATCCCCCACCCCAACACCTTTGCAAGCTAATAAATCACCTTCTTTTGGAAATACCAGTTTACCTATTCCACGTTGGGTACCATATGTGCCAAAGAATGATATTTTTTCCCATCCAAGGGGGTTATAGCAGGATAAAGGAAATATATAAAGTAATAGAAACAATGTAAAATTTTAATGAAAAAAGAAAGAGAAGTCAAATAGATTAGGCACCAATATTACTTGAAATTATGGGTTAACACTAGCAGGCATGTTTTCCACGTAGGATGACAATGTTGGAGTTTTTTAAGCCCCAGTGGGGCTAATGCATGATCATTTTGTTCTTCAAATGCTTTATAGAGAATGAGAGGAGGGAAACATTTGTTGGTTGCACCATGAACGAGAGACAAAGAGAGAGGAGGCACCTTTCCTTTATGGGGCGCTGACCAAGACAATCCATATGAGTGTGAGATAGAAAGAGATCATATCTCTCCATGGCCAATCAAAGCAAGAGAGAGGGCTTGGCACCAGGTGTATATCGAGTACGAGTCGTATACTTGCAGGATAAGAGAGAGTTGTTTTCTTTGGCTTTAAGCTTTTGTATTTATTAAAACCCACAAGGGGGGATCCCATAGCCAGGGTGGTGAGAAGAAGGGGAAAGATTCCTCTACATAATAGTCGAGAGAAGGGATTTTTTTCCTATAGAGAGAGAGAAAGTGTGTGATTTCCTGTTGCTACAAGTCGAGAGATAGAGGAAGAGAGAAAGGTTTGCTCTATTAGAGAGAGAAAGAGAGCCCTTGAAGCCTATCAAGAGCATAAAGAGAGATAGATATTCAATGTAAGGGGAGTGAGAGAGAGAGAATGTGGGCATTTGCGTGGGATGTTGTAGATAGAGAAAGAGAGATAAGGCTCTATTGAGAGAGAGAGCCAAATTTTTGTGCTACTAGATATGATGAGTGTTGCGCTACCCTATAAGGTGTAAGACAAATCACAGCACTCCCCTATAGGGTGTAAGCCTCGATTCACCTTCATTCAAAGGTTCTTGGAGCCTACAAAGCTACCTCGACAAAAGGTTTTGAAGACAAAAGAAAAGTTTTTGTTAAGCTGTTGTAGAAACAATATTCTCAATATTCATAACTGCAAGATAATTCACACAAAATCTCGTGCTCATTGTGTCTTTCTCTCTCTTTTGAAATAAACACAACATTAAATTCTCTCTTTCTCTATCTTGTTGAATGATGAAGTGATCTTTTTGTGGATAGTCATTAATAAGATCTGACACTGAAACTAGATTGCAGATTCCTTGACAGCAGATTTTAGCAGCACATCTCCAGATATAGTTCCTTGTTGGTGGGTTTGGGTTGGGAGTTTGAAAATTAGTATTTACTTGGTTTTTCTTGTCTGGGTGTACTCCATGGCCCATGCATAGAAAAATATCCATCTGTTGCCTCACCAACAGTGATGAGATAGGAGGAAATGCATTGGTGATTATCACGTTTTGGGCCACAAAATCCAACAATGGTTTCATTCTTTGCATTCCATCTGCACAAAGATATCAAGTATACATAAGTTCTACCCTCTCATTGTAATTACATACAAATTATTCAAAAAATTCCATGTATGTAATCCATACCTGATGTGGCGCTTAATAAGAGTCTCATCTTCAACAACAATGAATGTTACTCGTGAGGTAATCCCATGCTTGATCGTCTCCTTTTCACATTATTTTTCTTTATGCTCAAAAATATATTCATGCACACCAAGAAAGAACGTTTTGGCCCACTGATTGACCAGGGGAATTGTTGAGCCCTCCGGTGGTGTTGTTGTGCTTTGCGCAGAGGAAAGATAAACTTTTTTCTTGTTTTTTCCTTGATTTTCGAAAATTGGCTATCATTAGTCCTCCCTTTTTTCTAGAGGCGTTCATGCTTCTAGCCCTGCCTTTGATTCTTCTTCAAATGATCTTGCAGGAGCTGGTATTGATTTTCCTTCTAAACTAGCCATTCCATTTGGCCATTGGTGAGATTCCTAGGATATTCATGAATCTACAACAGGTCCGGATGATAGCCTGGGATGATAGTCTGGGATGATAGCCTGCTCCTAGGAATAGTGTAGGCTGATTAAATGGGAATCCCATGGCTTCCAAAAATTTATGCCAGTGTCCTCCTGGATCCCAAGTGAAGAATAGGATCATTATCTGCAGTGTATGAACAATAAAATCTGCATGCCAAATAGGACCAAATTTGTAACCACTGGTAGTGAGAGGAAAAATGAGTATCTTGGCTTTCGTAAAGGAGTAACTGAAGATTATGATTCCCAAGAGTGTGCCAAGTATCCACCATATATCTGTCGTGTTGGTGTGGTGAGCTCTAGTTGTTTTCAAAATCTTGCTTATTGCCATGACTTGAAAAACCAGCAAGCATATCATGCTCCTCTTGGGTGTGCTCAAACATGGAAACTATCTTTTCTAATGTTGATAGTAAGCCACATACCTTGCGGCTTAAATAGAAGCGTAATCCACTCAGCTCTCTCCAAAGAAAGGATACACTATTTGTAAAAATTTGCACCAAATTGGGAATGAGGCATTTATTCGTGCATTCTATCAGCCTTTTGTCTATCCATGGCTCCTTATCTTTTATCTCCATGCCGATCTTACCTTTATATGTTCTAGTGGTTAACCATAGCCATTACATCCCAGCACAATGCTGTGTTGTGGAGGAGGCTGGAACATCCTTAAAAGGTTGGCAACATGTTGATCATCAAACTTACTCTAAACACCCTTGCATAAGCTGGAGGCATTACCTCAGGGGTTCACTATGTGTAAAACTACCATATCACGTGCATTCAAGACATGTTTGTAAAACCCTTTATCTGTGAATTCTGTTAGGAATATAATGTACCCCTTTCTTTTAAAATTTTGCACTCCTCTTACTCTGACAAGGCTTGACCAACACTTTACACCTTCTTTTCCTTACCGCACAATGTTGTCAATTCATCTCTTTGGTGTCTATTTCATCCAAGGTTAGAGATGTACTAACATTTGTAACACGGTTTTCTTGACTTACCTCCTTCACTGGGGTGGCATCTTTTGATTCTTTAAACTCTTGTTCCACTGCTTCACTCCTTTGAACAAACTTCTTGCTTGATTCTTCTTCTGTTATCGTCAAGTTGACTTCTTTTGCAAGACCAATGAAACTTAGTGTCCGGCTGCCAATTGGTGGTGTACATAGGATGAGTGTAAGTGGTGATTGTTGTGGTGGGTGTAGCACTTGAACTGGTGGGACTTGCACGGCTGGTGGTGGGATTTAAACAAGTGGGATTGGTTGACTGGGTGACGGTGGTCTCTCCATTGGTGGAGATATCTAATTCTATCTTCCTCCTCTACTGAAGTTTTGCCTTCTTGGATGTGGACAATAATACGTGCCATCGCCATCCTCCCCACAATTGTAGCAGTTGTATTCTTGGTTTTGTCTTTGTTCTACTCTCCCTTGCTCTAGATTTCTGATAGGTGCATGCCCTTGTTGTACTAGATGCACGGATAAACTTTCAAGCTGAGTAGTGATGCAACTCAGCAGGTCTTGCTGCTCTTTTGATGCCTCTTGTGGTTGGGTTCTATGAGCGTTTGTTGTAGTCAATGGGGTTAGTTGGACTAAGCTTGATTCCTTGACTCGTTGACTCTTGCTTGCATGCATAGCTTCTTATCTTTAAGGCAGGCTACTTCCACTGCCAATTCATATGTTGCAAGGAACCTCCCCTTCACCTTCTCTTTAAGCAGTAACCACATACCAACAACAATGAAACAGTCCTTCTTCAAGATTAGGTGCCCCTTCACCTTCTCTTTAAGCGGTAACCACAGACCAGCAACAATGAAACAGTCCTTCTTCAAGATTAGGTGCCCCTTCACCTTCCTCTAGTGAGGCAACTATTCACTCCCACGAATCCACAAACCTGGATTCATAAGTTCCATACTCTAGTAGATCTCCTTGCTTTAACTCTGTCAGCAGCTGCCATAACTTTTTTGAGGTTGTGCCTCCGCCAAACCTCTTCACAAAGGCAGCATGTAGTACATCCAATGCATTCTTGGTAGCTTGGGACAAAGCATTGTACCAAGACTTGGCCTCTACTCTCATTAGTAGAAGAAAAATTTGTAATCGTGAGGCATCATCATCCTTGTTGTGGAAACCATGCAAGAGATGGCAAAGTCATCCAGAAAATTGGTAGTGATGTCTTCTCCTTCTTGCCACTGAATGTGGGAAAAGAGACACTTTGCCATGGTCGTAAATCAATGAGGATATAATTACACTTTTTAATTTTTTATTTGGAATGACTTAGAGATTCATAAAGGTTTATACATCGGTGGTAAACTTGAGCAAGGGCTAAGAAGAGCCCAAGGCTAGAATAGAATAAAGATGCTTACATCAAAAAGAGTGGTAGTAATCCAGAAGGGGCAAGATGATGGGACGTGGAGATCTATGGATTTCATCAAGCATCTCTGCTCCGAATAGGAAAACAATCTTTGCGGCTAGTAGAATATCTTCCTATCAATATATATGTTTACATGCATGTGTTGCAAGAAACGGAAAGAAAATACTTCTACCCTATTGTTATTATCCATGTCGAGTGTAGGGCAATGGATTTGACCACTAGGGTTGTGTACCTCAGGTGTTGACTAGGTGACACCTTCACCACATGCTTCTACCTCTTCTAGAAGTCTGCACAATTCTGCACATTAGGTTCAAAACAGACTGGGTGAGAAGATTCTACCTCAATTGGCTTTTCATTCTGCATGCGACGGCAGCACTTGGGTGGTCTCACTTCACTTGAACTCTCTAGGCCTAGAGAGACCGTAGGCCCACTTGCGTCCACCAAATGCTTCAAGCTTTGTGGCTTGGACTTTGTGGTTGATGTAGTTGACAACTCTTCTCGGACCATTAGAGAGAAAACACTTGGTGCTACACAAAATATGAGGATCGTGAGAGTGTTGGGGTTCTCAAAAGCAAAACTCACCGTTCTTTCTTCATCTCCTCTTGTTACGGCATTAGCCGCACATGCGGTCCTACGGAGGTCTACACACTGCGGATCAGGAGTCATGCAGTATGTGGTGGCAGAAGCGGCAGTTCTTCATGGGATATCATGGGACAAGAGTGTGTGCACCGTTCCCGATCTGCGCTGGAGCAGTGGTTGTATATGGAGGGGCATACCTGTCTTTTGATGTAACTTAACGAATATCTATGATATTCATGGCATCTACTGTTGTAACTCTGAGTCTGGAATATACATGAATGAAGCAAGAGGTGTTTTGTGCCTGTGTACTGTGTACTTCCTTCTCTTGTCATTCTATATGTTGATGTTCATATAATGTAGTTGCGGGTAATCATTCCTGTAATGCCTATTGCTCTAGTGCGGGCAATAGCCATTACATCTGGCGACCACGATGCGTGATGGACAGCTTGCGATGAATATGCATGCACACTAGGTCGCAGGGTCCGCCTGACCCTGTGGTTTCAATTGTAGGAAGACGACGGAGGAGAGGCGGTTCACATGAATTTGTCTTTTCTTCACCGCATATTGAGGAATCTGTATCTGCATCACCAAGCCTGGTGCGTGGTAGGCGGTTGCGGCAAGCGAGACGTACTCCGCGCAGTCAGTCATGTCCTCCTGTCGTACGTTCACCCTCACCCACACAGGTTGCTCCACCACCGTCTCCAGTAAGCAGTCCGGGGGTATCTCTGCTACTGTCTCCACCTCCTAGTGCTCGTCAGCTTTTACCTGGAGGAGGAGGAGTAGTTGGGCAAGGAGTGATGGCTCATCCTCAGATTAAGTATAGTCAGTTTCGAGGTCTTTCGAGTGAAGACCCTGATGCACATTTGCGCCAATTCAATAAAGCTTATGGATTGAATCATCCTGGGGTGATGATTCCTCTCCATCAACAATCAGTGTTTGAATCTACACTCTCAGGGAAAGCTGCGAAATGGTTGTCTGAATACCCTGATGACCATTTCCAGACGTATGCCGATGGATCCATAGCGTTTCTACGAAGGTTTCGAACGGAAAAGACAGTCCCTCAACATTTGGAGAAGCTTCGAACTCTCCGGCAGAAGTCATTGCCAGTGGAGGATTACGCTACAAAATTTCGGATGCTTTTGTAGAGGGTACCTCGGGCACAAAGGCCGGTAGCCGAAGTGCTGAATGATTATTTTTTGCGGGAGCTCAACAAGGATCTTAGAACGGCTATGGCAACAATGGATAAGGTAACTACTCCACTGTATACTGTAATTGCTAGGGCTGTAGTAGCAGGAAAGGCTTTAGAGGATACAGAATATCCAAAGAAGTCAAAGAAGAACGACAGGAAGAAATCTCATCGGAAGTCACAGGACAGTGGCAGTGATAGTTCGGAGTCGGAATCCGCAGTATCTAATTCCTCGGACTCAAGCAACAGAACTTCGGGGAAAGAATCGGAGGAGAAACCGCAAAAAAAATCCCAGCGTCACGGGAAAGGTGTATCATCTAGATCGAGGGAATCGGCTGCAGTGGCTAAAAGTCTGAAGGAAATATGGTGCACCCAATGTCGGAATCCGGGCCATGCTGCTCAGGAATGTGCAATGAATCAGAAGTGGTGTGCGATTTGCACAACCAATACTCATAATACAGTCGAATGTTATTTCAAGGGCCGGGGTCGTCGGAGTAGAGGGGACTCTTCTACCTGGCAACAACCACAGATAGGGCAGGGACAAGAGCCTGCTGTGGTGATGGCTCATGCTCATACATCAAAGACGCCTGTGCAAGGTCAAGCAGGAGGACGGGGTCAAGGGGGAGGAGGAGATCGCGGAAGAGGTGGCCGAGATCCTAATCGCCCCAAGACATGCCTTTTCTAGTTTGGGGGATGGACATTGGCGATCTGAGTGTACTGAAGCTATGGAATACGATCGGAAAAAGCAGGAACGCACTGCAGGGAAACAGCCTAGTGTGGCTATGGTTCAGATTGAAGGACTAGAGGAGTCTGACCCAGTGGTTTCATTAATCACGTGATCGGGTAAAAGTGTGGTTCCAACTCCCGATGTGAAAATTCCGGATTGGACGGTTCAGGAAGAAGTGAGGAAAAAGACTGTGTCCTAGTTGCCACAATCCACACCATCAGTGAAGATAGCAGGACCATCAACATCGACTATGCCATCGACTGTGGGTCTGGAAATAAAGGAAGGGAAAGTTGGAAATAAGGATGATATTAAAGAACAGGAGGAGTGGAATTCAGTTTGGAAAGAGGTTCTCATGTCACCAATTCAAGTACCTCTGGGTTCATTGCTGAAATTAGTCCTGAATTTCCATAATGCATTGTTGCGACAATTGGCCAGTGAGCCGCGGGAAGTCACCATTGGGAAGGTTGAAAGCGAGGATGATGATTCAGTACCGTTGCGAGCGAATAGGATCACAGATACCCGCATTCCGGAGATTTCATTTCGATACCATGGCACATACATTGACAAGGTACTCTTGGATGGAGGAGCGGGGGTAAACATTATCAACCAAGCAGCGTGTGAGCGTTTTGGTCTCAGTGATTGGGAGCTTGCACCCTTTGTAGTCCGCATGGCAGATCAAAGAAGAGTGCAACCAGTGGGTTTACTTTGGGGCATTGTTTTGGATGTGGCGGGCTTATCCTTTGCTGTTTCCTTAGTAGTCTTGAATATTGAAGATCATAATCAGGATTATCACATTATCTTGGGAAGACCCTGGTTACGACAAGCGAGGGTAAAGCATAATTGGGAAGCAAATATGCTTACAGTAAAGAAGGGTAAAAGAAAAGTGTGTGTGATGCTAGGAACATGCCAACAACCAGTTCAGGCAGCATGGCCAGTGATAACTGAAACAGTTAATAGGGTGGAAGGATTAGAAGAGGATGAAGAGGAACAATTTCTCAAAGCTAACCCGGATTTGGTTTCTCTATACCTTGTGGATATTTCTCTGATTCCGAAAGGGAATTTGGTGGGGGTTTCAAGAACTCCATGAGGAATAGGGGAGCAACTACAGGTGCTTCCGAGTTCTGAATCATTGGAGGACGTGATTCAGCAAGAACGAGCGTTTGAGGCGCAAATGGAAAAAATTACAAGGGTTAAGGAAGATGAATTAGAGAGGTTTTTCTTGTGGAGCAAGCGGAGTGGCAGCCCATATACATTAGTAAGCAGCTGGAGGCAAGTTTTAGAGATAATTTGATCAAGTTACTGATAGAGTTTAAGGATGTTTTCACATGGGAATATGCGGATATGCAGGGATTGGATCCTAAATTTTATTAGCACACGATCAATCTGAAACCGGATGCGGTGCCAGTGAAGCAGCACTCATACAGGATGAATCCGAATGTGGCAAAGCAGGTTAATATGGAAATTGATCGCCTGTTGGAAGTGGGTTTTATTACCCCTATTGATAATCCGGAGTGGATTTCTCCAATTGTGGTCGTACCAAAGAAAAATAAGCAAATCCGAATTTGTGTGGATTACCAAAAATTGAATGCAGCTAATGTTCCAGATCCTTTTCCTCTTCCGTTTTTGGATTCCATTTTGGATGATGTAGTAGGACATGAGATGTATACTTTTTTGGATGGATTTAGTGGATATAATCAAATCCGAATGGCATTGCGGGATCAGCCAAAAACAACTTTTATTACCGCATGGGGAGTATTTGCTTGTACAATAATGTGGTTTGGATTGCGGAATGCACCTTCCACTTTTCAAAGGGATATGTTTCAAATCTTTCGGCCTTATTTGACGGATTTTATGAGGATTTTTCTGGATGATCTCAGTGTTTTTGGAGCCCAATTGGAGCATTTGAAACAATTACTGTTATGCTTTATGAAATGCAAAGAGTTGAAATTCAGTTTGAATCCTTTAAAGTGTGCATTTGCTGTCCGCAGTGGCAGATTACTGGGGCATATCATTTCTGAAGATGGTATTTTTGTGGATCCGGATAAAATTGCCGCAATTAGGGAAGTGCCTGCACCGCGGAACCAGAAGCAATGTCAAATTTTCCTATGTCAAGCCCGATGGCATGGGAGGCATTTGCGGTTTGTCGCGCATTTGGCAATCCCGATTACTCAAGCAGCTCATGCTATAGATTTTGAATGGACAAAGGAATGTGATTTGGCTTTTCGGAGATTAAAACTGCAGCTATCCAAAGCTTCCATTATGCTGGCACCAAATTGGGGTGAGGATTTTCATGTGTTCGTGGATGCTTCGGATCGAGCTATTGGCAGTGTGCTGATGAAGGAACAAAGTCAAGGATGGTTCCGACCTGTCTGTTATGCCAGTAGACGATTATCATCCGCAAAAAGAAATTATTCCGAAACTGAAAGGAAATGTTTAGGGATGATTTAGTCAGTGAAGAAATTTTGGCACTACCTGTTGGGCCGACGTTTTTTCTTCCATGTGGACCATTCGGCTCTTTTATACCTGGTAAGGCAACAAAATTTGACGGGAAGATTGGCCAGATGGGTGCTTTTGCTGCAGGAATTTGACTTTGAGGTCATACATTGGCCAGGGGCCTAGCATGCGGTGGCTGACTACCTATCTAGGTTAGATTCTGGAGAGCCATCGACGGGTGTAGCTGATGAATTTTCGGATGCATCTCTGTTTCTAACAGGAGTAGCTGCAGAGGATAGCACAGCCCCGCAACAGGCGAGGGTTATTCCTAGTATTCCATGGACATGGTATGAGGAGATGTTTCATTTTCTCGACAGCGGTGAAATTCCTTCTTTCTTGTCCAGCCATCAGAGGAAACGTATGGCTATCAGAAGCCGGAATTTTGAGATTATTATGGGGAATCTCTATTATCGTACAGTGGCAGAGGTGTTACTCCGATGTGTGCTACCACAGGAGCAAGAAGCAGTATTAGAGGAAGTCCATACTGGTATTGCGAGAGGTCACTTTGCAGCATTAATCACAGCTCAAAAGGTTCTCCAATCTAGATTATGGTGGCCCACATTGTTTCAGGATGCGAGAAATTATGTGCAACAGTGTGATGTGTGTCAGCGGTTGGGGCAACCTACCGAACGGTCCAGAATGCCTTTTCAGCCAGTTCTGCCTTTGGAGCCTTTTCAAAAGTGGGGTTTGGATTTTGTTGGTCCTTTTAAACCAGTGGCAGCTCACACAGGAAATAAGTATATCTTGACAGCCACGTATTACGCTACTAAATGGGTGGAGGCATGGCCTTTGAAAGACAACACTACAGTTTCTGTGGTGGGATGCTTATATAAGGATATCTTTTCTAGATATGGCTGCCCTATTGAGTTGGTTAGTGACAGGGGAAGTCATTTTTTGAATAAGGTGATGGAGAGAATGCTACAGTTCTATTTTGTATTACACAGGAAATCTTCTCCATATTATCCTCAGGCGAATGGGCAAGCAGAATCAACTAATAAGCAATTGATTCGGATTTTAACAAAGTTGGTGAATATGCATCGGACGGATTGGGATGTGAAAATTCCTTCCGCCTTATGGGCCTATCGGACAGCTTATAAAGTGGCAACAGGATTGACTCCTTTTAAGTTGGCATTTGGCATGGAGGCAATCACTCCGGTGGAGCATGTGATTCCGAGTATGCGGGTGTTGATTGTGGATCAGCTTCTTCCGGAGGATTCTGTGATTTATCGATTGGATGTTTTGCAGGAATTGGATAAAGAGCGGCTGAATAGTTTTGCGGTGCTGCAGGATCTGCAGTCTAGGCGAAAAAAAATGGCTGGATCGCCCGAAAGCACGGCAATTTTTTCGGGGACAGCTGGTCCTTGTCTTCAATTCCCGTCTCGGGAAGATGCCGAGGAAGCTTAAATTACGGTGGTCAGGACCATTCTGGATTTTTCAAACATGCGGACCCATCTCTTTTAATTTGGAGGATTTAAGGGGGGAGGTTATTTCTGTGCCGGTCAATGGTTTCAGACTGCACCATTATGTTTCACCTACCACGATTCAGTGCCCCTTTGCTGTGGTACAAGAGCCGGAAGCCGCCCTAATCATGATTGGGGATTCTTTTGCATGCAATCTTGGAAAGCAGGGAAGGATCTATGATGGTTGTGACACCGTGGATCGCCCTATTTTGGGAACTCATTGTGGAAAGGTTACTACTGCATGCAGACGATTTTTATTGTGGTTCTCTTGTTTCATGTGTCGTGTGCTCTTAGTGCTCTACTCTCTGCTCCTTCATCTCATCGCCACCATGACAGCTTCCCTTCTACAATGTGTCCCTTTCACTCCCGTGCAGCAGCTCGTGCTTCGACGAGTGGACGCATGGTTGCAAGACTTGCGGCCGCGTGTGTTTGCCAACCTTGATTGGCAAGGGATCCCAGTTCAACCGCAGGCAGCAGGTTTGATTGAGAAACTCACTTCTGGCGATATGGTGGTGTTGAATAATCAGCAGATTCAGTTGACAGCAGAAAGGATTTCAAGGTGTTTCTCTTTGCCCAACGATGGCGTGGTATGCGCCTCTCATGTGATCCTTGCTGCAGATGTAGAACAAGAATTTGGTTTGAAGGTCAAACGGGAGTATAAACTATCAGGGTTGTCAGATGTAGCAACCAGGGATGCATATAGGTGGTTTCTTGAGGCCATTTGGTTGCAGGCCAAAACTTATACCATTTCGACCCGAGCAAGAAATGTGTTGCATTCGGCCTACTTTGGGCCAGTAGCTTGGGCAGCGGTGGTCAGAGAACGACTGCTGGCGGAATGCCAACGAGCAATGGCACAGTTGGGGAGGAATATCCCAACCAATACAAAGGTGGACCAACTGCTCACATTGATTTTTCCGTTGAGAGAAGTTTTTCCTCTCGCCCTGCGTCCTCTCTGCCACTTTGAAGATGATCGCTTGATGGTCCAAGGCACTAATGCTCCGCTGTCGCAAACACAAATCTTGGCAGTGCCGGCTGAGAGGGAAACACAGCAGCAGCAGGTGGGTGTTGGGGATTATCCTGGTCCATCGACAGCAGTGGTATCTTCTGGAGCCCAAGAGATGGCCACTGCAGGTGCAGGATCAGCAAGCCGCAAGCGTTGCAAGGAGGAACAGCAATTTTCGACACCACCTCCGGCAACTGCATCTCTTGTTTCGGAAGATTCTGCGGTGGCTCGCTGGCATTGCCGAATGCAAGAGAGAGTGAGTAATGCTACTCCTTTGCGGACGAGCTCTTCTCCGGCTGCGGATGTCCCTGCTCAACCAGAAACTTCGGGTACTACTAATGCGGCTGCCTCGACGGGAGGTACTCTCCCCGCAGCGCTACCCTGGGAGGCTATGGTAGCAGCGACCCCTGCTGACCAATTACAGGCATGCGGCACATTTTTTAGCAGAGTTGTAGAGTCTATTCATGCGGCCTGGCCAACCCCAGCCACAAAGGGACAAGTCAATGAGTTGGAAGCACAGGTAGCGGCTTCACAGACTCACATTGCCGAGTTAACCACTCTGAATGAAGAGCTGACTGCCACAACTCGCCAACAAGGGGCGGAAATACAAATGTTAAGAGAGGCTATGCTGAGTTTGTGGCCTCTATCCAACAGGAACTTCTTCAGTTGAGAACACAGCATAGCCTAGCCTCCTACTTAGCCTCGCACCCTGGCGATGTAATGATCAACATGACTGATTTGGACGCATTGGCAGTGGAGATGCAAGAAGATCTCCGAATTTTTTTAGATAATCAATTACAAAGTTGGAGCACCAACCCGAGTCATCCAACACTGACAGAGGTAAGAGTGTTGTTCCCGAGGGTTTTGATTTTGCTGATTGGGCACAAGCTACAGAGGATTGTGCTGAAGCCCTGGCTCATGTATCTCCTTTGCAGAAAATGATTCGTCGATTTCGTAAGGAGCGACGCAGGGTCTGTTTTTGGGTGGAGACCTTAGCTCATTCTTTTTCTCTCAGTCTACCACCTTGCCCTCCATTTTGGTCTTCTCTTAATAGATACCTTTCTCACTATTATCCGTTATATACACCTCTTGCTCCTCTGCCACAGCCGCCTCAATCTATCTCTTTGCCAACGCAGTTCATTCCTCGGGCTGCCTGGCCGGAACAAATTGAGATGGACCCACATCTTTTGGATGAGGTCTATCGGACACATATTTCATATTTTAGAGTCTTACGCTATATTGATATTTCCTCTTCACCAGAGCAGGGTGCAGAGCAACCACCAGAACCTTCCAACCGGAGGCGCTGAGTGTGGGTTCGCGCAATCCACCGTGCGTGCCAGATGTTACGGCATTAGCCGCACATGCGGTCCTGCGGTCCTGCAGAGGTCTGGACACTGCGGATCAGGAGTCATGCGGTATGTGGTGGCAGAAGCGGCAGTTCTTCACGGGATATCATGGGACAGGAGTGTGTGCACCGTTCCCGATCTGTGCTGGAGCAGCGGTTGTATATGGAGGGGCATACCTGTCTTTTGATGTAACTTAACCAATCTCTATGATATTCATGGCATCTACTATTGTAACTCTGAGTCTGGAATATACATGAATGAAGCAAGAGGTGTTATGTGCCTGTGTACTGTGTACTTCCTTCTCTTGTCATTCTATATGTTGATGTTCATATAATGTAGTTGCGGGTAATCATTCCCGTAATGCCTATTGCTCCAATGCGGGCAATAGCCATTACACCTCTATCAGCACTCATTGATAGAATGCTTTGGTTGACAACAGCGATGACATTTCGTAGTCCTCCCACTTGATGCTCTTGATTTGCGATTAGCTCGAGCAATGCGAGATGGGGAGCTTACCTCTTGGATATTGATGACACTACAACCTGGCAGTAGCACATCGATAAAGGCGGTCAGTGCTTCTTTAGTCTCTTCTTCTTTCGTTCTCCAGTTGGAGAATTCTCGTAGCCATTTTTCCATGATCGACGATGTGTGTTGTTTTTAGCATTGTCAATTGGAAGTTTTTGAGAAGCCCTCATCCTTGGGGGCACCAAATGACGAGCGCAAAGCATGACACGGACCCTGACGGCCTCAAATGACAGGAGCGGATGCACGCCGAGTTGGCCACGATGAGGTGTACAGGGGGCACCACCTAGATTTGAGTGGCTAGGACGTGGACAACGGTGATTTGAAATAACACAAACTCTGTACAGAAGAGAGAGAGAGAGAGAGAGAGAGAGAGAGAGAGAGAGAGAGAGAGAGAGAGAGAGAGAGAGAGAGAGAGAGAGAGAGAGAGAGAGAGGTGCAGGTGATGAAAACCCCTCGGGATGTGAGGGGAAACTAATTTAATGAAATATTTACAGTAACCTTATCTTCAATGAGCCTATAGTGCATTCTCTAGAGGTGACTCACAAACACGGAGATTTCTACTATCGTGAGTGTGTGGCGACCATTGGAGTCAAGGTGTAGACATGGATTCTTCACATGGTGTTAATTCCTAGAATGCTACACTAAATCCCCTCCCTCTTGATGCAAGTGTTGCCAATCCCTCCACCAAAATACTACCAAATGTTGACTCCCCCGATAGTGACCTCTTAGTGCCTTTTTATAGGTGCAGGCTGCATTATGTAAGGGTAATCTGATTAGGTTAGGGCCCTAATCAAGAGAGACAAAGAAAGGAGTTGGGTCCCAAATGGTTGACCCTTGCTTTGCTCTAGGAGAATTTAGAAAAGGAAATCTCTTAGGTGGGCCTTTGTGACCATTACCTAGAGAGAGGTGGCAATTTACAAATGGTTTTTTTTAACAAGATTTTGGCTTGAAAGTAGAAAATAATGATAACCTACAGATGTTATTGCAAAGATACGTCGTGGAAAAGATGCTGGCAAATGATGGGCCTTGCCGGTGCGTCAGTGTAGTGCGTTTGCTAGTTTCGGGGCCGGCCGGGGCATGCATTCGGCGTCTTTCCTTGATTTGGTGTCGCCATCGTGCGACTCAACCATCTTTACTCTTTGGGCGTCGATGTCGATTCTTCGTTTTTTTTTTTTTCTTGTGTGTGCATATATGCATGCCTGTACTGTATGTATATGTGAGTGCATGTAGGTGTTCTTGTGGATGTATGCATAGGTGTGTGTATGTAATGTGTGAGTGTCGACAATGGTGGTAGGGGTGTGGCGTGGGAACGGGAGAGAGAGATTAAATATATTTATATACAATATATATATATATATATATATATTTACGTGGAGGCTTACACAGAGAATGGGTGGGGAGATGGGAGAGGAAGCATGCTAACAGAACGAAGCCAGAGCAAAGAACCTCTATAGCAATGCTTCTCTGCGAGTTTGAACTTTCAACAAATACAGACAAAACACTTGCAGTCTCAACTCGTAACACTGCCTTGAAATCGTCGACTCAAGTTCTTGACCATGGGGGTTTACAAACTCACGGCCACCCCAAGCTCCACAAGAACAAATTGATTACACGGCATGAGATTACAATACTTTCCAAAGATACTTTACAAAGGCCATACCATGAACCCATCTGCATACATGATTCATAAACACCAACCTCGATAAGAGATCAGCCCACCAGAACCTGTAGAAACATGTCGTCTCTTTTCCAAGCTGGGCGCAGTCAGCCTCTCTCTTCTTGTGTAACAGGACTTGATTTTGAGGTGTTTTAGTAATAAATTTTGTTTTTCTAGGAAATTTTGGTCGTTTTAAAGTTAGTCCATTGTGTAGAAGGATGTGTGGATTGTTTTCGTCCAATAAAATTTTTTGATCCGGAAGGCACTTTCTGGGGCATTTTTGAAGGTGTTAACGTGGGATTTTGGAAAAGTGATGTAAGAAGCGATCGAAGCCTGTGTTATAAGGAACCACTTTGGTTCTCTGAGTCTTTAGATATTTTGATGTTTTGATGCTCGTTGAGGGCCAAAGATTAAGAAAAAAGTGAGATTTGTTGTTTTTGCATCTTTTTTGTAGAAAATGTTGTTTTGTAGGTTGATTTTCAGCAAATCAGAGCAGGCTATGGAAATTTTCCATCACATAGCCGTCGAAGAGCGCAGCGAGGGCAACGAGATTCTGTGAGACGGACTTGGGCTGTTTTGGCTCCGTTTGGGAGTTATGTTCAGTTGAAGACAGCTGAAAATTTGTGGACTTTAAAAAAAAAAAAGAGTTTCAAAAATCTAATCTTTACGGATCGCTTAGCGATCACATTTTTACCTATTCTTGCAGGTATACTTGGCACGCAAGTCGAGTCGACCAAACGCCAAAAAAAATAGAAAAGCGGCTATTTTGGGAGGTCACATGCTTTTGGAGGAAAAAAAACCAGAATAGAAAGACGGGTGGTGCGTTTTGGGGATCATTCACCAATCTCTCTTCTGCTAGTGCGAGTGCGAGTGAGACTCTGCATGCAAGCGAATTGAAGCTCGGGGGTGGTCGGGAGGTTCGAGCTCCGTACAACGGAGTGCGCCCATATATTTTTCTCCTCTGTTGTATCAAACACTATCAATACAAAGATTTCTTCCTCTATTCTTTCTGTCTATCTCTATTATTCTGTTCCTGTGACATCTTGCCACTACTGGCCAGGTTTCCACGTCTCCTCAGGTCCTTTGTATGCTGCCTTCTACCCCTTTGACGTCCTCCCACAGACTATAGTAGAGCCACTTTCACCTGTAGGTCAGGCCGTTTCCCGGGCTGGCCTTTTGAGATACCTGCTCCCATGCCCCAAGTGGTCCTGCTCGGGCCCGCTTTTGATTGTGGCTTCTTCTCCCTCCTATCGGCTTTGTACCCCAGTCCTCTCTCAGGCTCGCGGTTCCTCCCACTCCTTCTCTAGCACCCCTTTGTTGATTGCTCATGAGCTCCCTCATAGCCTTTGCAGGGCTACCGAGTGGTGCTCCTTCTTGTACCTGGAGCCCCCTCCATGCCCTACGTATGGTGTACCTCTTCCAAGCCCCTCAAGGTCAACCCTTGGCAGTCCCTCCCTTATTTCTTCAGGTTGCACCTCCTCAGAGCGGTCTCCTTGTCTTTTGGCACCTAGCGGATGCCCTGCAACGCTTTCCTTCTCTGAATGAGCGGCACATCCCTTGCTGGCGGCCCCTACAAGTGCTAGCTTACCCTCAATCCTCTCTTGCATGTTGGCCGCTCCTTCCCAGCCCTCTTAACCAAATGAAGGGCATGCCCGTGATGAGATCCCTCAGCTCGAGCTTGCTCTCTTTCGACCTGCTCCCGGATCCTCTCTGTAGCTCGCCCTTCTTTTGAGATGTTGTGCTACCTCCCCAATTGTATAGCCCTAAGGAGCTGCTCCCCTCTTGCATGTGCTTGCCGAGCTTGGCTTTGAGAGACCCCCCCTCTACTTGATAGCCCCTTTCTCCTCATGTGCTGGTAGCTTCGGGACCCTTCTGTACCTACTCACGCTATGGTGGCTCCACTCTTCCTGCTTCTTCAGTGTCTCCCCTTCATTTTTCCGAAGCGAGCCCTGGCTTGGCCTTTAGACATCGACTTCTCCAAATTGTTGAGCTTATATGTGGAGCTACTCAATATATGGCTTCTCTATATATGGCACCCATG
This sequence comes from Adiantum capillus-veneris, assembly GCF_014529385.1. Classification (NCBI taxonomy): domain Eukaryota; kingdom Viridiplantae; phylum Streptophyta; class Polypodiopsida; order Polypodiales; family Pteridaceae; genus Adiantum; species Adiantum capillus-veneris. Next base: position 37,375,160 of record NC_140952.1, read on the forward strand.
TCCCCTCTATATATACATCATCTGATGTGTATATTCTACACACTTTGGGGTTCTATTTCTGTGCTCTCTTTCTCTCTCGACATGGTATCAGAGCATGACTTTTTTGTTTTCAATTTTTCTCCTGATTGAAAACGATTTTGCAGAAACTACCCCAATGGCAATGTATTGGAATTGATGTGGTCTACAACTTTGCAGAAGAAAGTTTTTTCAAATTCTGTACCAATTTTGAGATATCGTTCGCGGACTGCGTACATGCTTGAAAAGCAACTTTGTTTTCTTTTTTCAAATTTTCTCCTAATTGAAAACAATTTTGCTGAAAGTATGAGAAGGACACACCGAAATCAATGTGGTCTACAACTTTGCAGAAGAAAGTTTTTTCAAATTCTGCACCAATTTTGCGTTGTCGTTCGTGGACTGCGTATATGCTTGAAAAGCAACTTCGCTTTTTATTTTTGATTTTTCCCCTGTTTGAAAACAATTTTTCAAAAACTCCCTTCTGAAGGCAATGGAATTGATGTAGTCTACAGCTTTGAAGAAGAAAGGTTTTTCAAATTCTGCACCGATTTTGAGTTATCGTTAGCAGACTCCGTACATGCCCAAAAAGCAACTTTTTTTTTTTGTTTTTTATTTTTCTCCTAATTGAAAACAATTTTGCTGAAACAGCTTTACAACTTTACGGACGAAAGCTTTTCCAAATTCTGCATCTATTAAGAACGATTTTGTAGAAACAGCCCGCGTAGGCACTGAAATCGATGTGTTCTATGAATTTGTAGAAGAAAGTTTTTTCAAATTCTGCACTGATTTTGAGTTATCGTTTGCGAACTGCGTACATGCTTGAAAAGTAACTTTCGTTTTTTTATTTTTGTTTTTTCTCCTAATTGAAAACAATTTTGCAAAAACTATTCGCTTGAGCCATCGGAATCGATGTGGTGTACAACTTTACCGATTTTGGGTTATCGTTCTTGCACTCCGAATATGATTGAAAAACAAATTCTACTTTTTGCTTTGATTTTCCTCATAATTGAAAACTTCTCAATTATATTTTCTCTTCATCAATCATATATTTGTTACTGACGTAACTTTGCTGCAGAAGCCGGTTACATATCATTCCGATCCAGTCGAGCCATTGATGATCATCCAAATTCTATCGAGCTACTGTTAGTACATGTTATTTTGTTATATGATATACTCGTTCATTGATTCTCGTATAATTATTCTTCTAGAGATATAGTTTACGTTGTTTTATTGATAATCTCTCGTTGATACCAAAGTGATTTTGATGGTACTATGATGATGTTTTGTTAGTACTTTGGTCATGGTGATTTCCGTTGATACCATGATGATATTTTGTTGATACCATGGTTATTCTCAGTGATGCCATGATGATATTTCGTTGATTCCATGGTTATTCTCGGTGACACCATGATGTTTTGTTGATACCATGGTTATTCTCGGTGATACCATGATGTTGTTTCGTTGATACCATGGTTATTCTCGGTGATACCATGATGTTGTTTCGTTGATACAATGATTATTCTCGGTGATATCATGATGTTGTTTCGTTGATACCACGGTTATTCTCGGTGATACCATGATGTTGTTTTGTTGATACCACGGTTATTCTCACTGATACCATGATGTTGTTTCGTTAATACCACGGTTATTCTCGGTAATACCATGATGTTGTTTCGTTGATACACTGATTATTCTCGGTGATATCATGATGTTGTTTCGTTGATACCATGGTTATTCTCGGTGATACCATGATGTTGTTTCGTTAATACAATGGTTATTCTATGATGCTTCTCATTGATACCATGATGATTTATTCATTTTTATTGTTTGATACAATGATGATATTTTGGTAATACTCATTCATATCACTACGTTGATAAATGTCATTTTATGTAGTATAAACACATGTCATTTGCATCACATAATCACGCATCTTATACTTTTACGTTTATACGTTATGCACCATATTTTGTCGTGCGTATATATGTCGTGAAAAGAGTGGCGTCGCGAACCATCCCTTATGGCATTGTGAACGTAATTATTTCACTAACGATGCTAATAATTTTCATGACTATGTTTTTTCAATTTATGATCTATGTAGGATTGATCAAAAGAATTGATTTCATGAAGAGAAACTTGGTGACAATAAAAGATTTTTGAAGACATGTGTGGTGATGCCATATTGATGACAATATGAAGACATGTTTGGTGATGCCATATTGATGACAAGCTACACAGGAGATTCACAGAGACACTTCTGATTACGAGCTAATCACTAGCCTTTACACCTCTTTATTGAACCTTTATATTCATTATTGTATTTGATAGGATAGGAGTAATGTCGCTCATAAAACATTCATTGTAAAAGGAGTGATGTAGCTTTTCATGAACATTTGTACATTCAATGATTTTTATAATATAACGGTGGGTGTATATAGAGCTGTGGGTTTTTCCCTTGATCCCCCAAGGGTTTTTTCATCCACAGTTAGGGACCCGTATTTGAGTGGGGGTGTTGACCTTATATGTGGAAACTACAACATCTTACGCGCTTTTGGACGCGCAACATTTCGACGCGCCGTACCTTTCCACATGCATTTCGACGGGCATACCCCGCATCGATACATACGTGGTAATATGCGTGGCAATGTCTGTCGAAAGGCGCATATTTCCACGCGTATATCGACGGAAAAAAATGGGGAAAAAACCAAATCCGTGCGCAAGCGGTCATTTTTGCCTGCAAGCGCGCACACATATCTAGCCCTTCATGGAAACCTGCAGTGCAGGTATTGTTCTCTCCCCCCCGCGCCCCCCCCCCCCCCCCCCCCCCCCCTCCCCCCATCTGCCTCTCTCTCTCTCTCTCTCTCTCAAGCTACATTGTGTGTGTGTGTGTGTATAGGGAGAGAGAGAGAGAGAGAGAGAGAGAGAGAGAGAGAGAGAGAGAGAGAGAGAGAGAGAGGTGTGTGTGTGTAGGAAAGAGAGAGAGAGAGAGAGAGAGAGAGAGAGAGAGAGAGAGAAATGTGTGTGTGTGTAGGAAATTAGAGAGAGAGAGAGAGAGAGAAATGTATGTGTAGGAAATAAAAAAGAGAGAGAGAGATGTGTGTGTGTGTGTGTAGAAAATTAGAGAGAGAGAGAGAGAGAGAGAAATAGAGAGATAGAGAGCGATATATATATATGTATATATATATATATATATATATATATATAGAGAGAGAGAGAGAGAGAGAGAGAGAGAGAGAGAGAGAGAGAAAGAGATAGGGAAATAGAGAGAGAGAAAGAGAGAATGAGAGAGAGAAAGAGAGAAAGAGAGAGAGAGAGAGAGAGAGAGAGAGAGAGAGAGAGAGAGCGAGAGAGGGATAGGGAAGTAGAGAGAGAGAGAAATAGAGAGAGAGAGAGAGAGAGAGAGAGAGAGAGAGAGAGAGAGATAGAGAGGTAGAGATAGAGATAGAGGTAGAGAGAGAGAGAGAGAGAGAGAGAGAGAGAGAGAGAGGTAAAGATAGAGAGAGAGAGAGAGAGAGAGAGAGAGAGATAGATAGAGAGAGAGAGAGAGAGAGAGAGAGAGAGAGAGAGAGAGAGAGAGAGAGAGAGAGAGTAGTAGATAGAGAAAGTAGTGGTGAAGGAGTTAGCTTGGCTGACCAATTGTGTGAAAAGGACAGAAACTCTCTCTATCTATCTCTCTCCCTCTAGAAGAAACTATGGAACTAAAAGAGGCAAAGGGGTTTTGCCCGCTACATGCATTGTCATGTACACCTGGGTGTGCATGTATGTGTCAACCCATATAGGATTTGACCAATAAAGATGATATTTTGACCCGATGGTCCTGATCTCCGTACACCTCTGGACCGAGGTGTGCGGATATCGGGCAAGGCTAGAGAATGTGAGGTAGTTTACATTGTGAAGAGTATATATATTGAGACAACATTCATAATCATTCTAGATGGCAACGTCATCAACTAACATGGAGGAAAAGATTGCATGCTTATGCACGCTCTGTAAGTATCAAATCCTGCGCAAGCGTAGGATATGTAATGAGCATGTGCATAAGTATAGAGAGTTTGCTAGAGAAATTGTACACAATCTATGATACGACTCCTACGGAACGGGCATTGATTTTTGGGACATAACACCTACATTTGAGAGAGAGAGAAAAAGGATTATGCATGAAGGTCCAATCAATCCAGAGCCAAGGATGGAAGCAGAGGAGGGCTTACATACACAAGACAATGGCATGGAGGAGATGCTGGATGCCTTCTTCCAGACAAGCTAGGAGAACGCTAACGAAACAGCACCAGAAGACGTGCGCCTATCTCCTGAAGACATGTTGAGAAAGTTGGAACGTCAACCAATCTATGAAGGCACCAAAATATCTGTGCTTTGTACTTGTCTGTCGTTTTTGAATCTGCAGTCAGTGTACGGGTGGTGAGATGCAAGCGTCACTGCTTTGTTTAGGTATGTAACTTACAAAAGAGATTTTCCGATTGCAATGTGACGTGCTTGGGGAGTTTTTAATTTAATGTGGCTTAAACAAGTTGTTGCTAGAGCAACTACTCCCGGCTAGCAATGAAATGTCCCCCTCCAGGCTAGACGCAAAGCGACTGTTGACCTCAGTTGGCTTGGACTACAACAAGATTCATGCATATCCAAATGATTGCATTCTTTTTCGCAATGAATTCGCAGATTTTCTGTCGTGTCTTAAGTGCGGAGCAATGCGCTCCAAACAACATGCGGTTGGCGAGTCAGTGCCAGCTAAAGTGTTGCGGTATTTCCCTATTATTCCGATGATAAAAAGCATGTTTGGTTGTGGTTCCATTGCAAAGTTGATGTGGTGGCATTCTACAAATAGATCCACTGACGCAACATTTAGGGTGCCCGTTGATTCGAAGGCTTGGAGGAACATTGAAGATACCTGGTCACATTTTAAGAGTGAACCACGCAATTTGCGTTTGGCATGGCAATGGCTGGAGTCAATCCATTTGGCTTGAGAAGCTCGTCATGGAGCACTTGGCCTGTGTGCCTTGTCAATTAAAACCTTCCGCTGTGGCTTCCCATCAAGAAGGGTCATTTGATATTAGGCTTGATTGTGCCTTGTAAGTTCAAGGCAAGAAACATGGATGTTTATCTAGCACCACTAGTTAACGAGCTCCAGGAGTTATGGCATGGGATCGACATAGCAGATGCGGTTGAACCAGCAAGACAACAGCATGGAAGGATCCATGGACTTCTTATGTGGACTATGCATGATTGGCCAGGATACGATGAAGCTTCTCGTAATGGTGGATGATTTACAAAATTCTCGCTATTCGCAAGCACCTTGCGTAGTACTGAATCACGCTTTAATATATGCAGGGCTTATAACTTTGGGATACAATGCATGTCCAATTTGCAGGCCGTCTTTGGATGTGCGCTATTCTGCCTCGCTTTGAAAGACAATTTATCAAGGCCACCATCGTTATCTTCCAGATGGCCATCACTTGCGCAAAGGTTAGCTTGGTCATGTCGAATGTCGTTCTATGTATGTACAAGAGTGGCGTCGTAGATGGGCAACCTGTTTCAGGAATGAAACGTTTGTCTATTCTCCATATGTTGCCATACTGGGGTGATCTACTAATTAACCATTTGCTGGATCCAATGCATATATTCAAGAATGTGGGAGATCTCCTCTGGAAGACAATCATGGGAATGAAAGACAATCAAGCTTTACAAGATGATATGCAGTCAGTTGGAAAGATGCCAGAGCTGTGGCCTTTCACCAATGCAGCGGGCCAAACAAAGCTTCCAAGAGCGCCATGGGTATTGCTAAAAAGTGAGGAACGACAAGTCAAAAGGGTGATTTCAAAGTTCAGGACGCCAACAGGATGCATGCGGTGTCTCAAGACAGCATTCACCCGTGACGATCAACTGTCAGGACTAAAATCGCACGACTGGCATAAGTTCTTGCAATTTATTCTTCCAATTGCGATCAAGGGGTGTTTAACGAAGGAAGTGTGGTCCTGCATATACAAGTTTTCGGAGCTAGTGGATCTCTTCCAAGGAGATACGAGAGGAATCCATTGCAGTCGCAATGGCTAACTCCATTGAGGCAGTTTGCATGATTGAGAAGTACCTACCCACGAGCTACCTAACTATCCAAATGCACTTGCTCGTCCATGTAGTAGATGAGGTTGCAGTGGTAGGTACAGTCCACAGCTGTTGGATGTTCTTTCTAGAGCGGTTCATGAAAACACTTAAGGGTTTTGTTCGCCAAAAAGCACGTCAAGAGGGGAACATGGCAGAAGGATGGCTAGTGCAAGAGTCTCTTGTCTTGACGAATGAATTTCTATCCGTTTATGACCCAGAAATGCCTCGACTATGGAGCGATGAGGAGGATGCAAGAAAAGTGTTGGAGCTCTAGCTAGGAAGCCATGGTGGTGCAGATCAAGAAGAGGGACGAGAGAGAGAGAGAGAGGAAGTCGACACAATTTTTTGGAAGTAAAAACACGCTACTGCTAATTTTATTAAAGAGAAGCCTTTACATAGTCTTTGGAAGGTGATGTTAACCACACCTTTTCCACATCCAAACTCCACTAACTGATGGTCTATAGCTGCATGCCTTGAGACTTGTTCTCATGGCTGACTGACAAGGGCTTGGACCCAAAAATCCCCCCCTCAAGCCCGAACTGGACAAGCAACTCATGATACCTCGAGTTTTTGGTGTACTCATCAACCGTGAGTTTTAGATTTTCTCACAACCAAGGATTCCTGGTGTATCCATAACCTGGTTCTAGATCAGTAACCCCCCTTTAACAGATAGGCTGTAGGTCAAAAAAGTTAGATACCAAAACTGGAGTTCTTGGTTCACTGCGAAACCTTGGGCTTAAGGTGTACCCAGTAACCTCATGAGAGTGCAACAAAAATGGGCTGAGAACTGATAAAAATTGGGAGGTCTTACCACTTATCTTTGTGGCAGTGTCTATAACCCGTACAATTTATTTTGACTAAACAACATGAAAAGAGTTGATCTAATAAATTTCCTCGTAAACAGAATATATTGGAGATTTAGTGTCTCCTTCAACCACATGAATTTGAGTTTTACCCTTTTGAAAGCACTTATTTGACGGATGATTTGTTTTACCATAGTGAACACAAGGATTCTTCTTGAAATAGTCTTTCGTCTAATGATTGTTGTGCCCACAAATGGCACAAGTTCTGGTTCCATTGAATGGTCGAGATGAAGCTGCTGTAGCAACACATTTAGTGACTACATATGCACTGGAAGTATAAGAAGAACTGGTGGGGGATACGGCATTCGAGACTGTATATGCACTGGGAATAATAGTAGAATTGGTACTAGGTACCCTGCGTTCTTCTTCTTGCAATGAATTGATGATACCATCAAGGAGGGCAGCGGATCTTTATCTTTTAAAACAGTAACAATCTGATGAAATTTGTCAGTCAAACTTTTTAACAAAATGGCTATGAGATCTTCTTCTGGTACCGAAGCTTCGACATAAACAAGTTGAGTTTTAATACTCTTCAGTCTATTGGCTAAAGCTGCAATGTTTTCATCTTCACGCATACGGATGGAATATAATTCCATTTTTTAACTCATTTTTGAATACTTAGCTTTGGCACCGAAAAGCTTTTCTAACTCTATCCAGGCAGCACTTGAAGAATCAACATCGTCCAAATAATGAATAAAATCGTCTTCTAAGGAGGTTAGGATGATACCAAAAGCTTGTTCGTCTTTCCTTTGTAGTTCAGTAGATAATGCCCTTGTAACTGTAGCGGATGTTCCAGATTCGTCGACTGCGAGAGGCTTGACCACGTTCCATAAGTTTTTCCGCATCAAATAGCCTTTAACTTTAATCTGCCAAGTATAGAAACCGGATCCATTGAACTTGTCGACTTTTGATGCCATGTTAAGATCTTTAAAATAAAAGAAGGTGAAGGTTCGGTTACACTTAACTTGCAGCAGAAATTCCAATCAACTTTCCAAGTTCCGAAGCAAAGGTGTTGAAGCTTTAAAATATGACTAATACTGATTGTCAATTTACTGTTTTGAGGTCGTTGCCAACATGAACGAATACTGAGCGCATCATAACTAAATACCGAGCACAACTTGCAAGAAGTGTAGCATAACGGATTTTGCGAGGGTTTTGCAAGGGTGGGAATCCCGGCTATGTAAACCCTTACGACCAAATTAAGTGGTCACTGTAATGTGAATCACAATATTGTGATAATCTCAATTAAAAATGACAATTTTTTTGCAACAGTCGAACAACGTGATGGCAGATTGCTTCAAAGCGGATGCTGCAGACACTTTTAGCAAGCGAGAGTGTGTCGAAAAATCATCACAAGGCCAGGGCAACCTTGTTGATGCCGGGCTTGTCCAATTTTTTGCAAGTCGACTGTGCCTCTTTGTCCTCTGCTAGCTGCCGATCCCGTGTTGCCTGTGTCGAGCGCCGAGGTTGAGCCAAAGCTCAGCCAAAGCTCTAATACCAGTTGTTGGGGCTCTAGCTAAGAAGCCATGGTGGTGCAGAGAAAGAAGCAGGACGAACGAGAGAGAGAGAGAGAGAGAGAGAGAGAGAGAGAGAGAGAGAGAGAGAGAGAGAGAGAGAGAGAGAGAGAGAGAGAGAGAGAGAGAGAGAGAGAGAGGAAGTCGACACAATTTTTTGGAAGTAAAAACATGCTACTGCTAATTTTATTAAAGAGAAGCCTTTACATAGTCTTTGGAAGGTGATGTCAACCACACCTTTTCCACATGCAAACTCCACTAACTGATGGTCTAGAGCTGCATGCCTTGAGACTCGTTCTCACGGGCTGACCGACAAGGGCTTGGACCCAACAAAAAGATCATGAAGTTCTGTATACAAAATTCAAATCCACTGCAAAAATGGCTTGAAAGGTACGAAGAAGAGAAAGAGACACGCAATAAGGAGCGACACGATTTTAGGCAAAGTTGAACGACTAGAGGCTTACCCTTGCCAGACCAACTCGCTCCTTTACTTGAATTTCCTACAATGGCATGGTTGGACAAGACTGTGAGAGCAGCTCGATAGATCGGAGAACCCATATCTCCAGAAGAGGAAGAGTTGGCTATTGGATGTGACTGGAGGTATCATACATACATGGCACTGTGGTCGCATGGAAAACATTTTAGAACACAACAAATTGACAGCAGAAGAAACACGTTTGACAGTGGGGTAATGGTTAGTTTCATGCAAAAGAGCAAGGCCAGTGCAAGAGACACGAACGAGAGTACTAGCAACCTAGATTACTATGGTCTCGTGTCAGATATCTTGACAGTCAGTTTCAGACGGTTTGAGATGTTTTTTTTGGATGTGAAGTGGTTCAAGGTGATTACTTCTGATTGCATTGCAATGGTACGCAGAGATGGAAACAAGCTTGTGCAGATAGATTCTACAAAGGTTTGGACAGATGGGAGCAACATGTTTGCTCTCCCCGAACATTGCGAGCAAGTGGTCTTTATACCGGACCCTCGAGAGTGACAATGGTGGTTTGTGGTTCAGGTTGCTCCAAGAAATAAACAAGTATTTGAAGGGCAAGAGCTCCTCGAGAAAAGTCGGCCAGACGACGCAGATACTACTATGACATTAGATGAGATGGACGTAGGTATGGCAGAGGAAGCTGATAGATATATGAGGGATGATGTAGACGAGGCAGATATGACACTTGTAGATGAAGATGCAATGGATGAAGACAATCCGCCAGAATGAGTTGGGGCAGAGTTATGTCTGGAGTTAGAGATAGACGATGATACGGTGCAAGATCTTATCGATGATGCCTCACTAGTCGAGGCCTGTAAGTGTTTGTGTGAAGACATTGATTTAAAATTAAGCTCTTTCTTTTACTTTCTTTGTGCAGGACTTTAGTATGGCAGACCAGTCGTCGCCAGATCCCGGTTCTATGAGTGCGATGCATTTATGGGCCTCAGTATTGGATAGACAAAGGTACGGGTACCATGTCTCCAGTATTGGATAGACAAAGGTACGGGTACCATGTCTCTAGGCTTCACACTCGAGGGTCCGACGCCTATGGGGGGGACGCCTCTGGGGGGAAACCTATGGGAGGAGGGACGCCTATGGGTACGAAGCCTGCGAGGTCTCCCATCACAGCCGCTTTGACACCTAGAGGTATGGCAGATGCGGGTACGTCAGCATCTCCGCTTCACAGGCGCACTTGCCAATCTCGGAGATCGTCAGGTGGAGGTGGTGGTTGTTGTGGAGGAGGGTCCAGAGATGCTTCGGCCCCTCCTCGCTCACGACCCCTGTCCTACATAGGAACACCTCTCGACACACCTCTTAGTACACCTCGGACACCTTGGGGGACACACGATCCTAGTGCCTCCAAGGTCTATACTGTACGGCCTGATGGACAGGTTGACATGGATAGTGTCAGGACTGAGATGAGACAGTGGGTTTGCCAGCTCGCAGAGGTGTAGTTTTCTAGCACCATCATGACATCTTGGACTCATCTGGATCGCAAAAAAATCAATTATATAGTGGAGACCATCATGAGAGAGTATCGGCCTGCTCCGGGTTGAGAGGAGCTTCCGAGGAGGTGGATCAGGAATGTTGCACGCGACACCGTGAAACATCGTCGAGATGCAGCTCGTCCGGCTTTTAGGCAGGGCTCGCCGAAGCCCTGGGGCATCTCACACAAGTCGTGGCAATAGATCAGGGAGGATGAGGAGAGAGCGGACACGAGGTTCAGACAGAAGTGTCTTGCCGGGGAGGTACGTAGGGAGACTAGAGACACATCTCATCTTGGCAGCGGAGGCTTCGACACCTTTCGCTATGAGTTTGTGAGTTTCCAATCCAATCCTAGCTATGGTGTTTTTTTTCAAGATTAATGAATCATGTATTTTTAATTACTTTGGTTTTTGTATGAACGCAGAATCTTGCAATCCATCGAGCCCGGACACGCCGGGAGGAGACAGATGGATATCAAAGAGGCATTTATGAATTACTGAATGATCTTGCTGCCGCATGAGAGACTGTAGACTGGGAGGCCTTAGAGTCTCGCTGATCGATTGAGTTGAGACGTTTGATTGAGACAAATAATATGTGTGAGTTGACTTAATTAATTAAGTATATGTGAAGTAATATCATACTAATTTTGTGACTTGTCCCTTTATGTGTAGGTTGTGACGCGCGAGTCATCAGTGGATTTTTATATATGTTTTGTGAGACAGAGACACATCTCTGTGTTTCTTTCTTGTATATACATGGTTATGGTTATTGTTTATTATTTATGGTTATGGTTATGGTTAATATATTGTTTATGGTTATGATTATCGTTATGGTTTTACACAAAGTTCGTTATATATGAAGTTCGTTATGGTTGTGGTTCTAATTTCGTTATGGTTTTGCACAAAGTTCATTTCATTTCTTCCAGCCTTAAATCTCATGTGAGATCCTACATGGATATCATGTAGGAGGCGTATGTATGGTTTTTTTTGAAAATTTTATGTTAAAATAAAGGGAACTCTGCCGAAATTTCTACGGGAGTACGGTTGATTTTGGTGCTGCTCGCTTTCTTGGACAGAGCTCAGGCAGTCTGGCTGTGGTTGTGTCCATCTTTTCACTGGGCACAGGCCAGGCTGTCTGTCCTCTGCCCAAGATTTTTCTTTTGATATGGTCGTCGATATAGGTGTCGAAATATGCATCAAAAACTAGGACTATCAACGTATATATCGACGCGTATTTTGACTGTTTCATAGGGACGAGGATTTCGACGGTTTGCATCAAAATCTGCGTTGAAGGCACCTGTTTTTGTTGTAGTGGGAGCTACTCAATATATGGCTTCTCTATATATGGCACCCAGGTCCCCTCTATATATACATCATCTCATGTGTGTATTCTACACACTTTGGGGTTCTATTTCTGTGCTCTCTTTCTCTCTCAACACAAATGACTCAACTCTCGTACTAAAACCAGACAGTACTCGTTTTTCTGTATATTATGTACATTACGTATCAACAAGCTAGACACTACAAACTTTCAGAACACTGATCCAACAGCCATTTTTCTTTGGCATAGGCATCTACCCCTCTTGCCTCCGTTTGTACGCCATTCGCGGATCAATACTAGTTGCAACAACTGCATGCCATATTGTGTAGCCACTGGCAAAACCGGTTTCTCAAGATATTTATCTCTCCATAAACCACAATAGAGCAACCACTTCATGTCTAGCTCCCAGAATTTGTAGCTAACAGCTTCTGAATGAAATGTTTCCATGCATTCATATTGCCTATTTCGTGCACTTGATGTGCATTTTACTCCTTGTAACTCGCAAAAACATTCATTCTTGATCTTCAACCATGCACACATGACTGAGACTGAGCTGAGAATGTAAGAAAACATCAACAAGGCACATGTTTTATAAGGTTTCATACAATTCCTTACTATATTGTTGATGAAGCTTCAACAACTCTATCCTTGCTTTGGCCCTTTGAACTTTGAGGGTCATACATGCGTCCATTTCGATTGTGGGCTCATCAAAACCCCATTCAGTGTCAAAGCTCACCACTATCAACACTAAAACAAAACTGCTTGCATACATGGAAGTTGGCCATTTTTGGCTCATTATAAACCGAAACAATGCTTGCATTGGGCACCTATAAAGCCTCACTTTGGACGCATGCACCTTATAACCCATCATCCTGATCTTCCAAAGCAGTCAAAAACTCTCCTATTGTCATCTCCTCATCAACAAAATCAGCAAGACGTGCAAAACTGTCAGCCTTAGTGCACATTCCAGAATCAAGATGCATCATAGCTTCATTGACACAAACATGTATGTCGTTATCCATGTCTGCTTTAGCACCCAAAAAACCCTTTTCAGGATTGTCATCCTCATCACCATACCTCTCCTGCTGCATCAAGGTCCTAGATAATTTCTCAATAGAAAACTTTGTACAACATTCAATTTCACAACCCACAGCAAGAGCATTTTCTTCTGACAATATATCCTCATTAAAAACATTGTACATGGGTTGCTTATTATCTGATTCATCATTTGAAATTGGACCAGCATCCTTGTTCAAGGAAGACGGTACCTCATCATCCATACAACAACCCAAATCTCCCAGAGTGGATCCATCATGCACATCTCTCACATGTACATTTGATTGGCTTGCGTCACTCATCTTCCTCTCTTGCTTGTGAAAAGCAGGCATACTCTTTAAATCTGAGAATTCCATGCATGCAGCTTTCACACCTAAAAGACCAAACAAGGTGCCAAGAACAAAAACATTTCCGTTTTTGCATCAATGACTACATTCTCAAGCACTTCCATTTTGTGCTTGAGACTATGAAACCTCCAATAATGCATATCCAGGTCTTTAAGATCTTGCAGCTGCAGTTTTCCCATCCTATCATTCATTATGATAAGCATGTCATCGAGGAAAATCATCTTTGCAACTTTATTTTCTCATCACTAGCCAACTTAAGGTACTCAAATCAGCAAATCCTCCATGGGGGACACCAAAAACAACGACAGAAGGAAGCCAGATCAAAGAACCTCTACAGAAATTCTTCTCTGCCAGTTTGAACTTTCAACAAATACAGACAAAACACTTACAATCTCAACTCGTAAGACTGCCTTGAAATCGTCAACTCAAGTTCTTGGCCATGGGGGTTTACAAGCTCATGCCCACCCTAAGCTCCACAAGAACAAATCAATTACACGGCATGATATTACAATACTTGCCAACCATATTTTACAAAGGCCATACCACGTACATCTGCATACATGATTCATAAAAACTAGGCTGAAGTACTCTTTTACATCTTGATAAGAGACTCGCCGACCAGAACCTGTAGAAACGTGTCCTCTCTTTCCCAAGTTGGGTGCTCTCAGCCTCTCTCTCTCTCCTTGCCACTACTGGCCAAATTTCCACCTCTCCTCAGGTCCTTTGTATGATGCCTTCTACCCCTTTGACGTCCTCCCACAGACTGTAGTAGAGACCCTTTCACATACAGGTCAGACCGTTTCTCGGGTTGGCCTTTCAAGCTGCCTGCTCCCCAGCCCCAAGTGGTCCTGCTTGGGCCCGCTTTTGGTTGTGGCTTCTTCTAGCTACTCTCGGCGTTGTACCCGAGCCGTCTCTCAGGCTCGCACTTCCTCCCACTCCTTCAGGCTAGTGGATGATCCTTTTCAAGGACCCCTTTGTTGATTGCTCACGAGGTCCCTCATAGCCTTTGCAGGGCTACCCAGTGGTGCTCAAGGTTAGCCCTTGGAAGTCCCTCCCTTATTTGTCCATGTTGCAACCTCCTCAGAGCGGTCTCCTTGTCTTTTGGCAGCTGGTGGATGCCCTGCAACGCTTTCCTTCTCTGGATGAGCGGCACACCCCTTGCTGGCGGCCCCTGCAGCCTGCGAGCTTGCCCTCAATCCTGTTGGGTATGCAAGTCCAGTGTGCGTCTAGCATGTGGGAAACTCTCCTTTATGAAGCATGCATGTAGCTTTAGTTGGAGTTCAAGTTGCGCATGGCATGTTTGGCCTTTATATTGTAGGGAATGTTTACAAAGGTTTTTTCAATATATTTAATATAGCGTGTTTGTTTTTGTTCTTTTCTGTATCGAATCTCTCTTCTCTCTCTCGCTTCTCTGCTCGCACAGCTTCTCACCATGGCACTTCTCAGGCGGCATCCCCCATAGTTATGCAAGCTCAACACTTGGTATCAGAGTCTTTAGATGGCGACTATGCAAGGCGTGAAAGTGACCTCCTCTTAAGCGTTTTTTTGTCCAGCTTCGATGCTCGTTGCACAGCAGGTGGTTCGTTATCATCTTCCTCGTACAGAAAGCCTTCACAAGGTGAGTCCTAGGCGAGCTAGAAGAGCTTGGTGCTGGCAACACAAGGCGCCGTTAAAGTGTTGCAGGCGGTGGCTAGGAGCGTATCAAAACGCTGATGGTAGGCAGTGCAACACACCAAGGTAGTGGCACACAGTGTTGGCAAAGGAGCTTGTGTGTGGGTAAGACGTTTTTCAATGCGTTTCTCAAAGAAGGGCTCACAAAAACGTTGTTGCCTACGTGGTCTGCAATAGATTCCGGTTGTTTTTATATTTTACACTATTGTGTAAATAGTGGTAGCCGCCGTTTTTTAAACCTTGCATAGAGGGTCTTCTCACCCAATCAAACCCAATCGAGAAAGATTACAAAACCGATTCACAATCATATCGGAATACTCACAAAGAGGGTGTGCAATGCAGTACAAGGAATTATCTTTTTTGCTTATACGCTTTTGCTTTTCAAAACGTCGTCTCAAGTGGTGATAAAGAGGATCTTTGAAAGTTTGTTGATACATTTGAAAAGAACCGGACTATTGATGATGATAACTTGGACAGTTATGCTAGCACACAACAGAAGAGCAATTCCAAAATCAAAGCTCTTATAGAAAGAAAGACAATGGTGATTATTCAATGGTTTTTCTTCAAGCAAGGTCTACGACAAGCTCTAGTACATCAACAAATGCTACACATCTCATAAGAATATCTCCTTCAAGATGTAAGACCGATACATGAAGAACTACTTTGGGATTGCAGTACAAGTTTTCATAAATTATTTGGCCCGTTAAGTGTCATAGTTTTGTTTTGTCAAATACTTTCCAGTCAAAGCCTCCTTTTACATTATCTATTGTCAGTTATTGTCATGCTTGTCAGTTGTCATCATGTCAAAATTGTATGGGCTGTAGACACTGCCACACATGAGTGGTAAAGACCTCCCAAATTATCAGTTTTTGTCTCAAGTCCTCTTTTATTACCGCTTCTCATGAGCTTACTGGGTACATCTTAAACCCAAGGTTTGGCAGTGAACCAAAAAATCCATCTATTGGTAGCCAATTTTTTGACCTACACCCTATCTGTTCAAGGAAGGTTCTACTATCGTAGCACCAAGTTATGGATACACCAAAAATCCTTGGTTGTGAGTGAACCTAAAACTCGCGATTGACGAGTACACCAAAAACTCAAATAATCATGAGTTGCATGTTTAGTTCGGACTTGAGGGGGGGATTGTTGGATATGCAAGCCCAGTGTGCGTCTAGCCTGTGGGAAACTCCCCATTATGAAGCATGGAGGTAGCTTTAGTTGGAGTTCAAGTTGTGCATGACATGCTTGACCTTTTATATTGTAGGAATGTTTTCAAAGGTTTTTTTGATGTTTGTTTTTGTTCTTTGCTGTATCGAATCTCTCTTCTCTCTCTCGTTTCTCTGCTCGCACAGCTTCACGCCATGACACTTCTCAGGTGGCATCCCCCATAGCTATGCAAGCTCAACAAATCCACTCCTGCGTTGGCCGCTCCTGCCCAGCCCTCTTAACCAGAAGAGGTCGTGATGAGATCCCTCAGCTCGAGCTTCCTCTCTTTCGGCCTGCTCCCAGATCCTCTCTGTAGCTCGCACTTCTTCTCAGATGTTACCCTACCTCCCCTAGCTATATAGCCCCGAGGAGCTGCTCCCCTCTTGCATGTGCTTGCCAAGCTTGGCTTTGAGAGACCCCCCCTCTACCTGATAGCCCCTTCCTCCTCGTGTGCTGGTAGCTTCGGGCCCCTTCTGTACCTGCTCACGTTATGGAGGCTCCACTCTTCCCGCTTCTGCAGTGTCTCCCCTTCGTTTTTTCCAAGCAGCCTTTAGATAGCGTCTTCTCATGGCTTGGACATCCCTTTAATGCTTCAGCTTATCCCTGTACCCCACGGCTCTGTTCTGTTGCACACCCCCCTTGTATTGTAGCATCCCACGGCCTCTAGCTGCTCGCCTTGCCTTCTCCCGAGTGGCTTCAAGAGCCCCCCCTCTACCTGATCACACTATGGTGGCTCCTCTCTTTTTCCAGCTTCTGTAGCGTCCCCCCCTCGTCTCTGGCAAGTGGCGTTTGACAGGCCTCCCTAACTGTTTCGTGTCCCGGCTCTTACAGAGCACTGGCCAACCTCCTTTTGCAGAGCGGCGCCTCCTTTAATAGCAAGCCTACTTGCTCCCTTGTGTTCTGCCAAGACGGCGCCCTCCTTGTCTGTGAAGCGTCCCTTGCAGGTCGGCCTCTTTCCTCTCTCTTGTGGCTCCCTGCAAGACCTGCCCCATCCTCTCATCATTACAGGCGGCTCATTTTTTAGTAGCCTTCAAAATTACCTTTTGTTTTGAACAAGAGCCCATTCCCACCTAACCTTGTTCGCTCTCACGAGAGAATCACATCGACCAAAAGGTCACCAAGTATGGCATATTACTTCAACAGCAGCCTCTGGTAGCTCAATCCCCTCATTGGTTCCACCACCACATGTTGCCAATGTCCAAGAAACACATCCGAGGACCTCGACTGGCATGCACTACCGGTCTCGCAATTGCCGCAGCCATCTTTGTGAGGATACCTGACACGTTTAACGCGCTCTGGCTATTACATCAAATGTGCTTGGTGATAGAGGAGTCCGTCCTTGGAATGCATTGGTTGAGAATAGTTGGACATCCATCATCTTTGTCCCTCCTTTGTACGACTACGGTCGCAAACCACTTCCGAAATACACTCCTAGGTGTGTACACGTATATACAAGAGTAGTTTGGCAGGCGTTCCAGCATTGCTTATCAGCTTTTGGCCCATTCAAAAAACGCCTGACATATCTTGCCAAACCCCCAGTCTGCTAGAGCATTCCTGCTCAGTAGTAGCAAACGACTCAACTCTCGGACAAAAACCAGACAGTAGCTGTAATTCTGTACATTATGTACATTACGGATCGACAAGCTAGAGACACACAGACATGGAGAGTTGTACTCTTTGCATGTCATGCAAGCCACAAGAAGCCGCATAGCGGGCCTGGATGCTTAGCAGTGGCGTGGAAGAACCTCAGCCCGCACGGGATGTGACCCCAACCAAGGGAGTGAGCAGAGGCGAGGAGCGCCGAATTGAGCGCTCTCGAGCTCGGCAGGAGCACGCGGACGAGCCGAACTGAATCCGTCACCGGGGCCGACCAAGCCAGGTAACAAGGCACTCGGCATCTCTCTCTCCCTCTTGCTTTCCATCGGCGTCTACTGCCCGCCATAGCTAGCCCTTGCAAAAACTCGGCCTTCCCAAATTAGGCCACCCACAGCCTTAGGGCATACCAATTGAAAAGCTTAGGGCGAGTACCCACAGGGGTCGCAGCCTGCGAAAGTGTACTCGGCTATCATCGGCAAGCATACTCGGCCATCATCGGCAAAGGGTCGGGTCTTTTTCCGCACGCAGTAGGCGACAATTACTATACAAAATTGCAGTATTGCATCAAGCTTAATCTACAGTGGCTTGAGAGTTTTCAAATAAGTATCCAATGTTACTCGTTTTCTTCGGAAGCTAGAATCAACGCGGCGCGCTTCACGGCGGTGTAAGTGAACGAGGTGTAAGTGAACAAACGGATTTACGGGTTGATTAAAGCTTCCCCACAACTAAAAGGTGTCTAAAGACATAACCAGTTTTCAGACTATTTGAAAGATACTGAAAAAATGCAAGAAAACCTTGACGCAACTTTTTATGAAGTTGTGAGCCAGATTTCCAACTTGCGTGAGTAACTTAAAAAGCTCATAGCTACTTAGGGATAGAATAGGTAGTTTCCTCATGTCAGACTTTTGAACATTTTGGAACACACAGAATTACCTACTCACCCTTACTGAAGGTTACATGCTAACATGCTTATCAGCACACCCACTAAGTCCTTTGACGTGTGAAACTAGTTGTAAAACCCTGGGACTGCCATCTCTGAATCCTTCGCCC
The DNA here is from genome assembly GCF_014529385.1 of Adiantum capillus-veneris. Lineage (NCBI taxonomy): Eukaryota > Viridiplantae > Streptophyta > Polypodiopsida > Polypodiales > Pteridaceae > Adiantum > Adiantum capillus-veneris. Next base: position 37,393,890 of record NC_140952.1, read on the forward strand.
AACCTCCCTTTTATAGCCTCCTGGCCCTAGGATCCGTTCCCATTGGCAGTCGTCCCTTGGCCCGGTCCCTTATCTCCAGGGTTGTTGCCCTTGGCATGACATTACTCCCCCCTTGGAGAAGCATTTTCATCCTCCAAGACAAGAGTGATGAAATACTAATGTTTTCCACAGTGGATTCCGTCATGGATCCAACTGGTTGCTTGACTGGAACACGGTTCAATAGGAGGCTCCATGAAACCAAGAGGAACATCTTGATTTTCCACCTTGTTGTCCATTTGCAACCACCTGATTGTACCAGTTACTATCCAATTATAGTATGTAGACTCCATTTAGAACGCACATGAGCATGCTAAAGGAGTTATCACAACAAAGATGTACCCGAAAGAGTACCATTTTCCATGAAAGTAACATGCTCACATAACTCATCAACCAAGTTCAAGTCTTTGACTTGCTCGCAAATTTCATCAGTCAAAAATCCCACCATAACTAGTGTTCAAGGTTGAAAACCAAACTTAAACATGAAGGGACTAAAACTAGTCGCAAACATGGATTAACTAATGGTTAGCAAACTCCAAGTAGAACAATAAATGCTTACTAATTGGATTGCTTAGTGCTAATGTACTCACTTTGCAAATCCTTTTTCACAAGATAACACTTTGTAATCTGCTTATCACCTTGGATAACTGACAGTACTGAGGTGTGTTTCCTCTACGGTTTACATATAGTCTTCCCCGATGACTGGTAAATGGGGATCACAATATCATACAACTAGCCGAGGAAACAACAATGTTCTGAATAACCATCTTGGTTAACTTGAAAAATCCACCAGCACCCAAACCAAGCCATGACCGCTATTGGTGATTGGTAGACCCAAAAGTAGTCTCATATAGATACTGCATATAGACTATAAAATGCTTCATAAGCAACAACTTGATGAATACGCATGCAATTCCCAATCAACTTTTGTTAAACACTAGGACCCATAACACCTAGTGTGCATGCATTTAGCAAAAAATAGATCTGAAAAGAAACTAAATACTTTCAGTTGCAATCATTTGCAAGCCTTGTTGAAATGTTTGAACCATAATAGAAGGTGAAACAATAATCACGTCTAGGGACAAACAATGAAACTTTTTCATTAATAACTCGGAGCCTTTCTATATGTATAAACAACCATCTGTAACGTTGTTTAGCATGACTTGTACCTGAACAAGTCATTCTAAGTATCCGACAATGTATGGCCACTGAAATTGCTCCTAATACATCGTGCTGAAAATGGTCTAGAACACAGATTTGACTAACACCTAGGGACTTTTTTGTGACACATACTTGAAATAGGGGGCGCCGGTCTCAATCCCAGAGACTCATATTTGCCACATATGGAATATGTCTCAACTAAGGATGTCTGCAAAAAGAACATCCTACCTATAAGTACAAGATGTACTTGTGTGTGGAAGTAACTGCATAAATTCTATGGTGGGAGTGAGAGGGACCCTCATTAGCCTTGCTCCACACCGGCTAAACCAAACTCCTTGAGTTTTGGACACTACGGCCCCAAATTCTTGGCTCTTACATGACCTTCTTTTCTTCTAAAGAGAAAAAATGGATGACAACATAGTCTATGCATCCTACGTAGAAAAAGAAAACCAAAAAACATAAAACCAAATCAGATGCGTACCTGGAGGATGAACATAGTGTTCACTTATTTGTAGGTATCTGTCCAAATTTCCCACCTACAAAGGCCTAGGAACACTAATTGAAAATTAGGAATATGCAAGTAGTATTGCACATGTAACCTTGGGTGTTGCCTTTGCAATCTAAACCCCTTTGTTAAAGCAATATTGTCAAACCCCGTGGTTAAATGTTGCATGAAAATTTCTCAACCTGCAGTAGCATCTGGCCCTTGTCCATGACCCCCATTGGGTTTGCATATAAGCACTCGTATAAGCAGTCATAGTGCTAATAGGATTTCCATTGAAATTGGAGTCGTATGCACAACTAGACCTTTGTCACACCCAAAAATCCATAATGTGGTGTTTTTGTGAGCTGTCATACAGTCTTAAATGCTGGCTTCATCCTTACACCTTGCTAGAGATAAGCCCGAACGAGGTTAAGAGGTTCAAAAACTCAACTTGACTTGCACACTTAAAGTGTGGAGTGCAAAAATAATGTCCAAAAAATCAATAACGGCAAGACTCTTGCTTGTCCATTTACAAACAGATGGCTCTTAGACATGCCCCAAGAGGTGGTAAGTGATGGCTCGTAGCCCTTCCTGTTACCGTATTATGATAGAAAGAGTTTAATAAAATCGTGTCTAGTTTCACCTTTCCCACATAGAAGTTGAAAAGAGAGAGAGATAGAGAGAGAATGCTAGGCTGAGGAAATCCCCTTATTCCAATGTGTTGTATTGATTTTGTCAAATGTGTGAGTGCAGACCATTCCTGTGTCATATTTTATCCTATAAGCGTACATCACTATAATTGTACCATGTCCTCGTAGTAGAGAGAAATACCAAAAGTAACATCTGACCCACTTACCTTGTATGTGAGCGTGACTGTAGCAGGGTGCAGATGTATGGCATGTTGCTTGTGAATAAACATAAAAATAAAATGTCTAAAAATGACAACAACTGAGATCTTCCTTGACAGAGTAGCTAGTGCTATAGCGGAAGAGTATGCAATGGTGACTGTTGTATGGCCATCATACAAGTATGCCGTAAGAAAAAAAAAAGACTAAGAAGACATTGGCTTCCATGATAGCCACAACCATGTGAGCCGTTGGTATACGTGCCGTGCACGATTACACTGGAATGAATACAGCATTGTCTGTGAGCTTATATCCACGGAGTGCTAAATATGTGTGCCATTATCATTGATCGATAGTCAGTGTCTAATACCTGGGCACATAAGAGACCATGTGCTTCATCTTAAGACAAGCAAAGCACGGTGGTTTGTACAGTGGCTGCGTATGGAGTCTTCCCGAGCACTTTGCTTTGCACAATAAAGAGGTCTTTTCCAGAATGAAAAGAAAACATAGACAAAAAATAAACATAACGTGAAAGTTACTAACCTTGTCACCCAATGATGGCCAGTTGTTTGATAAGTCGCTTGAGCTGCTCGAGTGAGTGAGCGTATGTATCATATACACATGCTTAGTATGTAGAAACCTGCAAACATCTTGGCAAGTTTTCCCAAGTTTGTATACTAAGTGCATATTCCAAACTGTGAAAATCGTGATGCCAAATACCAAAAGAGAAGCCTTGCTTCACATAAGTACTCATTTATTCTAGTGCACATACCTACTAGATACTCTTGCCAATTTATAATGGCAAAGAAAAAGAAAGTCGACTGTGTCGAGCATTCACAAATAATTTACCTTGTCGAATTGTACACTGTATTGAAAAATAGAAAAATACTTGCAATAGAGGTACCTTGTATCTATTTGGCGTGATTATTGGTATCTGGAGGATTTGTGCTCCCAAGATGTCAAATCACGCTTGACAAAAATGGGTGGATCATGTCATTGCATGAGCGGAAAATAATTGGCCTAGAAGTCAAGTTCAAGCAATTGGCTTTACACTTTGTTGAAATGCAGTCAATGATTGGCCTTGCCGAGTACTTTGACCATATAGTCACAAGTTTATCATTCAAACCACACGCCCTTCTTGTGCATGCATGTACTTCTAAACAACTTTGTTTGCACTTAGTGTCGGTCATACTTACACCTTGACGTTTGTCCTTGACAAGCATCTCTTGGAACAAGCTCCCCTTCCACCATAAGCAATGATCGTGAAGCTTGTGGTGACGGATGAAAAAGCTGCTGCGAAATTGAAATGAATAAGAAACATCAATGTCAAGTTTATTTTACTTACCGGCCATCGAAAACGTCGATATCGCAATCTCCATTAGATATGAAGCAGTCATAAAATTGATAACCGCGACATCCGTCATATGCATGAAAGTTCTGCAAATTGCAAACGTGTTGTTGCAATTTGTCGCGTGCCTTGCATGCCGCACCCTTGCCAAAAATCTCTTGCCCTGCATAGGTTGTTTTGATGCACTCTTGAAATTTACCGCATGCTTAGGTGTGAGGAATTTCTACACCTACTGCAAAATTGCAGAATGTAAGTTCTGATGATCTTTGACACCATGCACCCTACATGTGTTCCATGTCGGCACCTTGCAAGCATGCCATGTTTGACTGCTGCTACTGTGGGATAGGCCCCTTAAGGCCTTGGAAGAGTGGCCCCCTTTTAACTGTGGGAGGACCCCCAAATGGAAAACCATAAAAAAAAATTAAGGAGCATAGTGATGGCAGGGCGACAGACTCTGCACGAGGAGAGAAGATGAGCAATCTGCGGACGCTGTTGCAAACTGGAGCTCGGGCCTGTGTCGATAAATCACCATTGGTGCCCTACAATCCTATTGATCCCATCTTCTCATGATTTGATGCATATCGATTGCCAACTCCATCTCCATGTGAGCGGCCCCTCCCACGCGAGTAGCTGAGTTCCTCTTCCTCGATACAAGGGGCCATGCCCGCTCTGCAGCACCGAGAAGAAGATATCCTCAAGGAGCTTGCCCACTGTTTTCAAGAAAGAGACAGAACGAGCGAGAGAGAGAGAGAGAGAGAGAGAGAGAGAGAGAGAGAGAGAGAGAGAGAGAGAGAGAGAGAGAGAGAGAGAGAGAGAGAGAGAGAGAGAGAGAGAGAGAGAGAGAGAGAGAGAGAGAGAGAGAGAGAGAGAGAGAGAGAGAGAGAACATGGAAAGCCCTACCTTCCTCCCTCCTCCATAGCTCTCCCCTCTCCTGGCTCTGTTACCAGTGTAAAACCCTGGGACTTCCATGTCCGAATCCTCCACCCAACCCCCCTTTTATAGCCTCCTAGCACTTCAGACACGCATATCAATAATTGAAGAAAATTTTGCATCTTTAAATGAAAATGTCACTAAATTATCTACGTTAGTGATACAATTTATGCAGCAGCAGGCCAAGGACCCTGTTGACACACACATGCATGAGCACACTACTACTCAGGGGCAAGGCCCTTCTGATCATGGACAAGGTCCATCTCCGGATTCTTTGCACACTCTCACTGCAATGGAGGTGGACGATTTGTTGAAAAACACCAAACCATCGCCTTTTAAGAGAGAAGAATGAGATCGCAATAAGGATGTAATGAATATCTTTCTCAGCAAGTGGGATGGAATTCACGCCTTACGGCGTACTCAGGATGCAGTTAGAGCAATGCAAACAACTCTAGCTCTGGAAGGCAAGGCCTACAAATGGTGGATGTCTCTCAAGGAGAAGAATGACATACCAAAGAGTTGGGTAGCCCTTGAGGCTATGTTTCAAAAAGAATTTTTGCCTACAAATGAGGTAGATTGCAATTGGACGGCTTGGGAAATGTGTTCCATGCGCCAACACCCTTCATTACTTTAATATATCTCTCACTATCGGGATGTTATCCTCAAGTTGGAAGGCGTAGACACCTTTCAACAAGTGCCTCGTGTCTTGCTAGATCATTGAGAATTTCATCTTGGAGAGGAAGATGAAAATGATCACTCTTTGTGGCTACATTAAAGGTCTTGTAGTCAACACAAACCCTCAACTTACCATTCTTCTTTGGTATGACTACAACTAGAGAAACCCACTATGAGTCTTCTATAGGATAGATAAAACCTTCTTTTAGCAGTTTCCTTACCTCTTTGAGAAAGACCTCTTGCTGAGTTACTTCTATCCGCCTAAGCTTCTGCACTGTAGGTTTACTTCCCTCCTTGAGATTAATGTGATGGTGAAATACAATAATCCTGTGATTATATCATATTCATCAGTGAATAATGTGGTCAAATTACTTATCATCAAAATATAATCTTCACTCTTATTTGCATGCAACTCACTATAGAGCACATGATGTAGCTTAGTTGCTTCTACCAGAGGTTGTATACTTGGTGTCTCCCCTTGGTTTGATAATGATGCATCAAGTTTATCCTTCTTCTTAGGGTCCACCTCAATGCTATTCTTGCTTTCTTCAGTCTCACTATTGACTCCTCCTCTAAAGTGGTTGAAGAGTCACTACTACAAAACTCATCCACACAGAGGTTTCTAGATCCACGTCATGAGTCCAACCTATCTTTATGTCATAAAGTATTGGCTTCTCTTTGGCATCCTTCATTTGGATTATGACGGTGTCCTTGTCTTGCTTAACTCTCGTAGTCATAAGCCAAGTCCTCTCTATAATGATAAGATAGCCCTCCACCTTCTGAGCCACGACAAACATGTCCACATCCACCTCAATGTTGAATGCCTTTACCCTAATTGCATTTATAGCACCAACACATTGAGATTTTCCATTATTTTCCATTTTGGCTCGGCATGGTTCCGGCCTAATCACCTCTAAACCCGAATGGTGCATCATTTTTTCACTCATGAAGTATATTTTTGTGCCACCATCGATGTAGATATTGGAGACTCCATGTTGCAATTTGATGTGAGCATCCATCAGTGGTAGTATCTCAAGTAGATTCCTCCCAAAGATAGATGCATCTATCTTTGGCTTTGGTCGTCTTGTGCTAACCATCTTTGTCCACTATCTCCTCACCCTACATGCTCTGTGGAGTAGGTGGTCCAGGTGACTTTTAGGCCCTGCACAGAAACATAATGAACCAAATCATATGGTTTAGAGCATTCACCCAAAGAGAAATCTACAATGTCAATTTTATGTCATGACTTGCACGGCTTTTTGGTAGATTCCCCTTTAATTTTCATCTTTTATTCATTTTGGGAAGATTCACTATGCCTAGCGTGATTTACCCCCATGGCATTTACTCCTTTAACCTTGGTCTTACCTTTTGCCACTCCCTTGATATCCTCCTCCACTTTCTCCTTTTCCTTACCTTCAAGACTAATAACACTTGCTTCCTGGTTTGCTGAGTAGTGGTAGAGGTAATGGTGGAATGAGATGTTGTGGTGGTATTGCTCTTCGTGGAGAAATTTGGTCTTGTCTGGCTCCTCTGTTGAAATTTTTCCTCCTTCGGTATGGCCAATAATATACGCGATGGCCATATTCAATTGTAGGAGTGGTATTCTTGGTTCAACCTTTGTTTTCCTCTCACTTGATCTTGATTGTAGTTCTATGCATGCCCTTGTTGCACCAAATGCATAAATAGATTCTCCAAATGAGTAGTGATGCAGCTCAACAGGTCTTGTTGCGCTTCTGATGCCTCTTGTGGTTGGGTCCTTTGAGTGGCTGTTGCAGCTACTTGGGTTAGTCAGAGCGAGATTTATTCCTTTGATTGGTTGACTCTTTCTTGCATGTGTACCTTCTGTCTTTAAGGCGGGCTACTTTCATTGCCTACTCATACGTTGCAAGGAATCCACCCTTCACCTTCTTCTTAGCGGCAACCACAGGAAATTAGGTTCTTCTTTACCTTTATTTATCTGAAAAGCCTCCAAATTGTCTATCCAATCCTATAGAACTCCTTGTTGAGTGGCATTGACACGCCACATACCCTTCAAAGCTCCTAATTGTGCATACATGTGCAATACAACTTCCTTACCACAGACTAGCTCCAATGGGGTGAAATTTGTAGCTACTTTGTAGGACGTCCTATACACCCACAAACACTTATCTACATTTGTTTCCCACTTAGTTTCTTGCTTATACATGTACTTTGTTAATATTTTGATGATTTTCCCATTAGCACTTTCAGCTAGACCATTTCATTGGGGGTGATAGGGTGAGGAAAACCGATGTTGAATCTTTAGCTTTTCCAGTAATGCACTCATGAGTTTGCTTCTAAATCCCTGATCCCTATTAGAAACCAACACCCATGGAACACCAAAACGGTAACAGATGTAATTGAAAACAAATTGAGCCTCCACATTAGCATTTACTTCCTTCACAGCTTTTGCCTCGATCCACCTTGTAAAGTAGTCAATGGCTACCACCATGTACTTCTTACTACTTGTGGACTTTGGGAGAGGACCTATGGCATCCAAACCCCACTTCTCAAAAGCAGTTTGTGAGATGATGGCACCTTGTGACTCCGCTACCAGTCGTCTTTCACCTATAGTGTGACAATTGTGGTACGTTTTGCACCAGTAATGCACGTCCCTTACTAGGGAAGGCCACCAAAAGACTACTCTTAGCACTCAAAATAGAACTTGGTCTTTGCCCTGATGTCCACTTTCTTTGTGTCCTTGCTCTAGCACCATACCTATCTCTTCTTTGTACAACACCCTCTTTAGCACCCTATCACGCCAATAGTTCATTAGATCTTCACCTACCAGTGTAAATGTGTGGGCCTTCTGCACCACTCTTCTCCTTTGCAACTTGAATAGACCCTCTCGACATTGCCCTGTACTAAAAAACTGTTCAATCTCCTTTAGAGTCTCCCCTACCTACATAAGTGGCTGGGGCCACTTATAGACCTGCAACATGCACTTGCACTTTGCTACTTGCTAACTGATCCGCCTCTTGGTTCTTCTCTGTCCTTATATGGAACCTATTTAAAATACCTTAGCATTTTCTTAATGGGAAAGAACCAGTGCTTTAGAGAATCTCGCTTTACTTGCCATTGACCTAACAACTGCTTGATGACTAGCAACACATCTCCCTTCACCACCAATCTAGGAATGCCAAATTCTATACATTGCTTCAAACCTAGTTGCAGAGTGATATACTCCACCACATTATTGGTTTGGAAATCCTCCACAGCATACGCCTTCAAAAATATAGCTTAGTCGTCTAGGTCGTGTATCACCACACCTCCACCTGCCTTTTGGACTACCCTCAAGTATGCTCCATCGAACCACATTGTAAAGGCATTCTCCAAATGAAGCTCCTTCTTAGCTTCGTCTCACACCACCCTTGGATAGGCTGGCAAATCAATGGCCTTGCTAACAAGAATTTCTGCCAAGTGAGACCGACTCGTGTGATGTACCTTGAATCGAACTCAAACTCTTGCAAGGGTGAAAGCATGCAATGGTGGTACAAAAAGGATTGTCCTTGACACAACATGGGCTTGGTGGTTCATTTGTGTATAAATTGTACCTTTTAATTGGAAATGGAGAGGGGCCATATATTTCTTTGTTTTAGACGTTTCACTATTTGGAGGGGCCACTCCAAGAGAGGAAGTGGGGGGAGAGGGCTGGACCCACATTATGGTTATTGTCTTTCATGACAGCACCTCTCTCTCTCTCTCTCTCTCTCTCTCTCTCTCTCTCTCTCTCTCTCTCTCTCTCTCTCCACACGGTTGTGTTGCTCCTATGCACCTTCCGTGCTCCATAGCCAGTGAACTTGGGCTGCTCTCTCATTATCTCTCTTTCTCTCTCTCTCTCTCTCCACCAGCAAGTTGAGTCCTGTTTGCCAGTTGTTGCATCTCTTTCTCTCTCTCACTCACTCTCTGCATCAGAAATATGCACACAAGACCCTAGTTTTAATTGATGTTTAGTGATCACTGCTGCATCTCTCTCTCTCTCTCTCTCTCTCTCTCTCTCTCTCTCTCTCTCTCTCTCTCTCTCTCTCTCTCTCTCTCTCTCTCTCTCTCTCTCTCTCTCTCTCTCTCTCTCTCTCTGTATCGAGTTGCATGAGGAGGAATCACGCATGGATGAACAGATACAAAAACATCCCATTGTCAGTTCCATCAAGACATGTGTCACTAATCAGGCTTTTCTTCGTGATTATTGGGCTGCAAAGAAATGCGAACAGAGAAGGAAAGAACGACATCCTTCTTTTGCACCTGGATTACCAAAAGCCAGGTCAAGGAAGAACATTTGTGCAGCGGTGGCACGATGTTGGCACAAGCAAACACTCGGGCTGTCAAGGAATGAGCAAAAGAAAATATTTCAGCAACTATTGGACCACCATACATTTTTTGAGCTGCAAAATCGAATTTCAACAATGTCAAAGACACCGTTCTATCAGGTCTGCGCAACACTGTGGCTTAAATTAAGGTCCCGCACTCAACAAGTGAGATTTTTGTTAAGAGAACCTCTCTGATGATGATATTGAACAATAGTACAAGTGTAGCCTCAGTAAACCAATCCAAAATTGCTAGTGTCCTGGGTGTCCATCGAAGGAATATAGCTGATGCAACTTCAAGGCTGGAGAATAAAGATGAGGATGAAGTGTTTCCATTGAGTGCTTGTGAGAGACAATTTCCACAAAGAACCATTATCAGTAATGAAACAAGAGATTTGATGTATGCCTTTTGGACATCAGAAACCAGAGTTTCACCAAACAAGAAGGACATATGTAAGAAGAGAATTGGAAGGAAAAGTGTTGTCAAACATCCTGTGTATGTACTCAATGACTCTCACGTACCAACAAATCTTAGCAATTGTAATTTATTTGGTGATTCTTAAGGCTGATTTGGTCAAGACAACACCAAATTTGGTGGTCTGCTATATGGCAGTGGTGGTATACAGTACCTTACAAAGGTTGTATATAGAACCAATGCATTCTTGGGTGGTTCCAGAGCTATCCTTTATAGAATCAAAGCCCTTGTGCATTATCAAATTTGGTAGTCTGCTATATGGTAGTGGTGGTATACAGTACCTTACAAAGGTTATATACAGTACCAATGCACTCCTATGTAGTTCCAAATCTATCGTGTAAAGAACCAAAGCCCCTATGTAGTACCAAATTTGGTAGTCTGCTGCATACTAGTGATTCCAAAGCTAATCTGTACAATACCAAAGCCTCTGTATAGTACCTTTTCCGTCCCTACAGGCACCAAAGCCTCAATCTTTAGTACCAAAGCCTCACTCTATTTTACCAAATCCTACTTGTGTAGTACCAAAGTCTTTGAGCAGTACGAAAACTATTCCCTATATAGTATCAAAACATTCTTGTTTATCACCAAATCATTTGCAAAGTTTCCATATGGGTACTCTTCTGCAAACAATTCTAAAACGATTCAAAAGCAGACAGATAGTACAATTTTTGGTACTGCTTACAACCAATTTGGGTTCTACAGTGTTATCTTTGGTACTGTTCACAACCAACTTTGGTTCTACACTACAATATTTGGTACTGTTTACATCGAATTTTGGTTCTACATTACTAAAACTGATACGGTTTACATCCAATTTTGGTTATACAATACTATCTTTGGTACTGTTTACATTCAATTTTGGTTCTGTAGTACAATCTTTGGTACTTTTTACATTCAATTTTGGTTCTACAGTACAATCGTTGGTAGTGTGTACATCTAATTTTGGTACATTACTATCTTTGGTACTATTTACAACCAATTTTGGTTCTACAGTACGATCTTTGGTACTCTTGACATCCAATTTTGATTCTACAGTACTATCTTTGGTATTGGTTACAACCTATTTTGGTACTACAGTACAAGCTTTGGTAGTGTGTACATCCAATTTTGGTACATTACTATCTTTGGTAATGTTTAAAACCAATTTTGGTTCTACAATTCTTTGGTACTGTGTACAACCAATTTTGGTACTACTGCACATTAGTGGCATTTTACCATTTGCATGAAGTTGGAATTTTCAAAATCTTATTGTATTGGTTCCAGAGGTAGAGCTATACCAAAGATTCAAGAGGACTCACCCTACAGTGGTCATGTCTCTTAGATGCTTTGAGGCATTAAAGTCGTAGTTTGTTCGGAAGTTGAAAGAGCGATATACGTGCTGCTGTGCATCCCATGTGCAGATACTCTATTTCAAAGAGTCTTTTAATCAGATGCGGCAAAACAAGTTTGGGCATAATGGGAAAGGTCACCTTTGCAATTAATATTGCTCTGTGTGATGTAGAAGTGATGATATAGGAGAGTGTTTTGCAAACCAGGTAGTGTCAACACATCACTAGTATGTGGGAATCCATCATGTGCCCAAGGCCAAGAGATAGTGATATACCATGCCAAGAAATGCTTGATGGGGGACTGCTCCCAATGTGGTGTACGGAAGTTGACATTTTGTCCAGATGAGATAACAAAGGATAGCAGGGAGGTGTCTGTGAAGGTCTTCATGGATGTTGGAATAGGACAACTTGATGCAGGTGGGACTGAGAAGAAGAGAAAGGACTTGATTGTGTGATGGATGAAAAGTGATGCTTTTCTTAGCCTGTTTTCAGCCCATCTCACAGGCTTCATCAAGCACAACTTTGTCTTTTGTTGGCAAGCCCAACAATTCAAGGATTGTTTCCTCAAGTTTCCTAGCAATGTCATTGTATCAGTTATTTACTTTGCAGAGAATGATTCTTTTAAAATTCAGAATGAGATTTAGTCAATGTATTGGTGGTCTACCCAAGTCACAATACTTGTGCACATCACTTATGTAAGAAATGCAGCAGGTGGTGTTTGAAAGACGCTGCACTTTTACATATCCAATGACAAGCAGCATGATACATTGTTTGTACAACATTGTCTCTTGCTTCATGACAGGAGGTTGAAACAGCAAGGACATTGTTTGCAGCACCATTGGTTGTGGTCAGATGGTGCTGCTTCACAATTCAAAGCTCGTAGACCTTACTATTTTGTGGCCAGGTATTATCAGAAGACAGGCTTGTACATGATGCATAACTTCTCAGCATCCGGGCATAGAAAAGAAGAGCATGATGGGGCAGGGGCAGTCATCAAGAGAACCTTGACACATGAGGAATTGAAACCAGATGGCTGGACTATGAAGTGTGCCGCTGATGTGGTGAACTTTTTGAACGCAACATTTCAGCCCAAGAGATCAGTCCCACAGGTGTACTACACAGAGAGTCTTCTAGCTTATTGGCGTGGATGATGTGCAACGCGATCACCCATGCGACTGTGAGCACATTGTGGGCTCCCGCTCATTTCATTATGTTGATGGGTATTCAAAGGACAACCCATGTGTTGTGCTCTTTCAAACCCTTTCATGCTTCTATTATCCATGTATGAGTGGGCTATGGAGAAGATGAAAAAATTGACTAGACATAGAAGAATGGAAATATGTTTCCATCAAACCACTGCCAAAATCTTAAATACAAGAAGGTACAATGAAGAGGATGATGAGGAGGATGACAAATATTCATATTTTCTGCCTGAGCCAAGTTTCTAACCTACCATTGTATGAAGGAAGCCCTGGAATGTTATGTGAAATGTTGTCCATTGGGGATAACTTTGCAGTCAAAGCAACCGAGACTAAAGAGGACTTCTACCTTATCAAATGCACAAAGGAGTTTTACCAGACGGTGAGATCACAAAAGGACATGTGGCATAACAAGATTGTTAGAGGTGGGAAGGCTGTTGAAGGTTTCTACTATGGCCAAGTCGAAGGAAAATTTGATACATATAGCTTATTGGATCAGACACCTCTAGTCATGATCTACTCACATCTTGTAAGGGACATACGTTTCCCAATGAAGCCTATTGTTGGAGTCCCTAATCAGTTCAAGTTATCTGTTGAATTATATGAGAACATATACAATAGCATGCCATATGATGATGATGATAGTGATGATTGTGCATCCATGATGCTTGAAGTTACACAATGCCAAAACCCCTAAGTGGGCAAGTCCATGCTTTTTCTCTTGGTCAGGATATATCTTTTTGTCCCTCATGGTTTACTGTTGTTCTTTTTTTCCTTCACTCCAAAATACAAGTATGCACAACAGGATCTCCAATTGTCTCTTAAGACTTGCCCCTAACCTGAACAAAAATAATATTAACCAGTACCAAAAGGGTGCTAACCAGTACCAAAATAATGACAAGAAGTACCAAAATTTGGTACTTTAGACAACTTTTCATAATCACAAGACCATGGATCCAAGCTGCAACCCTAGGCTACCAAATACAAGCCTGCAAAACAGGGTCTCCAATTACCCTTTACTCTCTAAAAAACTTTCCCTTCACTCTGATACCATGTGAAAAATCGGGGAGTGAATGGATCTTTGTGCCATATGTGAGAATGACAAGTATATAACTGAAATGTATGAGAAATGATATACTAAAAGGAAAATCTTTATTAATGATGAAGAAACCTTGGCATACAATGTTGGTACTACAGACTACCAAACTGGGTACTGTAACACAATTTTAATAGTACCAATAATAGAGAGAAAATAGTTGGTACTGTGAGTACCAGTACCAAAGCAGGTACTCAGTAACACCCAGATACACAGTACTGGTAGTTGCTGATACCAATGTATTAACACCAATGTTAGGGATCTCAAGAAAGTTGCTTTTAGCTAGAAACTACTAGACAACACTAAAAAAAAAGACAGTACAGTTCAAGTACCAAACAGACAATCTGATACTTTGGAAGTACCAAAAGTTGGCACTCTGAGTAGAAAATCAGGTACTGTGTAACACCCAGATACACACAGTTGTGGTACTTACTGATACCATTGTATTATCACCAATATCACGGATCTTTAAAAATATGCTTTTAGACTAGAAACTACTAGACAACACCAAAAAAAAGACAGTACAGTTCAAGCTCAAGACATTGTACAAAAAAAGTGGATTTCCATTATATATGTGCACAACATGATACAAATTTGGTTCAAGTACCGAAGTTCAGGAATCTCCATTACATTTTATGTGACCTGATACACAATTCCACCAATTACAACACTTTAGGAATCTCCTAGGTCAGGGGGATCTAATCTGTAAGAGTACCCCTCCATCTGTATGAAGTAATCAGCAACGTATGGAGAGACATCAATCACCTTGTGTGTCAAAAATTGGGTTTTTACAAGTGTATGCTGTTGGGTACCGATCGTGTATCCATCCTTGCAACCATGGAAAAATACGGTCCATCAGGTAAAAAGGGTAATCTTTTCAACCACCAGAGGTTCACATGATCTAATGGCAAGACAATTCTCATAGTCGTTATTCAGCAACTTGTATCTGCAGTCATCTGCCAATATTGTGTTGCTAGCATCAAAATTTGGGGTGTCTTGCCCACACTGTCCGTAGGTTCTTCAGAAAAACAAGCTTGTTGGTGACAACGTTGGGCCCGTGCAGCACCTCTACCATACTCTGCCACCAGGTCTCACAGTCTTCTTGTGATAGTATATCTGCCATGCCATAAAGGCGGTTAGAAGACTGAGTAGCTTAACATCTAAAGAACTCAAGGAATTGTTACGCGCAAAATAATTATGCCTCACATGCTGGGGGAAGCAAGTGTTCAACATATTCATCACTTTTTGCCTTCTACAGTAGGACCACACAATTATCTTGGCAAATATAAAATGCAAACATTATATAAAAAATAGAGCACCACTATGACACAAGAAGTACAAAATTTGATACTGTATTGTACCAAAGTTGATACTATATAGTACCAAAGTACAAAATTGGGTACTATACAGTATCATATTGTGGTATAATATTGCACAGTAGAAGTGTAACATTGAAAAACTGCTTTGTACTATGCAGTATCATATTGTGGTACAGTATTGCACAGTAGAAGTGTAAGATTGGAAAACTGCATTGTACTATACAGTACCAAATGTAGTACTATAAAGTACTAAATTGGGTGTTGTATTGCACTGTAGCAGTGTAACATTGGAAAAGTGCATTGTACCATAGTGAGCAGTAACATTGGAAAACTGTATTGTACCATAGTGGACTGCTACATTGGAACACAATTAATGAAAGACAAAGGCCGAAGTTGATTGTATTGGTAGAATGAAAAGCACATTGTGAAAAATACATAAGCATATGAGAAGGTCTATAGCTTGCATGCAGGAGAAAATTGGTCATGAGCGCCGTTGCGCTGCAGACTAGAAAGCTCCAACAGGGTCACCAAATCAGTGGAATCACCTGACATCTTTTGCATAGTATCTTTAGCTTGAGGATCCACACTCCCGTTAGTACTGTCGACTTTTGCATCCTCCACTATCACTTCCTTCTTGGAATCCTCGTGCACGTCCCCCTTCATTGCATTGCCTGCCGTTTCCTTTTCTGCCTCTTCCCCCTTCCTGGCCTCCCCATCATCCCCTTTCTTGGCATCCTCTGCACATTTGTCACCCCTGGCTTCCACCCCCCTCTTGGCCTCCCCCTCAACCCCCTCCTTGTCCTCCTCCCCCATAGTGGCCTCTTCCCCTACACCATCCAGTTCCACTATGTGAGGCACTTTATTTCCAACATTGTCTTTATTCCTTTTAACATCTGTGTCCTCACAGTCACAGTTTTCTTCGCTGTCCCGCATGGTATCACAATGTTGTCCCTTCTCAGTCCCTTTCCCTTCCACACCACCATGATTTAAATCCTGGAACATCCCTTATCTGTGTAGTATCCTCATTTTCCTCCCATGCATGACTTGCGGTAGATTTTGTGGCATATTGTCCATCCTTGATTGCCTATCCATTTTTCCCACTAGGCACAACCGCTGCAGCATCCTCTTCCTCTGCAAAACAGAGAAAGACAACACATATTGACGAACAACCTCACTTTCACTGCAGTTTAGCATATGATTTGCAGAACACACACATACTTACTCTTCACATCACGATGCCAACCAACCCAAGACTTTGCTACCTCGGGGATCACCATGTTACAACCAGGTTTGGCACAATGATCCCTGCTTAGTAGAAAAGCACTAAAGCAAAGCGGGTGATACTGATGTCGGCACTCAAGCATAAAGGTTCCTACAACTCCTAGAGACTCCAAGAGCTCAGCACATGCAACACATTCCAAACACATGGATCATCTCCCCCTTATAACATAAATCTCTTCTCGAGTTGAACATCAGCAATCATCTGCTTCACAAATAGGACATGGCCTTGTGCTTCCTTCCATGTTGCCTCCAACACATCATACTCTGCCTGTTATCAACCAACAACAATACAAATAGTCCCAAATTAGAACTCAAAATCTACCAAAGGCATCATCTTACCAATTTAGTACCAAAATGTAGCAGACAGTACCAAGGCCATCATACTACCAATTAGTACTAAACAGTAGCAGACAGTACCAAGGCCATTATACTACCAGTTACTACCAAAAACTAGCAGACAATACCAAGGCAATCACCAATTAGTACCAAAAACTAGTAGACAATACAAAAGCCATCATACTACCAATCAGTACCAAGAACTAGCACACAGTACCAAAGCCATCATACTACTAATCAGTACCAGAACCTAGCAGACAGTACCAAAGCCATCATACTACCAATTAGTACCAAAAACTAGCAAGTCATCAATGCAAGAAGACAACCGTAAACTACCAGAATTAGTACCAAATCATAGCCAGGAGCTACTAATTAGTACCAAATCATAACCATGAGCTACCAATTAGTACCAAATCATAAGCATGAGCTACCAATTAGTACCAAATCATAACCATCAGCTACCAATTAGTACCAAATCATAACCATCAGCTACCAAGTAGTACCAAAAATCATAACCAAGAGCTACCAATTAGTACCAGATCATAACCATGAGCTACCACTTAGTACCAAATCATAACCATGAGCTACCAATTAGTACCAAAAATCCTAACAGCCACCAAAAAATCATTGTAAGAAGTTACCCTAAAACCCTAAAAGTACCAATACATTCAAAGTAGTGTCGTTACCAGAACCATAAACTACCAAAGGAAGTGCCAAAATAGTACCAAATGCTACCAGTTAGTACCAAAATCATTACGAATACACCCAAGTCCACCAATAAACTACCCAAAAGCAACCAAAACTACCAAAATAACATTGTTAGATCCACTCTAGAAACTACCAAAAGCTACTTGTAAGGGTTTAGTTGTACTAGCAACACAACCAGAACTACCAAAACTACAAAAACAGCAGATTTATCAGACTACCAAACTACTAAAAACAACATGATAGAAGATACCAAAACAAAAAACTATATTCAAAAAAACCCAAAAGATACTAGTATGGACAAAAAATAGCATAATAACATAGAGAAAATTCAAAAAATCCATGTGGACCTAGCAATCTACCTAGAATATGCAACTGCCATACAGAAGCAAAACCGCCAAACTCTGTCAAACTAGCAAAGTAGCATTTATAGATACTAAAATGCTGCATGCACTACCAAAACCACTTTCTTAAGACATGATAGGAACTACTTGTTGTAGATGAACCTCCTCTAACTTCAGTATGTCCTCACTATTTCCAAGTCGGCGAAGCATGCATCGACTGGCTCCCAGATCAGACTCAACCTCTTTGAGGTCCTCATCATTGAAAGGGTTTTCCTGCTTTATTTTTGCAAGCTGCACTTCATAGTGGTCTATGTCATCCTTTATCCGCTTCACAACATCATTGGAACTCTCGGCTCCCAACAATGTTTCCTTGTTCTGCTGTAGAGATGTTTTCAGCTCTTTCAGCCTGTCTGATGTAGCTACATTTTTCTGAGGCACTGTATCAACAATACTTTCCAATTCTATAACATAATAAGGCAAATCTACGTGAAGTTGTGGGGGGTCTAACTTTGTACAGAGGTTGCTACCACTTTGCGTAAGGCGGGGCTTCTTAACAGATGACCCTAAACCGCCGTGGGAGGCACCATTTGCCCTTCGCCAAGTTTCAACCTTCCGCTCCAACCCTCCCGGCTGGCTGACACACATGTTCAGTCCTACCTCTCCAAACCTCGCCCATGCGACTTTATGGCGCACAGGGTCCTTTGTTGACGTGTGACATCTCTCAAAAGCATAGCAGCGCGCAAACTTTGCAGTGATTTCCCCACAAGATGGAGGGGCTTGATATACCTTCTGGAAGAGGAACCTACAATCTTCAAGGAGTCTTGGGTGCACATGATTCAAGTAGATCTTTGCATTCTTCTGGTAGCTTTGCTTGAACACCGTCACTTGTCATGAGGGAGGTCTTCATCCCTAAGATCCTTTGCAAGCACCCCCTCCATGCTGAGACCATACTCTTCATGAAGCTCCTCGGCTGTATAACAAAACTTGGTCAAAATGGGGTATTCTTCCATTTTTTTTGTGCCTGCGATGTGGAAACACAAAGCTCAAATGTTAGACATGCCCTCCGTCTACCAATCCAAAATACCTAAGCATGCTTCCTAAATGAACTTCTATTGGCAACATTTGAGCAATGTCAAACTAAACCCTACACCCTAAACAACCCTTTGGTCACACAGATGTTCCCAATGCACAATTTGGTACTGACCAAATTTGAGTCTATACAGCGTTATCATTGTACAGTACCATATTTTGTACTTTAAACTTCCTCATTTTCTTAGTAAACCCTCTTTTCCTATAGGGTATGATAATAGGGATACAAGAAGACCCTTTTGCATAGATGCATAGATGAAACAATACATTCACAATTGATGAAAAATTTCATGAGATTGTGTTGGCTGAAGGCACATATGCTTGAATCATGAATGCATGCAATGCAAAAAAGAGGATAGAAATGCAAAGGTCCTAAGCAAGAAAAACATTGACTTACATGCAATGCATAGATGATGCTCCGCTTGCTAGCCCTTGTGTTCGGTTTGTTGATGCTTCGGGGAGACTTTGTGCCTTTGAGGGGGGAGGTTGCATCCATTGTCCTGGGCTTCCCGCCTTTGTCAAGTGAAATCTCAACAGACTTCCTCCCGAGCATCCTCATTGTGGCACGAGAGCTACACAGGGGAATCTTGAAGGTGATGCTAAGACCTTTGTGACACTGTTGTGCAGTCAAGAACCACTACAAAAAGCCATTGGTACTACGCAGGACACACACGTTATGTCACACGAGTTTAAACGTGCAAAAAATCCAATCCATCATTGGCCCCACCCACGATGTCTCTTCAAATGGAGTGGTCGTTGGATTTTTGATTTTTACTAGCTTACCTCCTACAACATTTAATTTTAGATGTTGAAAAAGGTTCCCTCCAAAACAACCTCTTGCGTTTGTAGAAGTACCAACTAGGTACAAAGAAAAAAGTTCCTTTTTTGTACCACCATTGCATGCTTTCAGCTGCAGCTCGAACACCCACTTCATAATCCTCCTTCCTGGCTGCAAATGTAGCACTACCTTTGGCAACAAATTGTTAGCTATCGACACAATTTGTTTTTTCACAATTAAATGTACCTTATGCTTCCTGCAAGCGAAGACTAAAGCCATCACCCACTGCTCTACTTTGGTGTAGGTTTTGATTACACTATGGAGACAGTTATTGTGTTGGGTTCATACCACGTTTCCTGCTTGCAGATGCATAAAAAGAGTGTTACACGCATATGGAAGGCTTTGTGGAAATCTAGAGATGTACAAGTCGAAAATTAAGGAAGTCACAGTGCCTAGACAGATGACTGTTGAGGTGCCTCTCAGTATATAATGTAGAGCTTCTTTGCACTAAAGCCATTCATGTCAAAGAAACCCTATGGCCCTAAGGCTACATGGTGTTGTCTTTGCTTGCTTGAAACCCTACGACCATAGGGCCATAGGGTGCTCTTTGTGTAAGAAACCCTATGGCTCTAAGTCCACGTGATGCTCTTTTTACTAGCTTGAAACCCTATGACCTAAGGCCATAGGGTGTTGTGTGTGTTAGTTAGAAGCCCTATGGCCCTAAGGCTGCAGGGTGCTCTTTGTGAAAGAAACTCTATGGACCTAAGGCCAAAGAATTCTCTTTGTGTTAGTTAGAATCCCTATGGCCTTAAGGCTACAGGGTGCTCTTTGTGTAAGAAACCCTATGGCCCTATGTCCACATGGTGTTCTTTTTGCTAGCTTGAAACCCTATGGCCCTAAGGCCATAGGCTGCTCTTTGTCTTAGATAGAAGCCATATGGCCCTAAGGCCACATGGTACTCTTTTTACTAGCTTGAAACCTATGGCCAACACTTTGTGTTAGTTAGAATCCCTATGTCCTAGAGGGTTCTCTTTGTGTAAGAAACCCTACGGCCTTAAGGCCACATGGCGTTTTTTCTGCTAGCTTGAAACCCTATGACCCTAAGGCCATAGGGTGCTCTTTGTGTAAGAAACCCTATGTCCCTAAGGCCACATGGTGCTCTTTTTGCTATCTTGAGATACTATGACCCTAAGGCCATAGGGTTCTATTTGTGTTAGTTAGAATCCCTATGGCCCTAAGGCTACCAGGTGCTCTTTGTGTAAGATACCCTATGGCACCAAGGCCATATAGTGATCTTTGTGTTAGTTGAAATCCCAATGGCCTTAGGGTTACAGGGTGCTCTTTGTGTAAGACACCCTATGGCCCTAAGGCCACATGGTGCTTTTTTTGCTAGCTTGAAACCCTAAGGCCATAGGGTGCTCTTTGTGTTAGTTAGAATCCCTATGGCACTAAGGCCATAGGGTGCTCTTTGTGTAAGCAACCACATGGCCCTAAGACCACATGGTGCTCTTTTTACTAGCTTGAAACCCTAAGGCCAACACTTTGTGTTAGTTAGATGCCATATGTCCCTAAGGCCACATGGTTATCATTGTGTAAGGCACCCTAGGGCCCTAAGGCCACATGGTGCTCTTTGTGTTAGTTAGAATCCCTATGAACCTAAGAGACACGGTTCTCTTTGTGTAAGAAACCCTATAGCCCTACGGCCATAGGGTGCTCCTTGTGTTAGTTAGAATCCCTATGGCCTTAGGGACATAGGGTGCTCTTTGTGTAAGAAACTCTATGTCACTAAGGCCATATAGTGCTCTTTGTGTTAGTTAGAAGCCCTATGGCCTTAGGGTTACAGACTTCTCTTTCTGTAAGAAACCCTTTGGCCCTAAGCCACATGGTACTATTTTTGCTAGCTTGAAACCATATGACCCTAAGGACATAGTGTGCTCTTTGTGTTAGTTAGAAGCCCTATGGCTCTAAGGCCGCAGGGTGCTCTTTGTGTAAGAAACCCTATGGCCCTAAGGCCAAAGAGTGATCTTTGTGCTAGTTAGAAGCCCTATGGCCTTGGGGTTACATGGTGCTATTTGTGTAAGAAACCCTATGGCCCTAAGGCCACATGGTGCTCTTTTTTTCTAGCTTGAAACCCTTTGACCCTAACGCCATAGGGTTCTCTTTGTGTTAGTTAGTAGAATCCCTATGGTGCTAAGGCCACAGGGAACTCTTTGTGTAAGAAACACTATGGCCCCAAGGCCACATGGTTCTTTTTTTGCTAGCTTGAAACCCTATGGCCAAAACTTTGTGTTAGCTAGAATCCCTATGACCCAGAGGGTGCTCTTTGTGTAAGAAACTCTATGGCCCTAACACCACACAGTGTTGTTTTTGCTAGATCAAAACCCTATGACCCTAAGGCCATAGGGTGCTCTTTGTGTAAGAAAACCTATGGACCTAAGGCCACATGGTGATCTTTTTGCTAGCTTGAAACCCTATGACCCTAAGGCCATAGGGTGCTCTTTGTGTTATTTATAATTCCTATGGCCCTAAGGCCACAAGGTGCTCTTTGTGTAAGAAACCCTATAGCCCTAAGGCCACATGGTGCTCTTTTTGCTAGCTTGAAACCCGATGACCCTAAGGCCATTGGGTGATCTTTGTGTTAGTTAGAATCCCTATGGTCCTAAGGCCATAGGGCGCGCTTTGTGTAAGAAACCCTATGGCCCTAAGGTCACATGGTGCTCTTTTTGCTAGCTTGAAACCCTATGGCCAACACTTTGTGTTAGTTAGAAGCCCTATGTCCCAAAGGGTGCTCTTTGTGTAATAAACCCTATGACCCTAAGGCCACATGGTTTTGTTTTTGCTAGCCTAAATCCCTATGGCCTTAGGCTTACAAGGTGCTCTTTGTGTAAGAAACCCTATGACCCTAAGGCCACATGGTTTTGTTTTTGCTAGCCTAAATCCCTATGGCCTTAGGCTTACAAGGTGCTCTTTGTGTAAGAAACCCTATGGCCCTAAGGCCACATGGTGCTCTTTTTCCTAGCTTGAAACCCTATGACCCTAAGTCCATAGGGTTCTCTTTGTGTTTGTTAGAAACCCCATGGCCTTAAGGCCACAAGGTGCTCTTTGTGTAAGAAACCCTATGGCCCTAAGGACACATGGTGCTCTTTTTGCTAGTTTGAAACCCTACAGTGAACACTTTGTGTTAGTTAGAAGCCCTATGTCCCTAAGGCCACATGGTTCTCTTTGTGTAAGGCACCCCATGGCCCTAAGGCCACATGGTGCTCTTTTTTCTAGCTTGAAACCCTATGACCGTAAGGCCATAGGGTGCTCTTTGTGTTACTTTGAATCCCTATGGCCTAGGCCACATAATGATATTTGTTTAAGAAACACAATGGCCCTAAGGACACATGTTGCTCTTTGTGTAAGAAACCCTTTGACTCTAAGTACACATGGTGCACTTTTGGCTAGCTTAAAACATTTTGTCCTAATGCCACAGGGTGCTCTTTTTGTTAGCTAGAAACCCTACGGACCTAAGGCCATAGAGTGCCTTAGGTCCATAGGGTGGTTATAAACCCTTAGACCCAAAATCCATAGGATGACTTAGGGCCATAGGGTGGCCATTGTGATTACTAGAAACTCTATGGCCTTAAGGCCACATGCTTTGTGATGGCTAGAATTTCTAGCTAACTAAAAGAGCACACTGTGGTCGTAGGGCCATGGATTCTAGCCATCACAAAGAGAACCCTATGGCCCTAAGGTTAGAGGGTGCTCTTTTAGTTAGCTAGAAACCCTATGGCCATAAGGCCACACGGTGTTTTTTGTGTTAGCTAGAAACCTTATGGCCCTACGGCCATAGGGTGAACTTTTAGTATTATCTAGAAACTCTAGAGCCCTAAGGCCATATTGTGCTCTTTGTGTAATCTAGAAACCCTATGGCCTTAAGGCCACATGGTGCTCTTTTTGTTAGCTAGAAAGCATAAAGCCCTAAGGCCTCAGGGTGTATTTGTGATAGAGAGAAACCCTATGGCCCTAAGGGGACAAAGAGCTCTTTGTGTGAGCCATAAACCCTATGGACTTAGGGCCATAGGGTGCTATTTTTGTTAGTTAGAAACCATGTCTCCCTAAGTCCACATGGTTCTCTTTTTGTTAGTTAGAAACGATATGGCCTTTTGGCCAGAGAGTGCTTGTTTTGTTAGCTAGAATACCAATGTCCTTAAGGCCATTGGGTGATCTTTGTGTTATTTTGAATCCGAATGACTCTAAGGCCATAGGGTCATAAGGTGCATTATTAACAAAGACGCTTTACATAAGGACCTATGCCACCCAATGACCCATGCCATACCTTATGCTCCCATGGGTATACATAAAAAAGGTATTTTGATAGTGAGTTTTTTTTTTTCCATTCGTTTTGCATGCAGATTGAGAGGTATTTTGTGTATCTGCCTTCCCACGACATCGCCTACATTGTCATCCTTTACTACTAATCGCCCCCTTTCTAGACCTCTCTCATATCACCTCTCACTACAACGACATTCCCTCCCTCAACTTCTCTACCATTAATAACAATACACAGGTAGGCATTTATTTGGTTTTTTTTGTTTACATTTCATTTCATGGAATAATTATAGACGGTTTGAATTAGAGAAATACTAAATTAGGTTCAAACAAAAACCTGTTTACATAGAGAAAAATCTTTACACAAACAAAAACTTGTTAACATGAGAAAACTGTTTACACAAAAGCAAAAACCTGTTTACACATAAACAACAACTTTTTTACATAGAAAACATTCTTTAAACAAATACAAGGACCTGTTTACTTACAAAGAAAAGATTAATCAAACATATTTTCAATAATCTATCTACCTATGTTTTGAAAACATACCTACGTTTGAGGGAAAAAGCAGTGCCTTGTTGATGCAAAAAGAGTAGCACCGCTTTCGAAGGGGCGACACCAACTGCGTAGGAGCAGTAAGGACCTCAAATCAAGGAGGAGGAAGAGCGGCAGGTGACGGCGAGGGAGTTTACAGGGGACCAAGAGGGAGTGACGGCAGAGAAGGACTGTGCAGGCCGAGAGAGAGAGAGAGAGAGAGAGAGAGAGAGAGAGTGTAGAGGGTCGAGAGGCTAGTGTTGGCAGGTGGGAGAGAGCGCGATGACGGCAACATCCACAATGATAGAGAGAGAATAGCGATGGCGTGTAGGTAACAACACAGAGTTAGATGCAGAGAGTGCGTGGTGTGTGTGTGTGTGTGTGGTAGAGAGTACGTGTGTGTGTGTGTGTGTCTGGTAGAGAGATAAAGAAAGAGATAAGCTTTTAACTCAAGCTTTAATTACAAGAACCTAACTGAGATTTCAAATTAAGTTTTTGAGGCGCTCGAGGGGTTTCTCAGGGAGAGACCTATATCATCACTTTTGACAACAAAAACCAAAAAAAAAAACCTTTAAAAAAATTGTAGAATTTTTTGAAAATTTTGATGCAAAGTTTTGCGAGTGTTAATATCTTGCTTTTGACAAGTGGAACGACACCCATAGTCAGTTTTTGTGTCCCGAGACCCAATTACCCATACTGCTAAAATTTGTGGATTTTCTCTAGAAAAAAGTGTGCTATTTTTTGGTGCAGTATTGACCAAGGCGCTTGAAAACTCATTTTGGAAAATCTTGGGGTAAGCCAAAAAATAAATATAAATAAATAAAATAACAAATTTTAGCTTTTTCTCAAACAATTTAGTTTTTTTTTCAAAAATTTTACCTTTTTTCTGCATGTGTTTTGGAACGCAAGTTCCTGACTTCAAATCCTTTGTTAAAGGGTACATGTGTGATGGAAAAGATGCTCTTGTTGGACACTCTAAGCCACTTCAATTTCGTTTCTTTATGCAAGGTGAAATCCCAGTAATGCAATACAAAATTCACCCCAAATCAACTGAATTGGATGCCGAGGGAGTAAGGAATTGAGTTGTGGCAAAAAGATGATCAAGGGAAATCAAAATTGCCAGTAGGCTGTCCAAATGTGGTTCTTATAGCAGACTATGTGAGGGATAGTCCGCTTGTTATTCAAGGGATTAAGACATACCACTACAAGAGGCTATTCATATTAGCGACGCTCACATAGCGACGCTCAAAAAAAAAAATTCCCGGCGTCGCTATGAGCGTCGCAAATTTACAAGTAAATTTGCGACGCTCATAGCGACGCCGGCTGGGCTAAAAAAAAAAACAGAGAGCGCCCAAAAACTCAGATCTCAGATCTGAGTTTTTCGGCGCCCTCAAGCAAGGAGCAGGTAACGCTCTCCCTCTCTCTCTCTCTCTTTCTTCTCCACACACACATACAAACACACGAGGAGAGGAAGGAGAGCTAGGTATGCTCCTTCCCTCTCCTCACTCTCATGTTCCCTTCCCTTTTTCTCTCTCCCTCTCTCTCTCTCTCTCTCACACACACACACACACACATACACACATAGTGTTTTTGAGAGAGAGAGAGAGAGAGAGAGAGAGAGAGAGAGAGAAAGAGTACAAACATAAACAAAAACGCACACACACATACATAAACAAAGAATGCACACACACATTGAGAGAGGAAAAGAGAGAGAGAACATGCATAAACAAAAAACGCACACATTGAGAGAGGAAAAGAGAGAGAGAACATGCATAAACAAAAAGCGCACACATTGAGAGAGGAAAAGAGAGAGAAAACATGCATAAACAAAAAAACGCACACACATTGAGAGAGAAACAGAGAGAAACTAATTTAACGTCGTAGGAAACTAATTAAAATTAAAAGACCTAAAGATCTAGCCAACGAAGAGTTGAACTCAAGACCTATTATTCAAGAGGGAAATGGCATAAACAATCTATCATACTTGGCATGGGTGATAGAAAGGTTATACCATTTATCTCTTTTTATTGGCACACACATCCACACATGCGCACACACACAAGAAGAAGAGAGTTATAACGTCGTAGGAAACTATCCTAAAAGACGTTAAAGATTAGGTTAGATGTAGACTTACGTTAAATTAGATTTAGGTTTATTTAAGTTAAATTAGATTAGATTTAGGTTTATTTTTAGTTAGATTTACGTTTATTTACGCTAGATTTAGATTTACGTTATATTAGATTAGATTTAGGTCTCCATAGACTGCGATGCCTGCATGAAGCGGGTGAAGAAAGCCCTCAATGGAATATAGGGTATTGCTGCCTTCACTCATGGTGGGCTCCGTCGATCCAAAAGTACTGGTGAAATGTCTTCAGAAGATAGGGAAGAAGGTGGATCTTCAGGGCGGCAAGAGTCACTACATCCCCGACAATGACCATCTAGACAACCTCTAGTCATTCAACAACAACTTCAAAGTTAGTAACAAGAGCAAGAACGGTCCAAAGGGCCAATTGCTGTTGTCAGATGTGGATGGAGATGAGGCAACGTCACCGCCGAAAGTTAACTCTCACATCTTTAGTGATGAGAATGCCAACTCTTGCCGAGTTATGTGAAAAATTATGTGTTAAATCAGTTCTAAGGTTCTTATAATCCCTGTTAGTTTAGTTCTTTGTTTTTAATATAACATAATTTACGTTAGATTTAGATTTATGTTATATTAGATTAGACTTAGGTTTATTTAGGTTTACCCACACACACACACACACAAGAAGAAGAGAGTTTTAATGTTGTAGGAAACTATCCCAAAAGACGTTAAAGATTAGGTTAGATGTAGAATTACGTTAAATTAAATTTAGGTTTATTTTTAGTTAGATTTATGTTTATTTAGATTTACGCTTATTTACGTTAGATCGAGTCCACGCAAGAATTACTTACGGTTTAGGGTTTAGAGTTAGACGAACAGTGAAAAGATCTACTGTGAAAAGATGTTAAGATGCTGTGAAGTGCTACAGCTAGAGAAGAGGCAAAGGGGTTTTGTCCACTACGTATACATGCAGTATCATGTAGACATGGGTCTGTAGATTTCTTGTACCCACAAATATAGGTATTGACCAATAAAGACGAGCTTATAACCCGGTGGTTCTGATCTCCGTGCACCTCTAGACCGAGGTGTGCGGGGATTGGACATGACTAGAGAATGTGAGGTAGAGAGAGAGAGAGAGAGAGAGAGAGAGAGAGAGAGAGAGAGAGAGAGAGAGAGAGAGAGAGAGAGAGAGAGAGAGAGAGAGAGAGAGAGAGAGATAAGACGAAGAATGCCAATAGAATATTAAATTTGTTATCCAGGTTATAAGATTTTTATCCTCATTATGAGTAGTGACGAGGATGTGGGACCGTCCAACCGAAACACCTATCTCTCAACGAGGGTCTTATGTCCTTGTAATCAATGCAAGCATGCTGTGCGACGGACAAGACGTGTTTCTTTGCAGCACGTTCGCGAATTTGGCGAGTTCGATCCATCTATTATAGATCGAGTTGTTGCCAATTATAACTCGTCGGACTTTGACGCTGGCCAACAAGCAACAATCTTGCAACCCAATAATCGTGTTTGCAGGCGCTTTGGTCAAGCAGCATATGTGAGGCCACAAGATGTAGCCTCTGACAGCTCGGGGGATGATCATGTAGAGCACATTCCCAACGAGGCAATGTTTGAGCCCGAGATTGATGAAATGATCGAGACGATCATGGATTCAGAAAGGCTTATCTATGATGATATGAAAAGTGAAGCCGATACGCCATTTATAATGGAGCACGTATGTCTAGATTGAAAGCACTCCTGGTTCTTCTCAACATGCAGGCAAAGTTTGGATGGAGTGACACTAGCGTCACAACGCTTTTCAGGTGATCTATTACAATTAGTTTACTTTAATAAAACTCTAAATATATAATGATTTGATAGCTTTTTACACGACTGTATCGTATTTTTATGTTGTGTAGATTGCTTAAAGAGCACATACTACCAGCTGACAATGTGATGCCAGATTCCCAAGATGAAGCAAGAAAGATTTTGCGAAACTTGGGGATGGATTACAATTCTATCCACGCTTGTCCTAATGACTGCATTCTTTTCAGAGGGGAATACATAGACATGGAGAAGTGTCCGAAATGTGATTCCGAAAGATATCGAGTAGATCTCCACGGGACAAAAATTCCACAAAAGGTTTTGCGGCATTTTTACTCTGCTTCCTAGCATCAAGCATTTCTTCAAATGTAAGTCCATGGCCGCCCTAGCATCATGGCATGAGGAGAATAAATCTTCGGATGGTGTGCTACGAATTCCTGCAGATTGCACAGCCTAGAAACATATAGATGGAACATGGTCAGATTTTGCCAGGGAAGCTCGAAATTTGCGCTTAGGCCTGGCTATGGATGGCGTAAACCCATTTGGTCAAAGATCAACATCTTACAGTGTATGGCCCGTTGTCATCGTCAACTACAACATTCCCCCGTGGTTGACTATGAAGAAGGGGCACCTATGGCTAAGCTTAATTGTGCCAGGGCGATATAAAGTGGAGAATATGGATGTGTATCTTCGTCCACTATTGGAAGAGCTACAACAATTGTGGATTGGCATAGAGGTGGTGGATATGAGCCGACACACAGGACGACGGAATGCTTTGATCAGAGGCATTCTAATGTGGACCATGCATGACTATCCCGGGCTAACAGAATGCTCAGGTGATCTATTGACACTCCTCATTCAGACACTGTAAATCTTGTTTTCTCCCATAGTTGATCTATTATCATGTGTATACATGCAGGGCTTCAAACAAGCGGATACAGAGCATGTGTCACATGTGGACCTAGACTGAATGCACGTAGGGCGCCCTCACTGAAGAAGCAAATCTACGAAGGTCATCAAGCGTATCTTCTAGAGAATCATGTGTTACGTGACGGCTTTTTGGGAAGAGAGCCACCAAGGATGTCTGCACAAGCATGGTTAGAGCAGAAGGATATGTGCGATGACGGATTGCCTCCAGGGATGAAGAGACTATCTCTATGGTACGAGTTACCATACTGGCCCCGACTCATGATCAATCACTTGCTCGATCCAATGCACATATTAAAGAATGTGGGTAATCTACTATGGGACCATCTGACCGGCAAGAAAGATACTTTGGGAGCCAGAGTTGACCTTAGAAATGTGGATCGTATGGAGCAATATTGGCCGCAAACAGCGTCTGATGGATCGATAAAACTCCCTAAAGCACCATGGATTTTCACAGGAGCCCAAGAACGCAAAGTAAAAGAGACCATTCGATCTTTGCGGACCCCCACTGGCGTAATGCACTCGCTCCGAACGTGTTTTACTAAAGAAGGAAAGCTTACCGGTTTGAAGTCACATGATTGGCATAAAATGTGTCAGGTACGTTCATAGTGGACTTTAATATCATTGCTGCACATACTTTACAGTTTATTTTACCAGTTTCCATTGAGGGATGTTTGTCTCTTGACATCCGTAACACAATCTACAAACTTGCAAAGCTGGTGCAATGGATCTCACAAAAGGAGATCAACGTAGACTCCATACCATTCGCCAAACTAAATGCTGCGGAGCTTGTGTACATGTTTGAGAAACATTTTCCTACTACCATGCTAACCATTCAGGTGCATCTTCTTGTTCACATAGTTGATGAGGTGGAAATAGCTGGCACAGTTCATTCCAGATGCATGTTCTTCTTAGAACGTTTCATGAAAACGCTTAAGGGATATGTGCGTCAAAAGGCACGTCCGGAGGGTAGCATGGCAGAAGGTTGGTTGGTATCAGAGTCCCTAGTGTACATTGGAGAGTGGCTAGACGGATTTGATAAATCCCGGGACACGCTATGGCGAACCATAGATGATGAGCGCATATCTGGGATTGTCATGTGCAATCTCGGTGTTGAGAAGAAGATGACGGAAGATCTAGAGGCTAAAATCAACCGATTTTGCATGCTTCACAATCCAGTGATGCAAAAGTGGATTTCACAATATGAGGATGCAAAGCAAGAGCGACAAAGGGCACGAATCGAGTGGAGACGGGGAAGACGACCACCGATGCACTATCCGACGGGTCTGGAGAGCCTACCAAAATTCATGAGCTTAAGATGGTTGCACAACCAATTGAAAAGCGCACAACAATGCGGTGACGAAGTGACTGAGGAAGAGTGGGAGTACTCTCGGGGTTGCGCGACCAAGGTAAGTTTGCAATGTACGACTAGCTAGTGACTTTATTTCTAAACGTTTGAACGGCCACTCATAATCTTTGTTCGTTGTAGTATAAGTCATACACAGCAGCATGGTGTAAAGGTCGACATTTTAGGGTGGAACGGATCGACAAAAAGCGTTTTACTCAAGATTGTGGAATCATGGCAAAATTTGAACAGTCTAGTCGACGACATTCCTCTGATGCAGATCCTGTGGTGGTGGAACTCACTTACTTCGGCACGCTACAAGAGATTTTGAGGATCGATTAAAGAGGATTTTTTGTCGACTTGTTCGACGTGCAATGGTTCAAGATAATCATGGAGGGTCGCAATGCTACTGTGCGTAGAGGAGAGTCTAATTTTCTTGAGGTGGATTCTACTAAGAAATGGACTGACCTAAGAGACACTTTCGTACTACCCGAGCATTGTGAACAAGTAAGTATGTAAATAGTTAGCATCCCCCTTTTACAAGTTATGTGCTTGAAAGCTCTCATGTAAGTTATGTGGCTCTGGCAGGTAATATTTCATCCTACAAAGTCTACATCAAACTGGTGGTACGTCATAGAGGTAGCCCCTCGTAGTGCAAGGACGTATGAAGGCTACCATGTGCCAATCACAACGGCATCAATGGAGGAGATCAGAGAAGATGCTCAATCAGAAGCCACTGCGGTGGTGCCAGACGAGCATCAAGATGCTACTACTCTATATGGGGTGCATGGAGAGGAGCTACAGAATGAAACAGAGGATATGTGTTTAAAGGGAGAGCTCTATATAGATATAGGAAGTTATGCTAAGTTATGCGAGGATGAGAGAGAGATCTCTTAAAGCCACAAATATTGTATTTGAACAATTTTGCTCCGTGTTGTAAAAGCTCTGGCTCTCTATGTACCTTCCATGGTGTATAACGCTCTTCTCTAATCGCGCTCACATCTTTTGATTGAAAATTTTGAGTTTTCGACTTGCCTCTTCTATCACTCAATTCATTGCGTCATTGTATTTATATGCGTAAGTACGTCATTGTATTTAATGGTCTTTGCGTCATTGTCTACTCTATTCATTCAATATTAAGTTTAAATATTCGTGTGTTTAATGCAGGTATGGATGATGAGAAGTTTCTTTCTTCTTTGTCACCGCAGCAGAGACAGTGGTACGTGGAGCGTCATCGCTCTTGCGCATCATCGCGCGTTCCTACTCCATCCGCATCTCCCTCTCTTTCGGAGCATTCGGCGCGCTATGAAGCTTCGGTGTCGACGAGACGATCTTCACACTCGTCTAGACACCGGCGCTCTAGTGGTGGCGGTGGCGGTTGTTGTGGGGATTCCGCTGCCGATGCCTCCACACCACCTCGTGTTCTACGAGGCTCTTTACCCTCCCCTTCTTTGCCCGCCCCCACACCAGCCACAGCATCGCCATCTACACCAGGTTTTGCACGGCTGACTGTTCCTAGCAGCTACACACCTCTACCTTCTCCGCCAGGAGCCACCCCACTCGACACTCCTCGCTTCAGGGCCGAGACGCTGGTGGAGACACCTGACGTCCATACCCCCATCGACACGCCACTAGAGACCCCTGCCGGGACACCCAGGTTCACGCGTCACCGGCCAGAGGGCTTGCCTTACTCCGTCGACTTCAGCGGCGACATCATCATGGATGATGACGGCAAGAAGGTGATCTCGTGTATGCGTGTTCTTTGCTCTCAGCTGTTTAGACACTACATACTAAACAAATGGAGTGAAGCACCAAGTGATTTATAAGCCAGAGTCATCAGCATACTTCATGATGAGTTTCCCGTTCCAACACGGGATCAGCGCTTCAATGAAGACTTGATGAAGATTCGAATGCGCGAATACTGCAAACACAAGCGTTCCGAAGTGCAAAAAGCAATCAAGCATGGGTGGAACAGGCCAGATTGGCTGGCCAAAGAAGATTGGAAGAATGCGAAGAAAGCAGCGCGCGAGAGTCCCAACAAGTGGAAGCAACAAAAGAATGCAGCGAGAGCGCGAGTAGAGGCAGGGAGCTCGCACCACTTGGGGAGCGGTGGATGGGCATCATTTGAGGCCGATTTTGTAAGTGTTTTCGCATTTCTCTTTATGTTCGATAGTTTAGGGTTTATGAAGTTTTTTAATTCTAACATCATGAAATCTTTGTATGTTTTGACAGTGGTCGATGACAGGACGTGATCCCACACCGTACGAGCGCGAGTACGCAGGCAGGAAGGGCTTAAACGCCCTGATGGACATTCTCAGTTCTCGCGGCAGCATGGTTAGTATTAGGGTTTACTCTTTTCTATTTTTTGTATTGTTTTATAAATGTCGTTATATGTTTATACTTACTGAAAGCTGTCTTATTGTCTTTTTTGGCAGAATCCGACAGATATGCCTCTTGGACGCGATGAGACGTCTGACTAGACGACGCCAGTTTAGCCGTAGCTAGATAGCATTAGTTTAGGGTTTCTCATAGCTTATGTATCATGAGACGGATTTTATACGTCTTTTTGAACCATGTATATTATAACATTTGTCACCGCAATTCATTTTTCCAATCAATTCTTTATGCCTATGATGTTGTACAATTGTCATTATTACATTTGCCAATCAATTCATTTTTCCTATGATGTGTACAATTGTCAATTTTACGCTTGTCAATTTTGCAAACAATGCGTCTTGTGGGTGACTATTTTGGGTCTATTATCTACCCTTGCACTTTTTTTAAAAAGTGAATCAAGTACAATATGGTTGATGGGTGGCAGGGCATTCAATGCCCTGCCACCAAAAAAAAATTCTCTCGGGCGTCGCTATAACCGTCGCTATTTATGACTCTGGAGCATCGCTATAAGCGTCGCTATAGACTTCTGTGTAAACGTCGCTATAACCGTCGCTATGACCGACGCTATGAGCGTCTCTATATAGCAACGCTTATAGCGACGCCTATAGAGTCGCATATAGTGACGGTTTTAGCGACACCGGGGGTTATAAAAACCCAGTGTATTTCCGTCGCTAACAGCGTCACAAGAGCACACAACCTCTTGTAGTGTACCTTGAATTCTGGAAAAGATGGACTCTACTAAAGAGAAAGGAGTGTTGGAGCTATATATGGCTCACTCTACTCAACTTGGTCTCACCTATATATTTGTATCCTGTCCTCAATATGAATCAGTCTTTGGGAGCGTATATGGTGTGTATCTTGTCTCGTCTCTCTCTCTTTCTCTCTACATCTCAACATGGTATCAGAGCAGTAGCGATCACGCGCCGATTCAATTCATGGTGACAAAACAGTATGTGTATGCGATTTGCATGTAAGATCCAAAAATTGCTACAAATTTTATTTTTGAGCATTGATTCTTGTTAACTGTGGTTGTTTTGTGTTAAGAAGAATATGATTAGTGTTTTGTGTGGCGTTTATTGCTAATCAATCTAATCGTTGATTACGTTTTCTTGTTGATGACACCCTGAACTTCATCTCAATTTTTCTTGCTGTTCTGCTCAAAATTTGGAGAAACGGGAAAAGCGCAATGGCACTTTTTATCCAAAACTTGTCCGTCTCCTCGAGCTCTTCGATTTGAGTTCTAGGTTTGCATAAATCGAAGTTCGCAGTAGAAAGTTATGCTGTTTTTACTACAATTGAGCTTGATGCAGCTTTCTTCGTCCTACTTCTTCGTGAAGCGTCCACGATCGTTTTTCTTATTTTGGCGTTAAATTTTTCGAGAAGATTTATCTTTTTGCTATTCGTATTGTGGCCGTCAATCTTGCGTCTCATGCCACTCTATTTTGCGGACTCTTTTATTATTAACGTCTCCTTTACCCTGCCTTTTTTGGGTGACGTCTCTCACATCTTTGGACGTTCCTTGAGCATCCTTCTTATGTTTATCATTGATAGAATGCATTCCTCATATCTGTCTCATTCTCAATTGCGACCTTCACCATATATGGTGTGCAAATTCTGTGATCTTATCTTATACGTCTTCTCGCAACAAGATATGGCTATGAATATTCTCGTCAACGGCTTTCCTTCTCGACAGCGTTCTGTTCCTCCTTTCCAAGGTCAAGGTTTTCCAAGCTTGAAAGCAAAGATGATGTTGTTCTTGGAAATCGTGTTTGTCCGCCTAAGCCTGTTGATACGGATAATGATAACGTACTTAACACTGAAGGACCTATATTTGCAGATTGGAATGTTGCCTATACGGATTGGCAACGACGTGATAAAGCAGCTCGTCGGTATATTCTTTCTGCTCTTAATGATTCCCTTTTGCTTGATATGTATGAACTTCCTACTTCCCACGACGTATGGAAGTACCTTATTGCAAACTTTCAGAAGAAATCTGTCACAGAAATACTTTATTTGAGAGGGTTGCTTAACAAGTTACAATATGAAGTTGGTACTGCCATGACGGGACATATTGAATCTTTCAAATCTATTATTAATCAACTTGGTGCTGCCGGTGATCCTGTTCCACAAAAGTAACTGATTACACTTCTCCTTGATACGGTGAAGGACTCTTCTTATGATAACATTGTTACTATTCTCTCTAATAAAGATGGTCTTGATTTCGACCAAGCCTGCAGGTCTTTAATTGAATACTCTCAACGTCAAGAACGTCGTAATGCTGGTCATGATACAGCTATGATTTCACAAGAGGAGACTGAGTCACAACAGATGGAACGGGCTTTTTATGCTCGAAGGCGTCCATTTCAACGAGGAAACCGCAGAGGTGGCCGTCGCGGTAACATTTTCTCTCGTCTCAAATTTCTTAATAAGCAATGTTCTTACTGCAACAAAAATGGCCATACTGAAGATGATTGTTGGGCACGTCAATATGATGAAGAACACAATATTACCACAAAACAACCACGTTTATCTAGAGACTCTTCTTCTTCTTCTTGTGAATATTGTGGACGATCTGATCATCCCACTCATATGTTCTATAAGCGTCGATTCGACACAGATCGCAATAGAGCATATGCTACTGAACATCGAAACAACATTGTACCAGAAACAAGTTGCGTCCTATGTTCAGTTGCTCCAGACAGAATACTTCATGTACGCGATGGATCACTTTTTATTGTCGATTCTGGTGCTACAGGAAATATGACATATCGGTCTAAGTGGTTCCATAACTATCATCCACTGCCAGTTCAACGTGTTGTTTATCTTGCTGATGATACTACTTGTCAAGTAAAGGGTATTGGAGACTTATATCTTGGTACCTTATCTTCTTCCACTCGAATTTTGCGAGGAGTATTACATGTACTAGATCTTCAATGTAATCTTCTTTCAGTTGCTAGACTTGTTGATCTTGGTCTGTTTGTTGGATTTGATCATACCAAATTCCGAATTGAGAAAGATGGGCAGACTATAACCACTGCTCCTCGAAATGGTAATTTGTTTGAACTCTCTCTCAACGATGCTGTAGCAAATGTTTTCACTGCTCTAGGTGATCATGATTGCAAAGTATGGCATCACCGTTTTGCTCATGCTGATTTCTCAAAACTCCTTGATCTTCAACGTTGTGATCTTGTTCATGGCATGGATCTTAAAGCCCATCCCCATATGGGAATTTGTGAATTTTGTGCTCTTGGGAAACACAATCGAAAACCCTTTCCTCTTTCAAATACAACTCATTCTCATGACATATTGGATCTTGTTCATATTGATATATGTGGACCTCTACCTTCTTCGAGATCACAATATCGCTACTTCATTGCTTTCATTGATGATTTCTCAAGGTATACGACTATATTTCTACTTAGACAAAAATCTGAAGCCTTATCTGTTTTCAAACAATTCCACAAGGCTGCGGAACTTCAAACTGGTCGTCGCCTTAAGAAGCTTCGTAGTGACAATGGAGGGGAATATGTTTCTTGAGAGTTTGTGAGTTACTGTGCTGACAGTGGAATTCATCATGAACACACTATTCCATATTCGCCTCAACAGAACGATGTTGCTGAACGAAAGAATCGCACAATTCTCAATGTTGTAAGATGTATGCTGATTCATTCTGGCTTATCTCCTGTTTTCTGGGCTGAAGCTACTTTGACAGCAGTATTTATTCAGAATCATCTTCCTACTACTACACCCTCTAGTAAGATACCCATCACAGCATGGATAGGTGACATTCCTTCTATATCTCATTTTCGAACCTTTGGATGTATTGCTTATATTCATGTTCCCAAAGAAACACGAACAAAGCTTGATGCTCCTGGTCTTAAAGTTATTTTTATTGGATATTCTGACACTTCCAAAGGCTACAAATTCTATGACCCTTCCTCCAAGAAAGTAATTGTGAATCGTGATGCTACTTTTAACGAACAGCTTATGGGAGGCTCATGGGCCATGGATGATTGATCTAATGATACTAAATCATTGCTTCAGGCTTTTCCATTTCTTTCAAAAGATGAAACTCTTCCTATAGAGCAACTTTTCTCTTCACAACCATCCATTCCGAATGTTGCCAATGATGATATTGATATTTTTGTTGATCTGCCTATTGATTTTGAACATGGCTCATGTCATATATGTTTATGATGACGATATTTCTGATAATGCTTTTTCTACTTCCGAAGATCCCATTACTTATGATGAAGCTATCTCTTCACCACAAAAGGATCAATGGCAAGAGGCTATAGAAGCAGAGTACGATTCTCTTATCTCTAAAGGTACATGGATACTAACTGAATTACCTCTTGGTCGTACAGCTATTAAATGTAAGTGGGTGTATAAGACAAAAGTAAAAGCAGATGGATCTTTTGACAAGTTCAAGGCGCGTTTAGTTGCAAAAGGTTACTCCCAAGTAGCTGGTGTTGATTATCAAGAGACTTTTTCACCAGTTGTTCGCATTACAAGTGTTCGAGTTTTATTGGCATTTGTTGTTCAATTTGATTTATAAGCTCATCAAATGGATGTCCGAACTGCTTTTCTTAATGGTGACTTAGAAGAGGAAATTTATATGGAACAACCAGAAGGGTTTGTTATTCCAGGTAAAGAAGACCTTGTTGCTCAACTCCATAAGGCACTATATGGTCTCAAACAAGCTTCGCGAGCCTGGTATACAAAATTTGATCTTTTTCTCACCTCTAAAGGATTCATCTCTTGCTTGTCCGACCCCAACTTATACATAAAACGCCAAGGTAGCAGTTTTGTGATTCTTGTTCTTTATGTGGATGATACCATCCTTGTTTCCAATGATTTGGGATTTCTTCAGCAAGTAAAAAAGTTATTGTCTTATGCATTTGATATGGTGGATCTTGGAGAGATTCACTCGTGTCTTGGCATTCAAATCGAACGGAACCATACAAAAGGTATTTTATTCCTTCGACAGTCAAAGTTTATTGCAGATACTATTCAAAAATTTGGTATGGAATCTGCACATTCAGCCAACACACCTTGTCTTGCGAGCTCTACGAAGAACACTTCTGACAATGGCGGTCAACTTGTCACAAATCAACCTTATGCTTACTTGATTGGATGTCTTCAGGTTGTTGGCATGAACACTCGTCCTGATATTTTGTTTGCTGCTAATTATCTTGGAAAACATCTTGGATGTCCTTCTCTTAAGCATTGGTCTGCTGCAAAGCGTGTGTTGAAATACTTGAAAGGCACTACATATTTTGGTTTAGTCTATCGACGACAACTCACATCGGATTCTATGTAATCTCTTACTCTTTTGGGTTACACAGATGCAGACTGGGCAAGCTCACATTTATCTATGCGATCTACTAGTGGAAATTGCTTCTTTATAAATGGTTGTCTTGTTTCTTGGACCAGCAAGAAACAACGTTGTGTTGCAGTTTCTACGACTGAGTCAAAATATGTTGCGGCATCACTTGCAGCTCGTGAGTTGATTTCGCTTCGACAAATGCTGGTTGATATTGGTCACTCTCCTCTTTCTAGCACACCCTTGCGGTGTGACAACCAAAGTGCTATTAGTCTTGCAAAAGACTATGTTCAACATATAGAGGGGTTTTCAACATACAAAACATCAAATTCAATCTAAGAGGCATCTTTTACATGATAAGAAGAATCCTACTTCTAAGTTGTCTAACTCATCTACAATCAAATTGGTTTCTAGTCCTGCCTTCAGAGTTGGAAAGAGGGGTTTTCAACATACAAAACATCAAATTCAATCTAAGAGGCATCTTTTACATGATAAGAAGAATCCTACTTCTAAGTTGTCTAACTCATCTACAATCAAATTGGTTTCTAGTCTTGTCTTCATATCTTTTCTTTAGAGCAAGATTATCTAAATAAATATATTTTGTTGGCATTGTCTCAAAACTTGATATTTCAAAGAGGAATTTACAAACACACATAAGCAATCATGATAATACAAATAATCCGTATGTAAACAAAATTTCTTCTCAAACATCTCTCTCACACAAGGACTTAGATAAGAGATAATGCTAGAGCAGAAACAATCATTATTCACTTCATATCAAACTTAATCAATCAAATCACTATGGACCACATAATTGATATTACATATTGGCCTTTGACTCAAGGTAATGGTAACCTTCTCTCTTTTCTAGAAAAATACTTTAGATTAAAATCATACTCACACAGTAGCTGAACTTACCGCTTCTACGTATAATTAAGTAATGGCTAAGTGAAACTATATTTTAATCTTGGATGATCAGTCCTTAATTCGAAATTTCACACCAAGCAGCAAATGATGCTAATGCTTCAATGCATGAACAAAATCTCCCAATTTCAAATCATGTTTAGGATAATTCACTTCATGTCTTCTCAACTTTCTAGACTCATAATCCCCCACAACTCTCTCCTCTTGACGTACAACACATCCCATTTGTTCCCCGCTTGAGATCCTGGACATAGGTCAATCCCATGGTTTAATGATCTAGAAGGAGGCATACCGGGCCGATCATCAGGAAAAACATCCTTGAATTCATCAAGAAGCTTTTCCACATACTTTAGATTTTCTCCCTTTTTTTTTTGGTTCATCTCTTAATCTACTTGAAAAAATTATGGAGGTCTCACACCCTTGTGGAAGTCCCCTTATCAATTTCATAACAAAAATTATAATAGACTTAGAATTCCCTTTTCTTCTCTATTTCCCATTAGAATTTTTATTTTTTTTCTTTAGAATCAATCAAAACGTAATTTTATATCAATAATTACATCATGCACCCATGTGTATGATATAAAAAAATCTCCCTTATGATTATGATTATTCAAAGAAAAAGACAACTTTTTAATTAATTCTTTCGTGAAACTTTTATTATCACTAAACAAGTCCACAAGTCTTTTAAGTTCTCTGTTTATTTTGTGGTTTAATTTCTTAGTCAATTCAAAGGACAAGAAGTAATGTGTACTACCCAAACCAATTAAGAAATTCAATTTCAGGTTTCTCATTTTATGTATAAATTTTATCACAAAATCTTTCAAATGATGTACCAAAGTCATAAATCATCACAAAGAAGGGCTAGATGACTTACCTTTATCATCTAGATCGCAAATAGTCTCCAATTGAGCCATATTGGTTAGTAAAGTTACCTTATCGATCACTTTACTGGAGCATTCGAAGGTCTCATAGTCTTGTCCTCCATATTGAAAGAATAATCCAAAAGCTTCGATTTCTTCAATCCACGCTTTTAAATCTTTGCATGTTTTCCTTATGTCATCAAACTCATTGAGCTTAGTTTTCTTGAAGAATTCTTTCATCGCCATTTCTCTCGTATCGGAGTCCTCATCATCGTCATCGGTTCTTTTTTGCTTCTACTCCTTTGATCATTTACGTCCACTTTTATCTGCTTCTTTTGTCAATCATTTCTCATATTCATTCATCAATGTCGCAGAACCGAACCCGCTCTGATACCACTTGTGACGCGACATGAGAGAGCAGAATACATCGATAATGAAAAGTACAGAGTACGCAGAGTAAATATATGAAAAAAATAGTTTGTATGGATACAAGATAATCATTACGTGAGGATCTTAGCTCGTTTCATAACCTCCCAACCACCTCAGAGCTATCTCAATCTCACTCTCAATCACAATCTCAATCTCACTTTCAATCTCAATCACAATCACAGTCTCAATCTCAATCTCAATCTCATGATAGCAATAACCTTGCACGGATCCTGTTGCACACATTGATTTCTACACCGTCTACAAAATAGCCT
The DNA here is from genome assembly GCF_014529385.1 of Adiantum capillus-veneris. NCBI lineage: Eukaryota > Viridiplantae > Streptophyta > Polypodiopsida > Polypodiales > Pteridaceae > Adiantum > Adiantum capillus-veneris. The sequence goes on from NC_140952.1 coordinate 37,434,867, forward strand.
AAAGAACATACTCGTGCAACCAAATCAAGATGATAAACAAATTCAAAACATCATTTTGTACCATCATTTGGATCAAACAAAAGAGATATTACATGTGTATATCTGTTCGTAAGCTAACATGTTGTTGCTTGTAGGTTACCCTACTGCTCCTCATAGTTTATTTTTATCATAACTTGATCAAACGAACTCAAAACATAAACTTCTAGGTACTCAAAACTATGGAAACAGGTCTGGTCTACCATGTTTCGCAAACAGAATTGCGAAAAACGTCTTTCTTTGATTGAAAACGCAACTTTTAGGTCACGAGTCATAAAAACCCTATTTTTGGGTCTCTGCTACTTTTTTAACTTATTTTAAGCCTACCCATGCATTTTAAGCTAAACCACATAAATATAAAACATTGATATTAATAAAAATCTCAAATTTAACTATGTTTTTATTATATTGTTCATAGACAGACTATCTGTGATTCACTAATCTTTATTAAATATTTCTTTGATGTAAAAAAAGAACATATTTTTTCTCATAATATCTTAAACTCATTCATATAAGCTCTATCTAATAGACTATTCAAGAATCTTTCAGATCGTGCTAAAAGAAGATATGGGCTACTACATTCTTTTTGACTTTAAGAACTTCAAAAATTAGTCCTATTACAAAACCCCTCATCTTGCTTTGATCTCGAAACTCCTTGTTTGGTTCTGGTAGAGAATGGTCCCTTAAGCTGTCACGATTTCGCTCATGGTCAACGCAAATTGTCAAGAATTGAACAACTCGTTTTTCATCTTTGCTTTTGATCCTAGCATAGGCAGATTCATCATCCAATACTTTTGTCTCTATTTGCACTGCACTGATGTATGGTTGTCCAAGGATTAGAGGATAGCTTGACATCTCTTGAACAAAGAATTTTTTCTCACCTTTCACATCTCTATGGTTACATTAACATTCAAACAAGCACCATAGAGATCCTCGGATGAGTTGTTTGCAGCCCTAATCATCCACCCATGGTCAGTAACAATTGGACACTTTCCCTTCATATAGAGACTCTTGGACATGAGGTTAATCTCCGAACCATGGTCTATCAAGGCCACATAAGGCTCCTCAAGATCTCCCACCTTAACCAAGGTTTCTGTTGTAGCTTGCCCAATGGTTTCTAGAATAGTGGCTCTTATGAGTGGCTTCATTTTCATCTTCATCTTCAAATTTAGCATGTCTATTTTTGCCGCCCCAAGACTGGTAGCAGCTTACAAAATTCTCATCTTCATCTATTTGTTGTACTTGTATCACATGTGTCTTTGAAGCACTCTCTTCAATCTCTGATCGGATAGATTCCGTTAAAGCTTGTCGCTTCCTTCTTATGATATCAATTATTTCCTCATGGAACTCTCTCTTTGTAATGCCAAGGACTTCTCCCAATGTAAACTCCACCTTACTATTTAAGATCCTTTCCTCTAGAACTTTGTTTTAGTGTGTGGCAGCTTCAATATCTGATTGTAGCTTGTATGATGGGCTTTTTCCCTTGCTCTTTTTTTTATCTTGCTGAACTCCTATGGTGCAGTATCTCTCTTTGGTACTTCTTCTCATGGAGGTTCCCTTGCCATGGGCTCTTGAGAGGGACCCGGATCCTTTCTTCCTCCACCTCTAGTATCCCTCTTTGAGGGGCCTTCTTCCCCATTTTCTCTCCTGCTTTTTCTTCAACAAGTGCCTTGTTGCCTTGACACCTTGCAATGTAGGCATACACTGACAAGGCATCTATAGGTTCAATCCACCCAGTGTCAAGACGTATATAATCTCGAGCTTCATGTAAGATTTATTTAGTCAACTTTCCCTTCATAGCTAACTTCCGCAGATGGCCAGACATCTTTACCATCCTCACTCACATCTTCAATAGATTTTGACCCTTTGAGCATGAGTTGACCAGCCTTTCAACCAAATGTTGTTGCTTTAACCATTGAGATAGCATGACTGGTTGACATGTCTTCAACTAGCTTTTTCATCCCCCCTTTGCCAAAGTTGGTCGGCAAGGGCTTCCCTATTTCACTAAGATGTATCTTTCCTTCTTTGAAGAAGACAAGATGTTTACCCAAGGCATATTTGAAGCTTTTGCAGTCCCTTCTAGGATGGTCCGGATTGTCACACCATATCCACCTATTTACAAAACCCTCTCTATTTTGAGGTCCTTGACTTGATGACTGACCAGATGTTTGCCCTTTTTCTTCAAGACTTGCTAGCTTTAATTTCAGCTTGCGTATGCCCTTCACAAGTTCTTCAAGCATAGATCCGTCATCCTTAGAAGCTACAATAGTAGGTTTTGGCTGCTTCTCAGTTATAGCAGAAACTCGAGCACCATTGTTCACCACCATCTTGTCTCTTCTACATTGTCTTTTTGCCAACAGGGAGACTGCATCTTGTACATCATTCCACCTTGTCTTCAAACCTTGATCTATATCTTTGTCTTCCAAGAGAAGGTCTAACTTTTCTTTGATTTCTTTGCCCGCTGCTTGTAGGTAAAGTTATACCTTCTCCCTATCCAAGGATGATTTTTTAGTTTGTGATAGTTGAGCATAGCGTCGCTCAAACTCTTTGAGAAGCTCTGTAGCAGAAATCTCTTCTTTAGGCTTTGCAACCCAAACTAAGAAATTTCTTTTGGTCACCCTCTCAGAGTCCTCCATAAAGTATTCTTTCTTTAGAGCAAGCTTGAATTCCTCCCAATTTCTTCCATGAGCATTTTGAATTTCCCTAATACGATCTCTGATCTCTGGGACACAAACTAGCTAAAAACTTTGGACCATGTCTTCCTCACACACTCCGTTCAGCTCCATTTCCTTCATATAATCTCGTAGATAGTTTGTGATTTCTTTGCCATCAAACTGGTCAATTTTATCTTCACAATGGACTGCAGTGCTTTTGTGGTTGAAATCTGGCTTCTTTTAGTTGCTTGTTGTTACTGCATATACATGGCAAATGCTTGAAACATTTGCATGACTGCAGGATCAAAGTGTATCCCATGTGTCTCTTGATTTTCATCCATGGCAAACAAAGTATGTAGATCAATTCACAAACTCCCATCCTAGCAACTGCACGTCGGGTTCACTAGAAATGTCATAATATGTGTGGTGTAGTTGGGAAGGTTCCAAACCTCTTGCTATGAGAGTTCGTGATGAGAGTCACAAACACTTTGTGAAAAGAGTTTGTGGAGAATCACCAACCCTCTTTCTAAGGGTGACTGAAAGTCTAAGAGCGTTTGTGTGACAACAAAGTCACAAACCCTCTTTCCTATCATACTTGGAAATTTCTCGTTTTCCTAGTTGAGATTATGATGAGAGGATCACCAAATCACATTCAACTTCACTTTACAAAACCGTTTAAAAACACTAAAGTTTCACCCAAGAAACCTCAATTCTTATACAAGGACAAATCTCAATAAAAAACAAACCTCTTTTATGGTATCATGTAGCCTCGCCCGCAATTACATAGTCGTAACATCAAATTGTTGAAAGGAATACTCGAGCTTCCACCTTCATGGAGACCATTTTTTCAGTTTTCAAAGATTAAGAGCTTGTAAAGTGAAGCCCATACACCATTTTGTTAAGCGAAAACCCTAATTCACTCCCTCACAAGCTTAGATAGAAGATTACAAAGAAACGGGACTATCCTACACATAGATTGAGCAACCATGGAAGCAATTGCACAGCAGAGAAAAATTGCAGGTTTTTTTCCTATAAAAGTAGCCCTCTCTCTCTTAACCACGGCATTTTTAGCTGATGGGTCAAATTTTAGGCCATTTTTCCACTTTGGACCAGAACTAGGCCATTTTCAACTCATTTTTTACCCAAAAAATATCATCTTTTATGCAAAAAATCCCAAATGGAGTGAAACAAATCCCTAAATCTATGGGATTACTTGCATAAGTATAAAAAGCATAGATAAGCATCATGTTTTATCAATATACCATTTTGGGTCACTTTCCATGCAATTCTGCAATGGCGCCTATTAACTGCTATTTTTGGCAGTTTTTGCTCGCATCAGTCTTTATAGGCGAGATGAGTGTGCCACCATGAAACACTTGGAATATGTACATTGTCAAAGAAAATTATCAATATTATCAAATGGGAAAGCATGCAAAGGTGCCACATCCAGGGCCACGATTCCCCGGATAGGTATGCACATGGTAGCGACCGCAGTAGCCACTTTAGCATATATCATAATATGTACATTATTGTTTTTCTTTCCATGCATCAAGAAGTGTCAAAACTGAGGTGAATGTTTTTATTTCACACTATGTACATGCCACAGCACGACAGTGTGATGAAAAATCACTCACCGGAAACCAAAAATTTTCACGGCCCCGCCGAAATATTATGGCCGGACGGCGTTCTAGACGACGATCGAAAAGTGGTCGGGAAACAGCCGGTCATTTGGTCAGTTGGTCAGTGGATGGTAGTCAATGGCCAATGGCCGGTGGTCAGAAGTCAATGGATGGTGGCCAAGCGATGGCCGATGGCCGAATTCAATGGCCGGTGGCCAATTTCAAAGGCAGACTTGTCTTCTCAAGGGCGGCCACACATGGGCAGATTGAAGGGTTCAATTTGAACTTGTCAACACAAGGGCGGCTACACATGGCTACCTCTCATGAGAGAGGGCAGCCCTTTTGGCCTATAAAAGGAGGCCTCCTCTACACACAAAAATGAATTGTGAATAATTGTGGTGCATTGTGAAGTTGATTTGAGGTGGTGAGAGTGAAGCAAGGAGGGAGCTCCAAACGGGTATAATCCCTTTGTAGCTTACGTCTTGTTTGAAGTACTAAAGCCGTTGAGTGGTTGCTTTCCCGTGGATGTGGCATACATTGGGTGAACCACATATATCACGTGTGATCTCTCTCTACTCTATAATCTCTCGTGTGTGAAAATTATCTCTCTCCATTAAGTAAACTACTCATTCATCTACTTAGCTACGTCCTATTTCCTAACATCTTGCTGAGAAATGAGCTCTCTGGAAATTTTGCAAGAATTTCAACTATAAAATGGGGCCTCTTTGTATCTCTTATCCCCAAATATTTTCTCTCTCTTCTTAGCTGACAAGACTCTCTGTGAAGGCTCCTTTGAATTGGTCCATTTTTTTGTCTTTTTTGGGTAGGAAATGAGGTGTTGGTGACTTTGGACCCAACGGAGGGGGCTGTGGCAAGGGTCTAGGGGACCAAAAAAGGGATCTAAGTGCTTGGGTGGGCTGGTGGGAACCCAAAAATTCATCATCTTCCTCCCCATAAGCCGAGGAGACCCCATAGCTCAGCCTTCAGAGAGCTCCTCTCACCTTTGATACACCCTCAATGGGTACCCATTCCCCCTGTTATACCCTTGCATTGAGCCCAAGTTCCCCCGTGTGGCATTATTTCCTTGCCACGTGGCACCTTCCTCCCATGCTTCTCCAACTCCCTCCTTCCCACCAAAAATTTCCATCTTGAACCCTTCTCAGGACCAACTTCCCGGGATCATAGTGCATCGGTCGGGCCACCAAATGCGACGTCCTAAATCGCCGCTCAAAGATTGTTACTTTGACTATCTCCAAAAATTTAAAATCTCAGCATTTCTGATTCTAGATCATAAAGTTGGCCCAGTTGCATTTGTCGCGTGCATCTGCAACCACATTTTAAGTCGAGACCTCCCACTTCGAACGCACATAACTCATGATGTACAAGTCTGATTCACAAGCTATAAAGCATCACTGAAAATACATATTAAAAGCCATGTTTTTGGGACTTGAACAACCCAAAACATTAGTATACAAGCCAGGTAAAACCAAACCTTTGTACATTAATTTTTATATGGTCACTCCCGAGACTCGAAGCACTATGTACATATATATACATGAGGTTAGTTAGCAAGTTTTTTAGCATGATCTGATGACTTTGTGCTCATCCAAAAAATGTTTGACACCATCTATGTATGTGCAGATTGTGGGCAAAAATTGAGGCACTTACTGCATTGGATTTCACCCTTTTTTGAGGGTCATGAGGTTTTGTGAAGCCAAGCACTCAGGGTTCGGTTACCCAATGTGAGGTGGATTAGGTACTGGAGTGATCCATTGGCATACTTACCCTATTGATGTCACATGTAAGTGATTTTGTGGCGGACAAAGATGGCACAAAGCTTTCTTAAATTTCATGGATTGCCACATACAGATGCTAATGCGTTTGTGGAGAATATTGAAGTGCAATGTTTAATACGTGGCGTACAAGATCTTTTCGTTATGATGCATCTTTTCTATTACACCTTGCAAGGCGATGCAAGTGGGTGATTGCAAGATTTTGAGGCACAAGCTCAAGCATAAAATTCACCAGTTGTGCTTGATTACGCCCTAGTTAATCATGATTTTTTGAGTCTTTTTAGAGAAGGAGAGGAACCACATACTGTTTGGCATGAGATTCAAAATCACGTGCAGAAGGAGAATCAAAGGGCTGATGATTACCTGAATCAATTTACATTTATTTGGCATCGTTGGTGTGTATCTCTTGAAGATGAAACTCCACCAACCATGTTAAAGAAGAGTTGTTTTATTGCCAACCTCAAAGGGAGTTTAAAGCTCAAAGTGGATTTAAGAAGACCAACCACTTTTGAAGATGCAGTAACCATAGCCAGGCAAAAGAGTGGAAGACACAACGATTAAGTGAATAAGGAATTATTGTGGGTCATGCCTGCCAGACTTGGAGCTTTTCCTCTTATTCTTGGGAGACCTTGGTTGAGAGCAGTGGGAGATATCCAAGATTGGAAACATGGAACCATTAATATCTATACTTCAAAAGAGAGAGAAATTAAGCTATTGACAATAGTTCAGGACCAGATATATGGAGCGGGTCCCCCCTCCAAAAGGCTTTGTATTATAGGTTTCCGCCATCAAGGGAGACATTTTACGATACAATTATTTGTGTTCCTTCAATAACTAGCTAGTGCAATGAAGATGGAAGCTTCAAGCACTAAGCAAACACTTATAAAACACAACATCAATTCCCTCATGGTCTCAAACCCAAGACTTCACACACCTTCGAAGATGGTCAGAGCTAGCGCGGTATGAGAATAGATTGAGAGGAAGAAGGAGTAGTCCTATGAGAAATATGTACATTTCCTCACATAATCACTCATATTAGCATAGCATAGATTAGTAATTAGCATGGTAGAGGATATGAGCATGCATTGTAGCTTGGCTCTTGGTTGGATTTGCATCACAAAGCCAAGAGTTGTTGGTGTAGGCCTCCCTTCTCACAAGCTTGGAGTAGGTGATAAGCTTTCCATCAAAGCTTGAGAAGGAGAGAGAGAGTCTTCTTGCTTCACACATGAGCTAGCATGAGTGTTTGTGGAATAATTCCTTGAGAAATTCAGCCCCCTCTCTCTCTTGGTCGACCCCTCATGCTATTTCCTCTTGCTGGCTTCCCATTGGTCCCCTCCAGGCTTAGACAATGAAAATTAAGTAGCATAAGTGATATCCTTCTAGTATGTGTCTCCCTTTCCCCTTTTGTGAGAGATTTAGGTGATTAATTTAATGCAGCTAAACTCTCAATGGACCCTTTTGTCTCCTGGCCAATAGGAATCAGGCAACCCATTGGGCTGCTCAATGCTCATTGGACCTCTGGGGAGACTTTCCAATACTCTTCCAGAGATCTTAATTCTTATTGGTTCTTTTATTAAGTGTTTTTAAATGGATTAAACTAGATTTACTCTAGCCTAATTCTCATTATATTGGTCCAGCTCCATGGCCATCCAATAGGATTTGAGTGCACCTTGTGGGCATCTGGGCTAGGGAGCTGACATGTGTCCCTCATTCCCTTTGTGTAAAAGAAGCTTGTGAGTTTGTGTGTGTGTTTCTCTCTCATCCCCTACTTGCAAGGCTCACCCCCTCCTTTGTAGGAGTATTGATGACTTTTTGGTACACACACAAAGCATGCATCCAATTTCCCTAGTGTTTGACCTTTGGACAAAACCTTTGAATTTTGGAACCTTAGCATTTTGGAAGTCTTAATGGGCTGAACCTTAGGGTATTTAAAGCCCATTGTTACAAATTTCTCTTTTGCAGATGGCTCCCCTTTGGATCCCTATTCTCCCTCCTTTGGATCCCTACTGTGGCCGGTCTGCCAGCTTAACCAATATTCTAGCTTTTTTCCCCCTGGCACTTCCCCATATTAAATAATCACTTTAACATGAGAAAATCATTTAGGAGAATTAGATATTAGTTATTATGACATTACCTCTCTCTTGAAATCATAGTCGTCCTTGACTATGGAGTAGAGAAGATAAAGCCTATTCATTAGTCCTTTTTCCAGCATGTAGAGGATCCCTACCTTACCCTACGACATCATTCCAAAATGGATGAGTAGTCCATTTGGCACTTGAGAGCCTAAGCTGCCGCAAGCATGTATGCACATTAGTCCTATCAATCTTCCATAGTAGAGTCACAAGATCTACTTGGTGTTTGGGAGACTTCGTCTCCACAAACTTGATTCTAAGCATGCATACTACTTAACATTTGTGCACAATAAAGGAAACGAGAGAGTCTTATAGGACAAAAACTTTGTTCATTTTAAACATTTGTACATTTGCTTACTCTAGGGAAGCATTGTAAGCATTGACAAGGTTTAGGTTATCATTTAATTGTATCCCTTGCATCCATCTAACATCTAATAATTCTTAAACTTAATAAGATATCGTCGAATAGTCTTACCGCCTCTTAATACCTTGTCTACATGTCGAAAAATGGACTCGGGCTGCAACACCTCTTCTTAGTCCTCGATCTCTAGAGGGTCTTCAATAGTTGGTTCTTGAGGTGGCTCTCCTTTGTAAGGCTTTAGTAGGCTCACATGGACAGTATTGTGTATGAGCTAATGACTAGGAAACTTGAGTTGATAGGCCATCTCATTGATTGGTCTAAGAATCTGGAAGGGACAAGAGTAGCTTTTTGCTAACTTACCATAGTACTTTTGGTGTCCCGTAGGATTTGTGCCCGTCGTTTGCCTTAATCGAGTCTTGGGAAATTTGAGTAAGACCCAATTATTTTCTTTAAAGTTTTAGGCTCTTTTGTGCTTATCAGCAGCAGCCTTTTTCCTTTGCTGCTGTGAGATAGAGATAGCATCCTTAATCTTTTGGAAAGATTATTGTAGGTCTTTGCTATACTCGTCTATAGCAAAGATCTTCCCGTGTGTTTTTCTTTGTTAGGTCATGTAATGGTCCTGCAATTTGTGAGAACTTTTCTATGAAGCGTCTATAGTATGCACACATACCTATAAAGCTTCTTAGTTCATGAAGATTCCTTGGTTTAGGCCATCCTTTTATTACCTCTAACTTTGATGGATCCATTTCGATGCCAACTTGAGAGATAATGTGACCTAAATATTCAATTTCTTGCAAGGAGAATTAGCTTTTCTTTTGATTTAAGACTTGAAATATTACCTAGAGGTGTTGCTTGTGTTCATCTAGTGAATTAGAGTGGATGATAATATCATCAAAGAACTCTCCAGTAAAGGTTCAGTGAGGCCTGAATAGCTTCTCCATCAAGTGGTTGAATGTGGCTAGTGCATTGGTCAAGCCAAAAGGCATGACAATGTATTTATAAAGACCAAACGTAGTGCAAAATGCGATCTTTACAATGTCTTGATCAACTATCCTTATTTTATGATAGCCACTTTTACGGTCAATCCTACTGAAGTAGGTGGACCCTTGTAGCTTATCAAATAGGTCTTCTGCCCGTGGAACAAGAAACCTAATTTTGATAGTGATCCTATTTAGTGCTCTATAGTCGACACACATACGATATGTGTCGTCTTTATTTTTCACTAATAACATAGATGAGCAAAATGGACATGAGCTAGGCCTAACCATGCTCTTCTCAGCTAACTCATGCACTTGCCGCATAATCTCCTCTTGTTGAGCTTGAGAAACTCTATAAGGAGGTTTATTAGGTGGTGAACTTCCTGGAAGAAGTTCAATTGCATGGTCATCATTGCCTTGTTTAGGAGGTATTTCACAAGGGATGTCGTCAATAAAAACATCTTGAAACCCCTTGAGAAAACTGTATAGCTTTAATTCCTTGTGATTGTTTATATTTTCTTTTGCTAAAGCACTAGGTTCATTTTGAGAATCTTTAAGAAAAATCATGTACACAAAAATAGAGCTCTTTATTGACTTATAGAAAGCTTGCGTATGTACAATGGGTATGGTGTCACCCATTTCCTTAGCATCTATGTACATATCCTTTTCCTTGAACCTAAAGTAGATTCTCCTTTTAGGGAATTTAACATTGGCGCGCATCCATGCAATCAAACCATGGTGCCCCTAGGATTACATCCTCATGCTTGAGAGGAGAGATAAAGAAGTCCTCTTTGTCCACATAGATTTGGACATGGAGCCTCAATTTCCCAATTAAGGGAGTGGATGAAGTTTATTGCCCCTTGAAAGCACCATCTGTGGGGAGGACATCTCCCATCTCATAGGCTTGGATGCCTAGCTTGGTGGCCAACTCTGTAGATATGAAATTGTGAGTAGAACTAGGGTCAGAACCAGGGTCAAAGAGAATAAAAGCATCATGCTCTCTTACCTTTTCCCAAGAATGGCATAGAGGATATCCTTTGTGGTGAGTTTCTTCTTCTTGGATTATAACCAAGGTAGCTCTAGGAGGTTCATGGCCAGTGTTCTTTTGGGGACAAGCGCGATACGCATGCCCTTGGTCGCCGCACTTGAAACAACGGTTATCCTTGCGATAACGCTTAAGCTCTTCAAGAGAGAGTCTTTTTTGCCTTTGTAAATTCCCTTCTCCTTAGCTTTGTTGTTATTGGAATTGCCCTTAGGAGATTTTTGGACATTGTCCTTCCCCTTAGACTGATTCGAACCCTTGTTTTTCGTGGGCTTAGAATTTCTCTTAGCCCGATATTGATTTGAGAAGCCACCATAATATGGTGTATAAGCACAGATATGGTGCATGGCCTTTGGGAGTTGACATACTCTGCCATTTGTTCAGTTAAGCCCGCCTAAAAAAACTAAATTGCTCTCCAAAATCCATCTTTTTGAAGACAGTGGCTTTGAAATGTAAATCCCAAAACTTGTCTACATATTTGTGAATGGATTCGTAGGGAGAGAGCTTCAAGCTTCACCGTTTGGTGGGAACTTGTCTTTGGCATCGGTGGCCAAAAACTGCTTCATAATGGAAGCTCTTAAATCTTTCCATGTTTGTGGAGCTTCACCGCTTGCCCGTAGGCTAGACCACCATTTCCTCACAGACTTTTGAAAGTGTATAGCTACATGGTGTAGCTTAGAGGACTCCATGAAGTCCTCATCTCCAAATGCCACATTGAATTGTTGGATAAAGGCCAAGAATTTGTCTGTAGCACCAAAGGTGCCATCGTAGGCAAGGAAAGAGATGCTCTTCCCTCCTCTTTGAACTTATTGACCTTGGATGACCTCTTCCATGCAGAATAGGATTTCCTATGGCCTCTTCTTTGTGATGGTTCAAAAGTTGCACCATTGCTTTCTTCAGAAGATGAAGAATTTGAGGAAGATGGAGAAGAGGGTGACCTCTTTCTCGCCTTTTTCTTGCCTTGGTTATCTTTGTCCGCACCATCTCTTCCTTCATAAGAGGAAGAGGATGAAGATGATGGAGAAGGGGGTGACCTCTTTCTCACCTTTTTCTTCTCTTGCTTCTTGTCATCCCTCTTTGAAGTATGGTGTGGAGAAGCGTGTGATGGTCTTCTCCGTTTAAGAGGTGATGGAGAGATTTTTGCCCGCCGTCTTTGGGGAGCCATCTCCACCGAGGTGGCAGGAGACTCACTTCTTTCTGATTCCTTTGGTGGGGGCTCTTGAGTTCTCCTTTGGGAAGGATATCCGCCATCAAGAAGCAAACATTTTGAGCCCTTCGTATGGATCCTCTTCCTATTCCCAAATCGGAGAGAGGCCTCTTTTGGTGGGAGTCTCACAAGGAGCCTTCCTAGGTGCTCTCTCATCATGGTGGGAAGTTTGGAGAATCCCATGAGCATGAAGTTGCCGTTTCGCTTCACTTTGGAGGGATGGATTGCCCATGGCTTGTTCAAGTCTAGAAACAAGGTAGTTAACAAGCGTAGGGGCATCATTAGTAGCCTGCTTGTTAGCAAAATCAAAGCTATCAATATTAATTAATTTCACTCTCTTTACTATTGCCAGCCATTCTAGCAACTTTTAGGTGTAATTTTTTTTTTAATGTACTTTAGCCCTAGTTGCTACTCCTCTTTACCCCTTTAGAACAGCACTCAAGCTAGTGTACCCTTGGCTCGAATTAATTTCAAGGAATAGAAGAAAGGGTCTTTCAACACCAAAACAGCACCGACTCCTATCAAGCTTCTAATATCTCAATAGTGGTTAAGCCGTAGGCAAGCCCCGTAGGACTCCATTATTAAGACCATAGCTCTCGACGATTATTTGGATGAGGGGAGGCGCACTGGAAGGCTGAAAAATTCCCTATTCTACTTACTCAATTGCAATTAATAGTACCAACCATTTATAGATACCTTCATGAACCTCCCTTCACACAACATAAATTCCCTCATGGCCTCAAACCCAAGACTTCACACACCTTCGAAGATGGTCAGAGCTAGCGCGGTATGAGAATAGATTGAGAGGAAGAAGGAGTAGTCCTATGAGAAAGATGTACATTTCCTCACATAATCAGTCATATTAGCATACCATAGCTTAGTAATTAGCATGGTAGAGGAGATGAGCGTGCATTGTAGCTTGGCTCTTGGTTGGATTTGCATCACAAAGCCAAGAGTTGTTGGTGTAGGCCTCCCTTCTCACAAGCTTGGAGTAGGTGATAAGCTTTCCATCAAAGCTTGAGAAGGAGAGAGAGAGTCTTCTTGCTTCACACATGAGCTAGCATGAGTGTGTGTGGAATAATACCTTGAGAAATTCAGCACCCTCTCTCTCTTGGTGGACCCCTCATGCTATTTCCTCTTGTTGGCTTCCCATTGGTCCCCTCTAGGCTTAGACAATAAAATTAAGTAGCATGAGTGATAGCCTTCTGACATGTATCCCCATTTCCCCTTTTATGAGAGCTTAAGGTAATTAATTAATGCAACTAAACTCTCATTGGACCCCTTTGTCTCCTGGAAAATAGGAATCAGACAAGCCATTGGGATGCTGAACATTGGTATTTTTGGAACCACAATCATGACTTTACTATGGTTAGAAATTTTCATAACTAAATTCCGATAAAAACCGGCATAGTTATTGGCCCTGGAAGTGTACATTATGGATTAATTTAATTAAATAAATTGTAAGGTTTTAGTAATCAATACTGCAAAAGAATTTTATCCTAAAGTTGTTAGATATTTACAGATAAGTGTAGATATTTTCAAAATTAATCATGAAAAGGTAAAAAAATAGCAAAAAATGGATTTTGTGTATTTAGGGGGCTGTGTGGGACAGTGATGAACTTGTCCATGCTGGAATTAGCAGCAGGTGGTGCTAGGGGAAGGCTGTGGGCTGGCTTGAGTTGCAAGTAACTGCCAGAAGCAGCCCAGGAGACCTAAAAACCTATAAATAGGCCCCCCCTCTTCACAAAAAAATTCAGACTCGGAGTCCTAGCCATTTCTCTCTTACCTAGAGAGAACTCTACTCAAAAAACACTAGAGAGCAAAAACTCTAGTAGACTATTCCACAATAATTAGCTTAATTTCTTTTTAATTAGCAAAATTATGTTAATTTAATCCAATTAACTATAAAAAATATGAATTAAGGTTAGAAAGTCGGAACAGTTAGGGTATACACAAAAAATTAGTTTATATAATTAAATAGACTAAAATTATCTATTTCTGAGTAGAATTTAAAAAGGGAAACTAGTTAAATTACTTAGAAATTATATAATAATTATCATACGTAGATATTGCTATTAAGTACTTGTGATAAATAGGTCATGCACAAATAATTATCTTAGCTAATATTTCTTGATTTTGTCCATAAATTGAGAAGGAAAACTAGAAAATTAATATATATAACTACATGATAATAACAAGAGATAGAAAATAGCCTTAAGAAGTAAGGATAATTACCTTAATCTCAAATAATCAATTTAGCTAATTATCTTAGCTAATATTTTCTTATTTGGACTATAAAAAGAGAAGAAAAATTTGTAAATCAATTTATAAGTTAGCAAGATAATTATGAGTTATAATACATCAAAATCCACCTAGGGTGAATATCCCACAAGCAGATACGTAACTCATTATTATTAAAGTTTAATTAGGATATTTTTGAGCAAAAATTAAATAACAAATTTAGTAAAATAACCCCGATAATTATAAGATAATTATGGGAGAACATTAACACTATTAGGAATCCTAGGAGAAAATATATCATCAAGATATTTAACAAAGATACTTACTTAATAAAAAAATCCCTATTTTTGCCGGTTAAGTCACTATGGCTTGGAACAGGACCCGAGGAATCCTCGGTCCCCGATGAGGAAGATACAACGCACAAAACGACTAGATCGTCCCATGACCATGAGGTTGGGCTTAGTCGTAGGCCTATGGAGGAGAGTCTTCAGGTGCTAGTGCAGCAGCAAATGGATGATCAGTCTCACGTGGGTTTCCATTTATTCACATAAGTCTTTAAATAGCTTAAAGTTTTCTATAAATTAACATTGCATACGTAAGAACCAGAAAGGAAGAACTAGCCAAAAAACAAAAGGTAACTTCACAGAAACCAACGAGCATTGTTTCTAAATAGGAAAGAAAAGTTCGGGCTAAGATTGGTTGACCTAGGAAAGAATGTTTGATCATGCTTAAGACAGCTTGCCTCAAGACACCTCTAATTCCTTGGAATATTTTACACCAGGTGATGAGTAATGATGGCGAGTCAGCCATGGATGAGTCAGTTACCTCCGTGCATGTGGAGTCTTTACCCCGTGCTTGTCTATGTTTGTGGATACTACGGATATCATTTTTATCCTAGAGGAACTGCCCGGTTGTATGGGCAACCGATTGGTGTATGGGCGGCCGGATTTTGAATGATGACTTTTCCCACCCTGGTTTTTATAAATAAGGAATGAGTGCCACTTTTCACCCTTGTATAGGTGATCTTGAGACAAGCCAGTACTGGTCAGAGTTATTTCAGATTGACAGTACCTTGTCTTAAGTCTAAAGATGTCTGTTTGCTAAAAGATTGTTATCCACGATTGATCATTTGTAGTATAACTATTAGAAATGGTAACAGAGTCAATTGTAGTGCTAGGCCTTCGAGAGGTAGTCATGGTGTGCACTAGAATACACATTAGAGTTACCGAATATATAAAAAAGGAAAGATAGTTTTGAGAGGGAAGTAGAGTTACTCAACGTAGCATTTGGGTGGGAACATAGATACCGGATGGAGCCTTCAATGCAAGTTCTGACATTCTTTGGTACAGATTTAGTATGGTTTTTGGCATATGCTTTGAAAGTGTGACATTGTATAATTTGAATGACTTTTTCTTTTCTTATTTTCTCAACGAGTTTCCCTCTAAAATGACAATTTCCAACGTAACGTTAACCTCATCCTCATTGGTCGAGCACCACTCTCTCTCTCTATGACTAAAAGGCCCAAAAGTAAGTCCAAATTTCTCCTAATGCCAGAGAAAGATTTTATGCATGTACACACATCAATAATCCCACACTTGTTGGAGTCCCCACGTCTAATTGAATTTTACATAGACTTCACTTGGAGGTCGAAGCATATGATAAAACCTTTTGGTCAGAAAATTCCCCCCCAGTGCGTAGAGTGAAAGGGCATCTTTCACTCTTTGAATTTCTGAGAAGAATCCAAGTTACAAGGCATTGGAAAATTGAACACACGAGCACTAAGAAGAGCCCATGGAATTCATCTCCCAATTTGAATCTATACTCGGCAATCTAAAAAGCCACAATCTGGCTATTAGAGTCCAATATTTGATTTATTGAGCAGATTTTCCTTCTGAATAGGGTCAAGGTCTTGTTTCCTAATATCACTGCAGTACATTCTTTAAATACAAAAACATGATTCAATTCCTATAGAGTTGCATGTTAACCTAATACAACCGGCCCACATCAGATCATTACAAACAATTTTCCATGATTGAACAAGATAATTTCGTATCATGCCACACAGCTTGATCAATGTATCAGTAAACAATTTATCCCACGTATGCATGTCCCATGTGCCATGGAAATACACTATCAATTTCTCTATTGACCACCATAGCAACTTAGACCAGCCCGTATCAGATTCTATCGTGTGTTTAGTTAAAGTTTTCCCATCTTTCCTACTTGTAATTCTTAAGGTTCATCACCCCTACACCTCCCATTTGCACAAAGTGTGACAAGTTTTCCTAAGTAATCAAATCCTTACTAGCAGATCCCCACATGAATTTTAGGAAGAGAGATTTTAATTTTTCCAAAGCAGTATCTGACTAGTTCAAAAGTGGCAAAAGAGTATAGTAAATAAGGAATCAAAATAGACTACAATATTTTTTACATGTACATGAAAGGGCTATTCATCACAGTGCCACACACGTAATTTTCTTGCATACTCTCTCTTCCACCCAGGAATACAACTACTTAAGCTACATCTACCCCTATTGGATACCCCAAAAGTCTAAATACTATTCCCCTTGAGAATAGTTTCCCACTCCACACTAGGTGGTGAATATTGTTAGATGAGATATCAATGAGGTGATATTTAGCCAAGTTTAAATGTAGCCCAATAGACAAGGAATAAAAACTCAAATAGTTGAGACATTTACCAATTATCATACTGTCAGTTTGTAAGAAAGTGATTTCCCACTTGTAGTCCTTAGAGATTACCAATTCTAGACTAAGCACTTAAAAAGCATAAAAGAGGGTGTGTAGACACAAAAAACAGCAAAGTACTCAGAGGGCATCCTTGCCTTATAGATCTACAAACTGGAATATCTATAGAGAGTCTCCTATTTACCACTATGTTGGACACAACATCCCTTCCCAAAAGCATAATGCAGACTTCCATTCTAGGACCAAACCCTAGCTTCTCCATGACTCTAACCACAAAATCCCATATGACAAAGTCGAAGGCCTTATCAAAGTCCAACTGAAGAAACATCATTTTGCTATTAATATTTTTGCAAGCCTCAACTCCCAACATAGTTGTTAGTATATTATATATAATATAGATCTACCACCAATAAATATAGAGTGAGCTACATGAATGTCTTTCTTTAGAAATGGGGAGATTCTCACTGTAATGGCTTTAGCCATCATTTTATATATAATGCCCATCATGGTGATGGGTCTCTAATCAGATAAGGAAGTAGGAAAGGTCTTCTTATGTAGTAATTTGATGATGACTTATTTCAGAGTAGGGTCCATGCATTGAGTGACCCATATCTTGTTAACACTAGTTCTATAATCGGACACTCAAATGTCCTCAGACACTAAAGTGTCCTGTTTTTCTAGCAACTTGTCATAATTATTTGGTGAATCTAGAAAAAAATTCATAGGTCAAGTTCATATCTTAAGTCAACTATGAGGTGAAGAACATAGCCAAATTTTACTTTTGCCAAAATAAATACCAAATTAAGATTATAATGATAAGTTTTAAGATGAAAAAATCATAGAAATTTAGTGCAGTTTTAACAAAATTTTCATAAATTGAATATAACTTCTCATCAAGATAAGATTTTTTATAGATTTCAAGGTGTATGGATAGGAAAAGACTTATTATAGCAAGAAATTGAGCTTCATGGCGTAGTTATGGGACTAGATTTTTGTTATAATCAAAAGACCAAAATATTGAAAATGCTGATAAACAGGAAAATTTTGGTTTTTCAAGGCCTCTTTCATTAACATGATGAGGCTATGGGAAAAAACCTAAGGTGTATACTGTATCTATAGGTTAATAACTATCAACTAAGCATTTTTTCAAGGGTTCAAACTCATAGGCATCTTGTAAATTAAGCTCATTTAAAAACAATTGTAGTGCGTAATTTCTTGCAAAAAAAAACATTGCTATGAAAAACTAATAAAAGTGTGTATATAAATCTTCCAATTGTGTCCATATGAGGGATTTGTATACAAATAAGTGAGATGAATCGAAAAATCCAAAAGTGGACTTTATTTTAAGGCCTATCTTTGATTTAAAAAAATCATAATTACAACAAGCACAGTTTTTTTGGATATGCCACAAATCACCAAATGTGGCTTGCATAGCCATTAAAAATTATCACCTTATGTAATGGAGTCATAGATCTAGTATATATGCATCATAAGACATTGTAAATTTAGATGAACTAAATGTTTTTTCTGATGATTAATTGAATTTGTGAACATTGCATATTTGACCCACAAGAGTTTCTATATTTAATTCTAGTCAAAAAGGATTTTTTTCTCACATGACAATTGCAAAAATATCAAACACATATATAACTAGCTACCACAGATTATTGCATGCACCCTGGTCATTTTTTTCTTATGCTAGAGTACAAGTTTTAATGAAACATTGAATGTTGTTTTGCGTATGTTCTTTTCATGAGTGTAGTTACTATTGAGGTTATGATCAAAAGTGAGGGATTATAATTTCTATGAGTACTTTGAATAACATTTTATAAGTTTACAAAAGCATTTCTTGAGATGTCTTCTAGATTTCATGTACCATTTTATTTAAATTCGCAAAAAAAGGACATTAAAGTGTCCTTTTTGGTACCAAACTAGTGTTAATAGTTTCCACCACCATTGGGCTCAATGAAATCCAAAATGTCATCATAATCTCTTTAGTCAAACCACATATACCAGGGGTCTTATCATTATCCAACTTCTTCAATTCCCATAGTAGTTCTTTTTCATCAAAGGGGATTTCCAATCTTCATGGAATTTTGTTCCTCAATACATGGATCCACCGTTGATAACAAGAGATGACAACACATTGTTGTTTCTCAGGAGAGACAAATCCTCCTTCATATTCAAAATGTTCTGGTAGATTTGATGACATTCCTCCATTATCCCTACAAGGTTAGTGAGAAAACTCCCATCCTCTTTTACTACCCCATGTAGATTTTGTCTAGCATGCTTATCCTTAATCATGGAATTGAAAAAAACACCTTTGAGGAGCAATTTTCATCTTTAAGTTCATGTTTCCTGCACAAGAATCTAGCACTAACTTCCTACTCTAGTTCAAAGTCTCTAAGCACTTTTCTAGACTCATGCATCTCTGGGATATCCTTATCATTCAATGTGCCTACATTCTTTCGCATTACTAGTTTTATGAACTCTAATGCCTGCATAACTTTGCTTCTTTCCTATTGAGCCACAATCTTTCCTAAATACCTTATACATTATTGCATCTTTGTAGAGAGTAAAATCCAAGTGCAAAGTGGTTTATCTAGGCCATATCTTCCCATGGCCACAGTCAATACTTTATGCACAAAAATCTAAAAAACTTCTCTTTTGAGAAGAAAATTATTAATCATAAGCGGCCTTGCATGACCATGGTATTTAAAAGCATTAACATCAATTGCATCAGATAAAGTCAATATCAAAGGAAATGATGAGACAAAGGCATTTAAATATCAACAAACATTTGAGAAAAAGAAGGAATCCATTATAAACCCATAAAATAAATTCTATCTAATCTAGTCCAAGAGGTTGTGTGAGATTGGGAATGAGAAGTCAACGTTACCTAGAATTGCTTGCATGAGTTGACAAGAAAAAATCAGCCCACTTTCTAGAGGTTAATGTATCCCATTCATCTCTTTCAATTCGGGTTATAATTGTGCAAGTGGAGGTAGTGTCATTTCTTTCACACACCATGTTAAAATCACCCCCTACAATTCCATGTGATAGGTCAATAGATTGTAGCCAATCCCACAAGTCTCGGTGATGCACATGATTATTGTCCGTGTATATATTAGCAGTGATCTTCAACTCCCAAGGAGTGAAGATAAGGAAGATAAAAAATCATCCACTAGGATGGTCAAGAAACCGTTGGGGTTGCACAGAAGATTCTATGTATGTCAATACTCCAGAGTAACCCTCATGTCCCTCTCCATAAAAGCATTGAAAACCTCTATAATGAAGAACCTTACAAGCACAAACATGCATTTTATGCTCATGGACAAAGATTCAGATGTCTAGATTTGAGGCTAGCAGCTATTTATTGAATGAAAATATTCCAGTGGGGTCATTTAAAACCCCTTCACATTAAAGGTCGAGATCTTCATAGTGGGTGTCTTGAGCCATTTGTGTACCCCCATCACCATTGTCTGATACCTACATGTGGAACTCCAAGTGAATCCAAAGAGGAACCCTCTTCAGTAGACAACTTAGCCTTTTTATTGGAGTCGTGTTGCTCCACTATAGTATCTATGGCTGCCACAGTTTCCGGGGAGGGCATGTCCTTCATCAAGACTTCATAAAAGTTATAAGAGTAATAGCCCAATGAAAACCCTTTAGCCTTAAAAGTTCTTCTTGAGGATGTAAAACCCTTTGAATCCATAACCCTTTTCCCTTTATCAACAATTTTCAAGAAGAAGTTTCCCCTACATTGCTCCATGTATTATCATGAAACAACTGTCTTGGATTGGAGGGAACCAGGATTCCTAGCATAGCTTGGGACTAGAAGGAGAAAATTTGGATGCAGTGAACACCTCCTTTACTAAAATCCCCTTGTAGGAGACTTCCCATAAATCTGCTCACAGGGAACCATGGATTTCTTGCCCAGGTATGAAGGAATGAGATGAGTAGCTCTATTCATGAGGGATATTTTTTAGAGAAATGTCCTAGGTGTCCACAATGGAAACATGACCCAGCTCGTTTTCCCCATTTTGAGTAGATTACCAATTTCCAAACAGTATCAAGATCTATTTCCAAAGTTTCAGGGAACCTTTTTTTTTCTTGCCAAAGGATACAAGCTTTGTTTTGATTGGGACGATGAATACAAGATGAGAAAGCTACTTTCCCCAAGGATGTAGAAAGCTCTTCAATACAAGGCCAAAGAAAGGTGGGAAAATCAACAAATTTGAACCATACAGGACACTTTGTTAGCATTTGGTCCTTTATGAGTTTGATTGGTTGCCAAGGAATATATGCACCACCTGACTACATAGGATGACAGAGGGAGTAGTGAGTAGAGCCATTTTATCTTCCTTCTTATAAAAGAGAAGCTCAAAAAGACATGATCCATAGTAAAATATTTATTCACAACTGGGCGTTTAAATCCCGAGTCGATTTCACTAGTGACTATTGCTAAATCTATAAGTTTACCAATGAAAAACAAGACAACAGCTCTTTTTCACAAAAGACAAATAGTTGAGACCACACCACTAATGAATTAATGGATACTTTATGCTCACCAAAGACCTCAAGTTATGGTGTCAAGGCATCCTTAACAATGTTAGCCATAACATTGGGGTCAAAATCCTCCAACCCTTTTCCTAGGATGGCATGGCTTGCTGCTATCAACGCAAGTCTAGTTGGAAGGCGGGGGGAAGATTGGCCATGCTCAATAGATCAAATATGGGCTTGTTTCTTGCGAGGGACTTGGGGAGGATGGCCTTGTTGAAGAAGAACCACCTCTCAGCTCATGCATTCTTTGTGGAGGCAAAGACAACACCGTGGAGCTAACACTAAAACGCCATATTCTCTCTCTCTCTCTCTCTCCATATATATATATATATATATATATATATATATATACCATTGCCCCTAGTAAGCTCTTCTTAGTGAGTCATGAAACAACAAGTTAGCAAATGCAAGAGTCAGTTTCAACTAACCTAGCCCTTGATCAGATGTCACAATGGATAGTTCATGATAGCAAAATGTGGAAACACAAGGGCTACAACAATGGAGGAAGAGGGATCCTTGCAATCCCTAACCTAAGAAATGTTGGTTTCCATGCATCCTCTCATTTGCAAGAGAATGAGGAAGATTCTTGCAAAAGTGAAAGCCACCTACACATTGTTGAAAGATAGAGCTTTAAGAACATAACATAGGTGTTGCTATCTGGTAAAATGTGGGCACACTGCACTTTATCATGATGAAAATTGAAAAATGTGGGATCCAAACGGGGACTTAGCAAACAACATGAGGATGACCTTCAAGGTGAGGACGATCTGTTGAACGAGGGGCTTTTTGTTCCATCACAAAAGTAGCTAATCCCCAAGCTTGGAGGGTGTCTGTAATAGACCAGGGGTTCCACTTGTAAAACAAGCTTGTCTGTCTTTTGCTATGATGGGATGAGTTGGAAGTCTTAGTTTGTGAGAGCCAATCCAAAACATGATGGATGGATGTCGTAGAGATTGCTCATGTGGGCATATGCAAAGTCCACGAAAGTAGTGTGTATGCCTCAGGGAGAAAACGTTATCCATGTTTGTCTTGTCATCTTTGATGGTGCTTGCTTTACATGGAGGCACATGAATAACTTTGCGATGGAGCTTCCTCTTCCTAGCTACATGTTTATCCATAGAACTGTTATTTCATGTTTTAATATCATTTTTCCATTTTTTGTGATTCAAAAAATGTTCTTTATATTTTTTTTACAAGCAAAATAGAGGAAAATAAAAAAACTTGAATGTTTTTGCACTAAAGCTGGGGTTTATAATAAGCACAACAATGTAAGCAGTAATGTTTGCAGTAATTATCATAGTAATATAGGTGGTAATATCCGCGACAATACTTAAAATGGAAAAATTTATCCTCTTGTGCCCTCTCTCTTCTTCATCAAGGCCATTTTCGAGTCTCTCTCTAGAAAACATGGTAAAAGGTCGCGATAAGCGTTTTGAGATTTTCATAGTGTTCACTTTTTGCAGATTGCTACAACTCCCAATTCTTGACTTTCAAATTGGTATCCACAATTTGTTTCATATTCTGCACTTGACTTGCATAATGTTGCTTCAAATAGCGGCTATTAACCCCATAATCTATTCCATATGTCGAAGTGCGCAGTTTATTGGGGTCGACCAAGAAAGAATCAAGCTTTTGGCTACAAACGACTAATTAGGTGAGGCATAAACCGAGTGAAACGCGTGCAATAGAGTGATTTAGTTTTATAGAGAAATCCGAAAGAAAAATCACGACTTAAAACAAAAATAATGGTTAAAATCAAATTGAAACAAGATATCAACATTTAAGTGACGTGGGCAACGAGTAGATGCTTCCAATTTTTTTATATCTAAAAACCCTGTTACAAATCAATTGCATGTGCCATTGTCGGTATGCTTGTTGATTTGCAAACCCCTAATGAAAAAATCCCAATCCGTTGGAAGCAATCCGTTTACGCCAAGCATAGCCGACCATGTATTGCTCCCTGCTCTTTAGTTCCCAAGATTTCCCCTTCCACCTTCCACTTAGTCGAGTTTCAACTACTTTCTTACTTGCAAATAGCATGCCCTTGCACACATTAGATTTTCACGCTTGCTTCCCAAATTTTCTCACTTATGTTCATCAAGACCATTTTCTAGCTTCCCATTTGCCTTCAAACCTTGATCCCTTTGGCAAAACCTCTTCTTTCCAAAGAATCCACACACACACACACACACACGCACACACACACACACACACACACACACATACACACACACACACACACACGTGCACGTAGCTTGAAGATCCCTCCCTGAATATCTACTTTACGGCTTGCGATCCCTCAAGTTTTCCTCCATTCCAACTTTGTACTCTTGTCTGCTCCCTCATGTTTCCATGCTCCATTTCTTTCCCTTGCCTTCCTATAACTCCAATGCTCAAGAGGTAGCCTTTGTTTCTTCTTTCCCTCCAATGGTCTATGTGTGCTCTTCCCTTCTTCTCTATCTCCTCGTGCCAAAGTCTTGCACCCTTCCTCCAATTTTCTTTTCTCAAGAGGTATCCTTTGACGTATCTTCCTTCCCTTTAATGATCTTTTCCTGCCCTTCCCCTCATCTCTCCTCATGCCAAAGTCTTGCACCCTTCCTCCCATTTTCTTTTCTCAAGAGGTATCCTATAATGTATCTTCTTCCCATTTAATGGTCTTTGCCTGCCCTTCCCCTCATCTCTATCTCCACATGCCAAAGTCCTGCTCCCTTCATCCCCTTTTCTATACCGCTCCCCTCCTTTTTCCTAGAAACCCCCCTCTTTCTTATTTTTTAAATAGCTTGCCTCACCCCTCCTTTTGATTGTCACGGTTCTGTGACAAGGGGAGGCATGCAAAACTCGGTGCTAATGTGGTAGGCGAGTAGGTCAAGCTCCATCAAAACTACCAAAATTGTATTGAATTGGGGCACCATGGCTTGCTGCTTATCCAATGCACGAGCATGTGAAGCATGAGGGAGGAGACAAGAGTACAAAGGTTTGAAGACAAAGGGGAAGCTAGAAAATGGCTTTGACAAGCCTAAGTGAGCAAATTTGGGAAGCAAGCGTAAAAATCTAATGCGTGAAAGGGCATGTGAATTGCAAGAAAGGTAGAAGGCATAACTTGAGGGAGCGGAAGGCCCAAGGGGATTTTTTGGGAGCTGAAGAGTTGGGAGCAGTATAGGGTGGGATGTGCTTGGCAAAACTAAATTGCTTCCAATGGATTGGGATTTTTTTATTAGGGTTTTTCAAATCAACAAGCATACCGACGATGGCATATGAAACCAATTTGTAAAAGGGTTTTAGATATCAAAAACCGCAAGCATCTACTGGTTGCAAGGACCACTTGTTGATATCCTACTTCATTTGATGTTAACCATTATTTTTGTTTTGAGTTGTAATTTTCTTTCGTGATTTCTCTCTAAACCTCGCTAAATCTTCTCACTAACACTAAATCACTCCTAAATGCACTCATTTCACTTCGGTTATGCCTCATCTAATTGTCCGTTTACAATCAAAAGCTCGGTGCTTTCCTAGTCAACCCTAGAGAACTGCACACTCTAAAGTATTTTTAGTGAACTCAAAATGAATCTGATTGGGGTAGAGAGAGTCTTCCATGTCAACAAGCCAAGAGAAAGAGATGCAATAGATTATGGGACTAATGGCTGCTATTCTGTAGCAACAATATGGAAGTCAAGTGCAAAATATGAACCAAAATATGGATACCAATTGGAAAATTGAGAAATAAGAGTTGCAGCTGTCTGCAAAAAGTGAACACTATGAAAATCTCAAAATGTCTACCAAAATGGGTTGGCCAAACGAGAGAGAGACTCCAAAATGGGTTGGCCAAAGAAGAGAGGGGGGGATCGGAGAACAGTTTTGGCATTTCAAATAATACCACTAATATTATCGCATATATTACTACAACAACTACCACAATTATTACTGCTTACATTGTCATGCTTATTAGGACCCCTGCTTTAGCTTTTAAAGAATCAAATTTAGGTAATTTTCCCTTGCTTTTCTTGTGAAAATTTTTAAAGAATGTTATTTAAATCTGAAGAAAATGGAGAAAATGATACTAAAACATGAAAAAACGGCTATGTGGATAGACATGAAACTACAAAGAGGAAGCTCCATCCCGGAGTTATGCATGCACCTCCATGGGAAGCATGCAACGTCAAAGATAACAAGCCAAACATGGATGACATCTCCTGTTGATGCATGTTACCATATACATGTGGTAGTGATGTGTGTGAACACACTCGGACCACCGGGGCATTTTTTCCCTCTTTACGAGGTTTTTTCCCCCGAGCATTGTATATACGCCCATCACTCTAGGGCTATCTATCTTTCCATTGCAAACTAAGTTATACACTTTCTATTGTGTGCCTTGAGCTTCCTTCGTCTTCTCCAAGCTATGTGCGTTTCTCTACAACCCTAATTCCAACAATTGGTATCAGATCAGGTTGCATCCTCCCGGGCTTAGTCGCTAGTTGCTCCAGTACACGCTGTTGGGAAATAAACAAACTGAAACACCTCTATAGTGATGTCACCCAAGAGCGTTGAAAGAGAACTACAAGACACCAAAAGCTTCGCAAAATCCTTTTGAAACACCACAAGTCCAATAGGAGTAGACCCTTGGGAATTTACTAGTCGTTGCCCACCCAAGAGACTATGTCACATAGGAGCAAAACCCTGCCAAATCATGGATTTACAGCACACGCCGACCAATGCATATGAAGACAAAAGCCTCTCCTTTAACAATCAAACATCACAAACCCACAACTTCAACATCAATTCCACAATTCATAGATACATGCCCTCCGAATCTGTCTACACAATTTGCCACTAGGCTGCCATAGCCATAACCCTGCAGAGAACTAGTCGTAACCTGATGAGCACAACTCCAATTGGGGCACTTTAAAGCTTGAGAGAAATCTTGAAAAATTACTGGCGAGAAATATGCAGATGACTAAAATTGATTCCATACGCCCCCATGAGCAAAATTGACGCGAACAGAGAGCTGTCCCAGCACAACTACACGTAGAGAAGGCTAGTCGGGGCAAAAAACTACATCCAAGAGCACCAAGGAGACAGAACGAGCTAAAATCTGAAAATTTCTGATCTTTGGCTGAACGTTTTTTAGTTTGTACATGAGTTTAAGTTATATACAAGGCTCACTTCAAAAAACTCACTCACGGGCACTTACAGTAGCCCGACAACTGTCACTAGACTAGCAACTTGTAGTGCATGTACATGTGCTTGCTAAAGCAATCTAAAAAAACCACAAAAAGAAAGCCCACACGCCCTTTTGACATCCGGCGTCATGTCCGTACGTACAAATTTACAAAAAACAGGGTGTCAGAAATGCGCCCAACAATGCCTGCTCACTTTCTTCGATTTCAGTGAGCTTTGGTGAGCGTTCGCAGGTCGACAAATACTTCGGGAAAGCTTGTAGAGCTTGGTCTGCTCAGATTTTCAATTTGGGCTCATTTCGGCCTTCGTTTCCACTATAGGCAGGTCTGCACAGGCAATTTTGTCATTTTGTGCAGAAATTTTGTCAGTGCTGTTTTCTGTATAATAGGTGCCTTATAGTCTTCTACGGTTTGTGCTATATAGCACGTGTTTTTCCCGCTCCATTTCTTCTATTTTCGAACAGTTTTCACATCAGGTGCAACATTTACCATGGCTGACAACAACAGCACATATGTGTTCAAGATGTTTGTTGTTGAGGACAGGTTGGATGGGGACAACTACCCTATGTGGGCTTATATGATGCAACATGTTGTTGTGTCAAAGGGTGTCTGGAACATTGTCCAGGGCATTGATGTACGTCCTAGTTCTAAGGATGTAGGCGATGTTGAGGATGTTGCAGGTCTTGCTCCAAGGATTGCTGCTGTAAGAGTTGTTTTGCCTACGGTAGAACAAGATCGTTGGGATGTAAAGGATGCACAGGCTCATGCATTGATTGCATTGTCTGTGAAGCGCACCATTGTTCCTCACATCCGTTCAACAAAATCTACAAAACAGGCTTGGGATATTTTGGCTGGTCTTTATGCAAGTCGCAATGAGGGTAAAATTGCTTTGCTGCGTAAAGAGCTGGAGTCAAAGATTATGCATGAGGAAGATGACATGGAAACTTTCCTAGCTAGTATCAAGGATATCAATGAGCAGCTTATTTCTACAGGTGAAGTCATTTCAGATAGTTCCCTTGTGCAGACTGTTCTTGATGCCTTACCAGATTCTTACCAGACTTTTTCTAGTACTTGGAGACTTATGACCCAAGGAAATCCAGAAGTTGTCAAGTTTGATGCATTATGCACATTGTTATTGCAAGAGTCGCTTTCCAGAAAAAATAGGACTAGACAGCGTGCAGTTGAACAGGCTTTTATTGCTTCTCAAAGAAAGGGTGGTAACAACAATGCAGCCACTTCTTATGGTTCTGCTGCGAGTGGCAAAACTTCTGTTCCTAATGCTTCTGTTGGTAGCACTTCTCCTAGCAATTTTGGTGATAAGGGCAAAAAGAAGATGCGTTGCCATTATTGCAAGGCTAATGATCACTTGATCAAGTCGTGTCCTAAGTTGAAAGCCAAAGAGGCTAAGAAGAAAGAGGGTGGTTCCACTGCAAATACTGGTTCCACTACAAATGCAGCCATTGTTGAGTCTTCTGTGAAAGGAGACTGTGATGCTGATGTTCATGCAGAATGGGCTTTTAGTGTAGAGTGCACTTACAATCCTGTTGTCCATGATGCATGCTTGTCAATTGCTGCAGATTCACATGTGTGGTATTTTGACAGTGGTGCTACAAAGCACATTACCTCACATCGTGAATTTTTTACCTCTCTCGAGTCTGTCCCTCATGGGAATTCAGTCACTTGTGCCAACAATGCCTCTTATCCAGTTCAGGGAGTTGCAAAGATTGTGCTTACTGCTGCTAATGGCAGTTCTTTCTCACTTGTTGATGCACTTTATGTACCTGGGATCAAGAAGAATCTCTTGTCTGTATCCGCACTTGCTAGAATTGGAATTGTAGTCAAATTTGTGGATGATAGATGTACAGTTCATGATCTCAGTTTTGGTGATGAAATTGTTGCATTTGAACTTTTGTGTCGTGGGCTGTATAAGCTCACTTTGTATAACAAGTGTGGATAAAATTTAGCAAATGTTGTTGCAGATTCAAGGGCTATTTCAGATGCAAAACTTTGGCATGCACGTTTTGGTCATCTGAATTTTGCCAGTTTGCTGCGTTTGCAGAAATCTAATATGGTTGCTTCTTTGCCACCTCTTGAAGCACTTGTCAAACATGTTTGTGAAGGCTGTATTTTGGGTAAAATGCAGCGTTCTAAATTTCCAAAGGATGGTTCAGTTCGGGCCACATGCAGGTTGAAGCTTCTGCATAGTGATGTTTGTGGGCCCATGCAAACTCCGTCCTTGGGAAATTACCTGTACTTCGTGACTTTCATTGATGATTACTCCAGGCATGCATGGGTATTTCCTCTTAAAGAGAAGTCCGAAGTTTTTATGTGCTTCAAACAACTTCTGGCTATGGCTGAAAATGTTTTGAAATGTACTATGGGCACCCTCCGTTCCGATCGAGGGGGGGAGTATATGTCTCATGAATTTAATGCATTTCTGGCTAGTCGTGGGATAAAACACCAATGTAAAGTGCCTTATACACCTCAGAAAAATGTTGTTGCTGAGAGGAAAAACAGGTCACTGACGGAAATGGCACGATGTATGGTCAAAAGTCAGCTTTTGCCGCATCCTTTTTCGCTTGAGGCCATCATGTGTACCACTTATGTACTTAACAAGTGTCCTACGAAAGATTTGCACTCTATTACTCCATATGAAGCATGGCATGATAGAAAGCCTTCTATTGAGCACATGCGTGTTTTTGGCTATTTGGCATATGCTTTGGTGCCACAATTGCAGCACAGAAAATTGGATGATAAGGTTGTCAAATGTATTTTTGTTGGTTATAGTGCTGAAAGCAAAGGTTATAGGTTGTATCATCCGCAAACCGAAACATATTTTGGTTTCTCGGGATGTAGTGTTTGTGGAAGATTCTGTTCAGCCCTCGCTATCATGTACTAGAGATAGTAATGTAAGCTCACAGGACATTTATGACACTTTGTTGCCTCTTTTCGGTGGTGGAAATACGAATGTAAGTTCCAATGAGGCAAATGTACATCCTATGGGGGTTTTTGAAAATGTTCTAGATCAGCCTATTACTGATGCAGATGTACATGATGTACTTGATGAGGAAAGGGCTGAAAATGAGCAGGCTAGAGGTATGCCAAAATGGCTGGTGCACACTTTGCGTGACAGTAAATTGGATGCACCTTTGTCTAGTCATACTCGTTCACACTCACGCCATGTATCTTATGCATCAGATTGTTATGCTTTGGCTGTGTCTAGCTTACATGATGTTGAGGAGCCTCTGTCTTTTGATAAAGCATAGAATTAAAAAAACTAGATGGCTGCCATGCAATCAGAATATGATGCACTCATAGAAAATGACACATGGACTTTATGTGATTTGCCTCCTGGCAAAAAGGCCATTGGTACAAAGTGGTTTTACAAGTTGAAACGCAAGCCGGATGGTGAGATTGATCGCCATAAGGCTCGACTTGTTGCAAAGGGTTATCCACAACAAAAAGGCATAGATTATGAAGAGACTTTTGCTCCCACTTGTCGTATGACTACTGTGCGTTTTCTATGTGCATTGGCAGCTCATTTTGGTTGGGATGTACATCAATCAGACATTATTACTGCTTTCTTGAATGGTGACATATTTAAGGAATTTTATGTAATGCAGCCTTGCAATTTTGTCATAAAAAGACAAGAGGACAAAGTGTGCAAATGTAACAAGGCTTTGTATGGGTTGAAGCAATCTCCTCGTGCTTGGTATGAGAAAGCTGACACTCATTTGGTTAAACAAGGCTTTCATAACAGTCCAACAGAAAGCACATTGTATGTAAGCGTGAGGGTGATGTACTTCTCATCGTGGTTCTTTATGTTGATGATTTCTTGATCATTGGACCAAATGAGAGACATATTGCTGAATTTAAGGCTGATTTGAATGCTACTTTCAAGATGAATACAATTTAAGCAGTGTGATGGTGGTATTGCCTTGTGTCAGAAAAGTTACATAGAGACATTGCTATGTAAGTTTGGACTTGAGGATTGCAAACCTATTTTCACTCCCATGGAAACAGGTTTGAAGTTGAGTCTACATGATGTTGGCGATCTTGCTGATGTCACTCTTTACCAAACTGTTGTTGGCTGCCGCATTTATGTATGCAACACGAGGCTATATATTTAGTTTGCAGTCTCACAGGTCAGCAGATTTCTGCATAGCCCAGGGTCTAAGCATTGGCAGGCTGTCAAGAGGATTTTTCGCTACCTTAGTGGCACTTTACATCTTGGCTTGTTTAGCCCCAAGGGGGGATCATTGTCGCCACACTTACATGCTTTTTCGGACTCAAATTGGGCTGGTTGTTTTGACACAAGAGTGTCCACAAGTGGTTTTTGTTTCATGCTTGGCAGTTCATGTATATCATGGTTGAGCAAGAAGCAACCTATTGTGGCCACTTCGAGTTGTGAGGCTGAGTACAGGGCAGTCTTCACAGCTACGGTTGAGTGTGTATGGCTCAGACGCCTTATGCCTGATTTCGGTGTTGGACAGGACACTGCCAACACTATCTACACTGACACTCAGAGAGCATTGGCAGTTGCGAGGAACCCAGTTTTTCATGCTCGCACAAAGCACATTGAGGTGCATTACCACTATGTCAGGGAGAGGCTCTCAGCAGGAGAGATCAGCTTGGCTTATGTGCCAACACAGGACAACCTTTCATATCTTTTCACAAAGGCATTGTGTCCTGAGAAGCTTGAATCTTTCCGCAAATCTTTAGGCTTAGGGCATGGAACTTCCCTTTACTCATGTGCCAGCTCTCGTTCACAGCATCACTCCAGGGGGGATTTGTTACCATATACATGTGGTAGTGATGTGTGTGAACACACTAGGACCGTCGGGGCATTGTATGTACGCCCATCACTCTAGGGCTATCTATCTCTCCATTGCACACTAAGTTATACACTCTCTATTGTGTGCCTTGAGCTTCCTTCATCTTCTCCAAGCTGTGTGCGTTTCTCTGCAACCCTGAATCCAACAACGCATGGGCACTACTTTCTTGAACTGTGCATATGCCCAGAGGACCGATCTCCACAAAATCTATCCATTATGTTTTAGATTGGCTCTCACAAACTGAAGTTGCCGACTCATCCCGTTATAGAAAAACACGAACAATTTTGTTTTACAAGTGGAACCCATTGTCTATGCATACACCTTCCAAGCTTGGGGATGGTCTTTTTTTGTGATGGACAAAAAATCCCCTCATTCAACAAATAATACTTTCTTTGAAGGTAATATTGGCTTTGTTTTTCATACCGTCTAAAGGACCATATATTTGGCCACAACAACCCCCCAAGCCAAGCCTCATTGAACTTATACCACAATCATTGCACTCCAAGGGATACAATTCGACAAGGGAAACTCCACAAGAACCTTGTGCTCTTAAAAGGTTACCACATTCGTTAGAAATATCCGCCAAAGCTTTACGACATATTTCTTGGACTACCCCAACCCTAAATCTCATCAGTAAATATGTCACCGATGTCGAAGTTATTTACAAGGTCCAGATGGAAGCCCTTCAAGAACTGTATGTGCTTTCATAATTTAAGCAGCACATATCATCCTAAACATTGCCAAGTTTAGATTATAGCTTCCATATCAATCAAAGCATTGGCATGCACACAAGATTTTGATTAAGGCGGTGTGGAGTGCAACTTGACTTGCATTGCCATCAATCTGCTCTACTCATGGATATCCAAAACGACATACAAAATTGATCCGTCCATAAGGAATTATTGTCCAATCCCAATCCTGTAAAGGGCATACAATAGCCCTCTCTAAGCACTATCTATCAAATCTCTCTCAAAAGTTGGTCCAATCTCCTGGCACACATTCAGAGGTGAGTCAAAACACCAACAACAGAATCGGCCCTCGAAATTATTTCTACTATCCATATGTCCTTTGTTCGGACTCTGATTGATGATCCATACAAACAAGCATGGAGAGCATGTCAAGCACTAAAGTTTTGGTCTATTAAACCACATTTTGGTAGCATCACTACATCCTGGCCTGCAAGCACCAACCTCCTTTGCTGGCCTCAAAACCCACATTTAGCATACATTATAGTCATCCTAATGTCATAGTAGATTCATACATTGCTAATAAGTTTGACAAAACTTGAATTGCATACAAAGCCTCATCTTTCATCTCATGCCCCAAAGTAACACAACAATGCATAGTGTCAACTCCGATATTGTGCACTTGTATACTTGAGTGTACAAGAAAATCATGGTATGCATAAGCTCAAAATCAAACTGATAATTATGGGTACATCATGTTGTGATTCCATGATGCACATGTGGAAAAGAGAGATGAGATACGTAAGAAATTTGACGATAATGAATAGTGTCATCTACGATGCCGTGCGCTTGTATACTTGGGTGTATAAGCAGATCATGCTATGCATAAGCTCAAAATACAATTGATAATTATAGGCAAATCATGATATGGATCAGCTCAAAATCAAATTGATAATTATAGGCACATCATGCTATGATGCCTTTTGATGCACGTGTGAAAAAGAGAGATGAGATACGTAAGAAATTTGACGTAGAAAGAATAAAATGATCCATGGAGAGTAAATGATTTTGAAAATTTAAACTGAATGCTAATGCAAAAAGGAAATATTAATAGAAAAACTTCATCGTCAAAGCGCTCAATCCTTGCGTGTAATGATTGATGATACAAATTTAACTGTAAAGTTGTTGATTGGTGTCAGCATGAAGGCATCCAATTGGAAGTAAGTTGTATTCTCAATGATCTCAAGGTGGAAGAGGATCCACACAATGTGTGCCTCATTGGGACCAGTGATCAACAAATCTTACACATAAAGAACAACAATGAGAAGTACATTGCCCTCACGCTTGAGATACAATGTGCTTTCTGTTGGACTGTTACGAAAGCCTCATTTGACCAAATGAGTGTCAACTTTCTCATACAAAGCCTTCGTACATCTGCACACTTTGTTCTCTTGTCCTTTCTTGACAAAACCGCGAGGCTGCGTTTACATAACCTTTCTCAAATATATCACCATTTGAGAAAGCAGTAACATTGTCTGATTGATATACATCTCAACCAAGAGCTGTCAATGCACATAGAAAACGCACAGTAGTCATACGACAAGTGGGAGCAAAAGTCTGTTCATAATCTATGCCTTTTTGGTGTGCATAACCCTTTGCAACAAATCGAGTCTTATGGTGATCGATCTTACCATTTGACTTGCATTTCAACTTGTAAACCCTCTTTGTACTAATGGCCTTTTTGCTAGGAGGAAAATCACATAAAGTCCATGTGTCATTTTTTATAAGTGCATCATATTCTGATTGCATGGCAGCCATGCAATTTTTTGAATTATGTGCTTCATCAAAAGACAGAGGTTCCTCAACATCATGTAAGCTAGACACAACCAAATCATAACAATCTGATGCATAACGAGAGCCTGAACGAGTACGACTAGACAAAGGTATATCCAATTTACTCTCACGCAATATATGCACCAGTCATTTTGGCATACCTCTAGCATGCTCATTTTCAGCCCTTTCCTCATCAAGTACATCATGTACATCTGCATCAGTAATAGGCTGATCTGTAATATTTTTGAAAACCCCCATAGGCTGTACATTTGCCTCATTGCAATTTACAATCAAACTTCCACCATTGAAAAGAGGCAACAAAGTGTCATAAATGTCCTGTGTGACGCGACACGGGAGAGTGCAATACATTGATAATGAACAAAGAATATACAAAGTACGTAGAGTAAAAGGATGAAATAAAGAGTCTGTATGGATACAAAGTAATCATTACAAGAAGAGAATAGCTCGTTTCATAACCTCCTGACCATCCCCGAGCTATCTCAATCTCACTCTCAATCACACTGTCACTCTGAATCACAATCTCAATCTCAATCACACGCTCACTCTCAATCTCAATCACAATCACACTCTCAATATCAAACTCAATTTCACGATGGCAACAACCATCATAATCGGAGTCGCAACACGGTCACAATCCCAATATCATGACACCTTGCACAGATCTTGTTTCACACATGGATTTCTGCATCGTCTACAAAATAGGCAAAAGAACATACTCGTGCAACCAAATCAACACGATAATCAAATTCAAAACATAATTTTGTACCATCATAAAAGAGTGTAATTGCTTCTGGATTGGATCAAACAAAAGAGATATTACCTGTGTATATCTGTTTGTAAGCTAACCTGCTGCTTGTAGATTACCCTATTGCTGCTGACAATTTGTATTTATCATAACTTGGTGAAATGAACTTAGAACATAGACTTCCATGTACTCAAAACGACGGGAAAAGATCTCATCTACAATGTCGCGTGGATAGAAGTGCAAAAACCGTCTTTCTTTGGTTGAAAATGCAACTTTTAGGTGACGACTCATAAAAAATCTATTTTTGAGTCTCCACTACTTTTCCAACTTATTTTAAGTCTACCCATGCATTTTAAGCTAAAACACATAAATATAAAATATTGATATTAATAAAAAACTCAATTTTAACTACGTTTTTGTTATATTGTTCATAGACAGACTATTTGTTATTCGTTAATCTTTATCAAATATGTCTTTAGTGTATTATTTTGAAAAAGAGAATATATTTTCTCTCTTAATATCTTAAACTCATTCATATAAGCTCTATCTAATAGACTATTCAACAGTCTTTCAAATTGTGCTAAATGAAAGATATGGCCTACTACATTCTTTTCAACTTTAAGAACTTCAAAAATTAGTACTATTACACCTGTGAGCTTACATTATTGTCTCTAATACACGACAGCAAGGGCTGAACAGAATCTTCCACAAACACTACATCCCGTAAAACCAGAATACGCTTTGTTTGTGGATGATACAACCTGTAACCTTTGCTTTCATCACTATAACCAATAAAAATACATTTGACAGCCTTATCATCCACTTTATTTGCGTTGTGTTTGTGGCACCAAAGCATATGGCAAACAACCAAAAACATGCATTTTCTCAATAGAAGGCTTCTATCATGCCATGCTTCATATGGAATAATAGACTTCAAAGATTTCGTAGGACACCTATTAAGTACATAAGTGGTGCACATAATGGCTTCAAGCCAAAAAGAATGTGGCAAAGCTTGACTTTTGACCATACATCGTGCCATTTCCGTAAGTGACTTGTTTTTACTCTCAGCAACACCATTTTGTTGAGGTGTATAAGGCACTGTACATTGGTATTTTATCCCATGACTAGCCAAAAATGCATTAAACTCTTGAGACATATACTCCCCCCCTTGAACGGAACGGAGGGTGCCCATAGTACATTTTGATACATTTTCAGCCATAGCCAGAAATTGTTTAAAAAACATTAAAACTTCGAACTTCACTTTAAGAGGAGTTACCCATGCATGCTTGGAGTAATCATCAATGAAAGTCACGAAGTACAGATAATTGCCCAAGGATGGAGTTTGCATGGGCCCACAAACATCACTATGTACAAGCTGCAACCTGCATGTGGCCCTAACCGAACCATCCTTTGGAAACATAGAGCACTGCATTTTACCCAACATACAACTTTCACAAACATGTTTGATAGGTGATTCAAGAGGCGGCAAAGAAGCAACCATATCAGATTTCTGTAAACGCGGCAAATTGACAAAATTCAGATGCCCAGAACGTGCATGCTACAGTTTTGCATCCGAAACAGACCTTGAATCTGCAACTGCATTTGCAAATTTTTTTTCCACACTTGTCATACAAAGTGAGCTAGGCCCACGGCACAAAAGACCAGATGCAACAATTTCATCACCAAGACTAAGATCATGAACTGTACATCTATCATCCACAAACTTGACTACAAGTACAAGTCTAGCAAGTGTGGATACAGACAAAAGATTCTTCTTGATCCCCCGTACATAAAGTACATCATTAAGTATAAAGGAACTGCCATTTACAGCAGTAAGCACAATCTTTCCAACTCCTTGAACCGGATAAGAGGCATTGTTGGCACAAGTGACTGAAATCCCATGAGGGACAGACTCAAGAGAGGTGAACAATTCATGATGTGAGGTAATGTGCTTTGTAGCACCACTGTCGAAATACCACACATGTGAATCTGCAGCAACTGACATGCATGCATCATGGACATTAGGATTGTAAGTGCACTCTGCACTAAAAGTCCATTCTGCATCAACATCAGCATCATAGTTGCCTTTCATAGAAGATTCAAAAATGGCTGCATTTGTAGTGGAACCAGTATTTGCGGTGGAACCACCCTCTTGCTTCTTAGCCTCTTTGGTCTTCAACTTCAGACACTGCTTGATCAAGTGATCATTAGCTTTACAATAATGGCAACGCATCTTCTTTTTGCCCTTATCACCAAAATTTCCAAACGAATTGCTGCCAACAGAAGCATTAGGAACATAAGTTTTTCCACTCACATCAGAACCATAAGAAGTGGTTGCATTGCTGTTACCACCCTTTCTTTGAGGAGCAATAAAAGCATGTTCAACTGCATGCTACCTAGGCCTTTTTTTTTGGAAACTGACTCTTGCAACAACAATGTGCATAATGCATCAAATTTGACAACTTCATGACCTGGTAAGGTATCAAGAACGGTCTACACAAGGGAACTGTCTGAAATGACTTCATTTGCAGAAATAAGTTGCTCATTGATATCCTTGACACCAGCAAGGAAAGTGACGATATCATCTTCCTCATGCATAATCTTCGATTCCAAATTTTTACACAGCACAGCAATTTTAGCCTCATTGCGGTTGCATAAAGACCTGCTAGAATATCCCAAGCCTGTTTTGTAAATTTCATTGGATGAATGTGAGAAGTAATAGTACACATGAGCCTGTGCATACTTTACATCCCTAAGAGCTCGTTCTGTTGTAGGCAAAACAAATCTAATAGCAGCAAGACCTGCAACATCCTCAACATCGCCTACATCCTGAGAACCCGAACGTACATCAATGCCCTGCACAATATTCCAGACGTCGTCTGACACAAGAACATGTTGCATCATCTTGTCTTGATCTTTGTCGTCTTCACCATAGCTTTCATTAGAGGAAGAGGATGAAGAAGAGGAGAAGAGGGTGTCCTCTTTCTCGCCTTTTTCTTCTCTTGCTTTTTATCATCCCTCTTTGAATTATGGTGAGAAAAGAATACGATGGTCTTCTCCGCTTGGTGGTGATGGAGAGCGTTTAGCCGCCGTCTTCGTGGAGCCATCTCCGCCGAGGTGGCGGGAGACTCAATTTTTCTCGTTCTCCTTTGGAAGGAGATGCATCATCAAGAAGTAAATTCTTGAGCCCTTCATAAGGATCCTCTTCTTCTTCCCGAATCGGAGAGAGATATCTTTTGGTAGTCTCACACGGAGGCTTCCTAGGTGTTCTCTCGTCATGGTGATTAGCTTGAAGAATCCCGTGAGCACGGAGCTGCCGTTGCACTTCACTTTGGAGAGATGGATTGCCCATGGTTGTTGAAGCCTAGAAACAAGATAGTTAACAAGCATTGAAGCATCATTAGTAGCTTGCTCTCATGAGCAAAATCAAAGTTATCAAACATTAATTTCACTCTCTTTACTATTGTCAGCCATTCTAACAACTTTTAGGTGTAAACTTTTTAGGTGTACTTTGGCACTTCAAGCCTAGTTGCTACTCTCTTTACCCCTTTAGAAAAAGCACTCAAGCTACTGTACTCGCGGCTCAAATACCATTAATTGCAAGGAATAGAAGAGAGGGTCTTTCAAACACCAAACCAGCGCGGCTCCTGTCAAGCTTCTAATAGCTCAATAGTGGTTAAGCCGTAGGCAAGCCCCGTAGGACTCCACTATTAAGACCATAGCTCTTGACGGTGTGCCCCGTTAATTGCACAAAGGCAGGCGCACTGTAAGGCTGAAAAATCCCTATTCTACTTACTCATAGGCAATTAATAATATCAACCATTTTGTAGCTAGCTTGAGGACCTCCCTTCTAATTGAGTAAGAAAAGAGAAACCTTGAGCTCTGATACCAATGTAACATTTAATGGCCTAATAACTTATGTGTAGCGGAAATTAGCATGAACATAGTGGGCATTTCATTAGAATAGATTCCTAATGAGATTACACCACTAACTTGCTCGATTTTGCAAATTTAAAACAGGACCGATCTCCACAACATCTATCCATTATGTTTTAGATTGGCTCTCACAAACTGAGTCTGCCCAGTCATGTTGTTATATGAAAACACGGACAATCTCGTTTTACTAGTGGAACCCATTGTCTTCTACATACACTCTCCAAGCTTCGGGATGGTCTACTTTTGTGATGGACGAAAAAGCCCCTCATTTAACAAAGCATTCTTTGCTTGAAAGTAATCTTGGTGTTGTTTTCCATATGTCAAAAGGACCATTTGTTTGGCCACAACAACCCCCAAGCCAAGTCTCTTTGAACTTATACCACAATCACTGCACTCCAAGGCATACGATTCGACAAGGGAACCTCCACAAGCACCTTTGGTGCTCTTTAAAGGTTATCACATTCGGCATAAATATCGACCAAAGCATTCCTGCATATTTCTTGGACCACCCCAACCAGAAATTATCTCACCGTTAAATATGTCACCCGTGTCGAAGGTATTTACAAGGCTACTTGCCTTCAAGGTGCAAGCATAGAAGAAGGCATTTGGAGAAAAACCTTTCATTCACGGCTCCCAGGTCTTAGCTATGTCGAACACATCCTCAATCAATGCATTCCAAGTGATGAAATTCTAGATGGAATCCCTTCAAGAACTTTATTTCGTAAAAGCAGCACATATAATATACATATCATCCTATACATTGCCAAGTATAATTTGTAGCTTACATATCAACCAAAGCAATGTCATGCATACAAGATTTTGATTAAGGCGGTGTCGACCACATCTTGACTTGCATTGGCATGAGTTTTCTCTGGTCATTGATACCCAAAATTGAATACAAAATTGATCTGTCCGTAAGCAATTATTGCCCGATTTGAATCTTGTAAAGGACATGCAATAGCCCTTTCCGAACACTATCTATCAAGCCTCTCTCAAAGTTGGTCCAATTCCCGGGCACACATTCTGAGGTGAGTCAAAACACAAGTAGAACGAACCCTAGGAAGTATTTATACTATCCATATCTCCTTTGTTCGGACTCCGATTGACAAGCTCTAAATCCAAGCATGGAGAGCATGTCAAGAACTACAATTTTGGTCCATTGAACCATATTTTGGTAGCATCATTACATATTGGCCTGCAGGCACCAACGTCATTTGATGGCCTCAAAACCCACATTTAGAAAACCTTATAGTCATCTCAATGTCATAGTAAGTTCAGGCATTGCTAATAAGTTTGGAAAAACTTGAAATTGCGTACAAAGCCTCGTCTTTTATCTCGTGCCCCAAAGTAACTCGACAATGCATAGTGTCAACTCCGATATCGTGCACTTGTATACTTGGGTGTACAAGGAAATCATCCTATGTATAAGCTCCAAATCACACTGATAATTATGGGTACATCATGTTGTGATTCCATGATGCACATGTGAAAAAGAGAGATGAGATACGCGAGAAATTTGACGAATATGTATAGTGTCATCTACGATGCCGTACACTTGTATACTTGGGTGTATATGCAGATCATGCTATGCATAAGCTCAAAATCAAACTCATAATTATATGCAGACCATGATATGCATAAGCTCAAAATATTAATCAAATTGATAATTATAGGCACATCATGTTGTGATGCCATGATGCACGTGTGAAAAAGAGAGATGAGATACGTAAGAAGTTTGGCGTGGGAAGAATAAAATGAGCCACGGAGAGTAAATGATTTTGAAAATTTGAACGGAATGCTAATGCAAAAGAGAAATATCTATAGAAAAACTTCATCGTCAAAGCGCTCGATCCTTGCATGTAATGATTGATGATACAAATTTAACTCTAAAGTTGTTGATTGGTGCCAGCATGAACGCATGCACCAAGAAGTTCACCAAGCTAGTAAAGTTGATGCTAAAATTCACGAGTCAAAAATTTGCGATCACATGCAAATTGTCCCTCATAGAAAGGAACATAGAATTGTTTTCTATGTATGAAACAAATACCAAGACGGTAGAGAGTGACAATCAAGGTGAGTCCCATGGGGCCTTGACGTTGAAATATATGTGTAGCAAATGAGCTCATGATCAGAGGGATATATTTATCATCAAAAGTGGCAGAATTATATTTACTACTATGGTTTCCATGATGCAAGAGTAAGCCTAATTTATATAATGCACCAAATTGCACCCAATTGCTCTATATTGTGTTCACTCGAAAAATACTTAATTACCGAATTGCACTGAACGACAGCCCACGTCACTCCATTGTACCAATTTTCATTCAATGAAAACCATTCGCACTAAGTGGCACCTAATCTTATCAAATTATAATTAATTGTATAACCCAATCGAACATAACTACATTGAGATGTACTCAAACGATTTTTAACAGAATAAGGTTAACTATAATTAAATTGGATTCATTTTCACACGATAAGCTTATACTCATCCGAATTGACTCATATGACTCAATTGTAGTCCATTGCATGGACATGCACCCTATTATCTCGATCCAAATGTAGATTTGCACAAAGACGTTCTGGTACATGACATCGAAGCAAAGGTGGTCACTCCATGCAACCTAAGCAATTTAAAAGATGTGGAGATAGGTGAGCAAAGATGAGTATGTAACAATTCTTTCAAATTGGACAGTCTTGAGTTTCTTCAAATTCACCTTCACAAAAGGAGGGATGATGGATATGTAAGGTGAGAATTCACAATGGACTATGGTACGTGTGCGTGTGCTTGTGTGTGTGTGTGTGTGTGTGTGTGTGTGTGTGTGTGTGTGTGTGTGAGAGAGAGAGAGAGAGAGAGAGAGAGAGAGAGATAATGACGTGTTTTTTAACAAGGTGAGAATTCACAATGGACTAAAGTACGTGTGTGTGTGTGTGTGTGTGTGTGAGAGAGAGAGAGAGAGAGAGAGAGAGAGATCATGACGTGACATCCTAAATCATACTTTGAAATAATTTATACATGAATATGATGATTAGACTACATCGAAATACATCAACAAAGTTTGTTATGCTAGCTAAAAACTTATAAGTTGTCAACTGTTATTGAATTTGAGTGAATGATTTTCAAATCTTTTGACCATGCCTAATAATAGAAAACTTGTTGAGCAACAATGCTTTCGTGTAGTAATTGTATATGCTGTAGAAAACATTAATTTGCAGGATAACAGCACCATATTAGCTACATGAACAGAGGTAAGATTGATAAATGAAGGCCTAATTGATTACTTGACTTGATAACAATACAACTCGAATACTGCAGGCTCAATATCCAAAAGCTGAGCAACAATGCTTTCGTGTAGTAATTGTATATGCTGTAGAAAACATTAATTTGCAGGATAACAGCACCATATTAGCTACATGAACAGAGGTAAGATTGATAAATGAAGGCCTAATTGATTACTTGACTTGATAACAATACAACTCGAATACTGCAGGCTCAATATCCAAAAGCTGATGTCAGGCTATTCCGAATGCTGTACGATGCAAATGTGTGAAATAAGCAACTTGTGCAAACATTA
This sequence comes from Adiantum capillus-veneris, assembly GCF_014529385.1. Lineage (NCBI taxonomy): Eukaryota > Viridiplantae > Streptophyta > Polypodiopsida > Polypodiales > Pteridaceae > Adiantum > Adiantum capillus-veneris. Next base: position 37,477,003 of record NC_140952.1, read on the forward strand.
ATTTGCAGGAGAACAGCGCCATAGCTACATGAACAGAGGAAGATTGAGAAATGATATCGAGATTATGGATGCTCTAACTAGACGCCAGCCGTGACGGTGAACGATGAATGGGATTTAATTATTATCTAGGGACTGTGATTGCAGTTAGCCAGGCGGCAATTAGGCAGGGCAGTCTGCGAGATCGAGTGCATATCACGTCATTCCGTGTGTTTCTCTCTGCATGGACATCAAGCGCGCTTATACCGATATCCGAACTAGTACTGTAGAAGCTGCCGAATGTGGACTGCAAAATTGTGCTTCACATTTTCACCCCTACATTTCAGGACTCCAGCAAATCGCGAAATATTGGCAGCACCGTGAATTAGACATTGAGCTAGCGATAGACTGGTCACTTGGACGAGTTAATTAGTTCACTACCTGAGCATGCGAACAAGCTATAAGGTCTCGTGTAGCATTCCAATAAAGCCTTCGGAAGTTCGGATGATGCAGCCATGGAATTTTAAGAGACGTCCAAATGACACTGATTGGAAATGATTAAACCGACGCATTGTAGTTTTCACAAAAGGGGTACTCAAATATATGTTGCTGCACCGATAATGGAATAGCATGGCGCACATTCTTCAATCGACTTCATATTGCATCTAATTCAGCAAAGAAAACAGAAATCTGCTCAGCAAGGACCGCTGCATTTATAATTTGGTCGAAAAAGCAATGGGTGCCTTGGACTTAACGACGAAAACCTCCAAACTTTTTTGCAGAAGTTGTCTTTGGACATGGAGGTTTTTGCAGAAGTTGACTTTGGACGTGGAGATTTTTAGCGGAGAGCTTTACGGAGCAGATCCTTCACCTATATAGTGCACGTCGGGCATACACACACAATAATAAGTCCACGATGTAGCAGTTTAACAGCAATCAACATTAGCTGTCGACAACCAGCAAAGGCGACCACCTGATCCTGATTCCCATAAAGGTTGTTCAGTTTTTCACAAAAGGCTTCACAACCCCCGCGGTCATGCACCAGATCCGCAGGCCGCCAGAATGGTCCCTTCGCCATCGCTTCTTCCAAATTCTCGTAGGGTTCCAAAGGTTCGGCATACTGCAAGGCATGCAATATAGAAGATCAATGTCTATGCAATAATCCAAGATGTTCATCATGTTTCGGCTAAAGAAAGCTAGTACCCTGAGGAATGCCAGGAGGAAAGGTTCTGGCTGCTTATGAAACTGAAGCATCTTCAGCAGAGAAGAGAGTGGAACGATCCCATTGTTGCAGAGACATGCAAAGAAAATACCAAGATTGGACAACCTCGCTGTTATCCTGCGGTCATCCGGCTTTGAGCCGATTTTGGCCAGACAACTCCTGGCCCCTACCTCGAAGGGACTCTCCTGATATTGCCGATGATCTGCATCACCAGCTCCAGATCCACTTTCAAGCTTTCCTTTCTCGACCTTATTTCCCTTTGTAGAGCTCTGATGCTGCTGATCGACATTATCTGCATCAGCGCCTCCAGGTTTTCCCTTGTCTGCATCAGCACCTCCAACCTTTCCCTTCTCGACCTTGGTTCCTGTTAATGTAGAGTTCTCCTGCTGCTCACGATCTGCATCAGCGTCTCCATGCTTTCCTTTCTCGGCCTCCTGGACCTCTTGCTTCTCCGCTTCCTTCTGATCAGCCTCCAGCTGCGCCATCTGATCTTGCGTCCCGGCCTCCTCAACCTGGCATTCGGCATCTTGCTTCTCAGCCTGCTGCGCCTGCTCGGCCTCGTCTATAATCGAACGCACAACATCTGCCAGCATAGCGGGCTCGTGCAACCAGTCTTGCTGTAGAAGGTAGCAGAAGCTCTGCACAATTACGGTTGCACACTCAACGCTGATTGCCCCTGTCGGAGAGTTCTCCTTCGCCGTTCTCTTCACCGCATCGATCATAGCGTCCCTCATCTTGGATGCGAGGTCGATGCTTCGAGTGGAGAATGACAGCATGTCGACGAGCGATTACCACAGATAGTGATAAAGCGAGCGGCAAGGGCAAGTATAAGGATTGAAAAGGGCGGGAGATCAGACCAGCCCTTTCAAATTTAGACTTTGAAAACCCCACCTTATTCCCGCTACCAGATAGCCGGGCGCTAGTTAGGGCGGGTTCAGACGGAGGTGGCGGCAAAGGCCTAGCTTTTCAAAGGCTGACAGGCCTTTGTTCACAAGAGACGGACGACAACTTGAGAGCATCCAAAGAGATAGCATATTGGTTTGATGCTTGATGTCCATACGAGTTCAATCTCCAATCTCCGTGAATCGCGCTAAAAAGCGGGTAGAGGAGTTTGATTTCCGGGGGAAGGGGGTCGCCCACTTTTGAGTAGGTCCTTCAAAGAGGAGCTCCTTCCGTCAGGTCGTCAACCCATCCTTAAATATTGTTGCTTATGTATGCTTTGCACATATATTTTTTCTCCTCATCATATCAAATCCACAGATATACTTTTTCTCATGTCCATGCAGTGCAAATGATGGACAAGGGGATCAAGCCGATCATAGAGCGGATGTTGCAACGAGCGAATGGCTTTTCTTTATCTCACAGGCACCGACGCTCGTCCGAAAGAGGGCTTATCATAGCCTTGGCGTCGGCCCACCAACCGCATATGGGGTTTGATTCTATGAAATACATAGATTCTATGATTCTATGATTCTTTCGTGATTGCTCTCTAAACCTCAACTAAATCTTCTCACTAACACTAAATCACTCCTAAATTCACTCATTTCACTTGGTTTATGCCCCACTAATTGTTCGTTTGCAGTCAAAAGCCCGATGCTTTGCTAGTCAACCCTAGAGAACCGCACACTCTAAAGTATTTTTAGTGAACTCGACATGAATCTGATATGGGTGGAGAGAGTCATCCATGTCAACAAGCAAAGGGACAGAGATGCACTAGATTACGGGACTAATGAATGCTATTTTGCAGCAGCAGTATGGAAGTCAAGTGAAAAATATGAACCAAAATGTGGGTACCAATTGGAAAACTAAGAACTAGGAGTTGCAACTGTCTGCAAAAAGTGAACACTGAAAATCTCAAAACGTCTACCACAACCTTTTACCATGTTTTGTAGAGAATGGGTTGGCCAAAGAAGGGAGGGGGGGACGGGAGAACATTTTTTTGCATTCAAATATTACCACTAATATTATCGCATATATTACTACAAAAATTACCACAATTATTGTTGCTTACAATGTCGTGCTTATTAGGACCTCTGCTTTAGCACTTAAAGAATCAATTTTTGGTAAATTTCCTCTGCTTTTCTTGTGAATTTTTTTGAAGAATGTTATTTAAATCTATAGAAAAATGGAAAAAAAGATACTAAAACATGAAAAAATGGCTATGTGGATAAACATGAAACTACAAAGAGGAAGCTCCATCCTAGAGTTATGCATGTGCCTCCAATAGTAAAGCATGCAATGTCAGAGATAACAAGCCAAACATGGATGACATCTCCTGTCGAGTTATGGGCACTACTTTCTTGAACTTTGCATATGTCCACATGACCGATCTCCACAACATCTATCCATTATGTTTCGGATTAGCTCTCACAAACTGAGGTTTCTGACTGATCCCGTTATAGGAAAACACTAACAAGCCTATTTTACAAGTGGAACCCATCGTCTATGCATACACCCTCCAAGCTTGGAGATGGTCTTCTTTTGTGATCGAAAAAAAAAATCCCCTAATTCAACAAATAATCGTTTCCTTGAAAGTTATAATGTTGTTTTTTTCCATACCATCAAAAGGACCATTTGGCCACAACAACCCCCCAAGCCAAGCTAAGCCTCATTGAACTTATACCACAATCACTGCACTCCAAGGGATACGATTCGACAAGGGAATCTCCACAAGCATCTTGTGCTCTTAAAAGGTTACCACATTTGGTAGAAATATCCACCAAAGCTTTGTGACATATTGCTTGGACGACCCCAACTAGAAATATCACCATTAAATAAATATGTCACCGATGTTGAAGTTATTTACAAGGTCCAGATGGAAGCCCTTCAAGAACTATATGTGCTTTTGTAAAAGCAGCACATATCATCCTAAACATTGCCTTGCCAAGTATAATTTCTAGCTTCCATATCAACAAAAGAATTGGCATGCATACAAGATTTTGATTAAGGCAGTGTTGAGCGTAGCTTGACTTGCAATGCCATCAATCTGCTCTGCTCATGGATATCCAAAATTGCATACAAAATTGATCCTTCATAAGTAATTATTTCCCGATTCAAATCCTGTAAAGGACATACAGTAGCCCTTTCCAAGAACTATCTATCAAATCTTTCTCAAAGTTGGTCCAATTTCTTGGCACATATCCCGAGGTGAGTCAAAACACCAACAACACTAGCCCTCGAAAGTATTTCTCCTATCCATATCTCCTTATTTCGAACTCCAATTGACGAGCCATAAATCCAAGCATGGAGAGCATGGAGAGCACTAAAGTTTTGGTTATTAAACCACATTTTGGTAGCATCACTACATCTTGACCTGCAAGCACCAACCTCCTTTGATGGCCTCAAAACCCACATTTAGCATACATTATAGTCATCCTAATGTCATAGTAGATTCAAACATTGCTAATAAGTTTGACAAAACTTGAACTTGCATACAAAGCCTCATCTTTCATCTCGTGCCCCAAAGCAACACAACAATGCATAGTGTCAACTATGATATCACGCACTTGTATACTTGGGTGTATAAGCAAATCATGCTATGCATAAGCTCAAAATCAAATTGATAATTATAGGCAAATCATGACATGCATAAGCTCAAAATCAAATTGATAATTATAGGCACATCATGTTGTGATGCCATGAAAGAGATATGAGATACATAAGAAATTTGACAGAGAAAGAATAAAATGAGCCATGGAGAGTAAATTATTTTGAATATTTAAATTGAATGCTAATGCAAAAGAGAAACATCTATATAAAAACTTCATCGTCAAAGCGGTCGATCCTTGCGTGTAATAATTGATGATAGAAATTAACTCTAAAGTTGTTGATTGGTACCAGCATGAAGGCATGCAATTAGAAGCAAGCTGTATTCTCAATGATCCCAAGGTGGGAGAGGATCTACACAAGGAGAAGCTAGTGATGAGGCAGAGCAACAATAAACCTCCTTCTAAAATGCTGGTGTTTTTAATTATATTCAATAGCAATGCTTTTTTCTATTGTGGAGGAATATTGCCAAGGGCTGGCGTTTAGGATGTTAGGTGGAAGACAGAGGCTGGATTTGCCTCTAATCAAAAGCATGCTAAAAGGCTTCAATTAAAATCCATTTTATTTCGTTGTCATTGTGGAGAAATACTGCCATGGGTGGCGTTTAGGATGTTAGGTGGAGCGTAAAGGCTAGATTTACCGCTCATCAAAAGCATGCTAAAATGCTTCAAATATAAACCAGCAGTATTGCTATGCAAGGCAGTTTAGCAACTTATTATGTTGAGATAATTTTTTGGCAATTACTTTTGTACTAAATTCTTGAGACATATACTCCCCCCCTTGATCGGAACGGAGGGTGCCCATAGTACATTTTGATACATTTCAACCATAGCCAGAAATTGTTTGAAGCACATAAAAACTTCAAACTTTGCTTTAAGTGGAAATACCCATGCATGCCTGGAGTAATAATCAATGAAAGTCACGAAGTACAGGTAATTGCCCAAGGACGGAGTTTGCATTGGACCACAAACATCACTATGCACGAGATGCAACCTGCATGTGGCCCTAACTGAACCATCCTTTGGAAACTTAGAACACTACATTTTACCCAAAATATAGCCTTCACAAACATGTTTGACAGGTGCTTCAAGAGGTGGCAAAGAAGCAACCATATCAGATTTCTGCAAACGCAGCAGATTGACAAAATTCGGATGCCCAACGTGCATGCTACAATTTTTCATCTGAAAAAGACCTTGAATCTGCAACTGCATTTGCAAAATTTTGTCCACACTTGTCATACAAAGTGAGGTTTACAACCCACGACACAAAAGACCAGATGCAACAATTTCATCACCAAAATTGAGATCATGAACTGTACATGTGTCATTCGCAAATTTGACTACAAGTTCAAGTCTAGCAAGTGTGGATACATACAGAAGATTCTTCTTGATCCCACTTACATAAAGTGCATCAACAATTGTGAAGGAACTGCCATTTGTCGCAGTAAGCACAATCTTTCCAACTCCCTGAACCGGATAAGAGGCATTGTTGGCACAACTGACTGAAATCCCATAAGGGACAGACTGAAGAGAGGTGAACAATTCACGATGTGAGGTAATGTGCTTTGTAGCACCACTGTCGAAATGCCACACATGTGAATCTGCAACAACTGACATGCATGCATCATGGACATTAGGATTGTAGGTGCACTCTGCACTAAAATAAAGACCATTCTGTATCAACATCGGCATCATAGTCTCCTTTCATAGAAGACTCAACAATGGCTGCATTTGTAGTGGAACCAACATCTGCAGTGGAACCACCCTCTTTCTTCTTAGCCTCTTTGGTCTTCAACTTAGGACACTGCTTGATCAAGTGATCATTAGCTTTACAATAATGGCAACGCATCTTCTTTTTGCCATTATCACCAAAATTTCCATACGAATTGCTGCCAACATAAGCATTAAGAACATAAGTTTTTCCACTCGTAGCAGAACCATAAGAAGTGTTACATTGTTGTTACCACCCTTTCTTTGAGGAGCAATAAAAGCATGTTCAACTGCACGCTACCTAGTCCTGTTTTTTTTGGGAAAGTGACTCTTGCAACAACAATGTGCATAATGCATCAAACTTGACAGCTTCACGATCTGCTAAGGTATCAAGAACGGTCTACACAAGGGAACTCTCTGAAATGACTTCATCTGCAGAAATAAGTTGCTCATTGATATCCTTGATACCAGCAAGGAAAGTGTCCATATCATCTTCCTCATGCATAATATTCGATTCCAGCTCTTTACGCAGCAAAGCAATTTTAGCCTCATTGCAGCTTGCAGAAAGACCTGCTAGAATGTCCCAAGCCTGTTTTGTAGATTTTGTTGAAAGAATGTGAGGAGTAATGGTGCAGTGTGCTTCATAGATAACAAAATCAACGCATGAGCCTGTGCATCCTTTACATCCCTAAGAGCTCATTCTGTTTTAGGAAAAACAAATCTAATAGTAGCAAGACCTGCAACATCCTCAACATCGCCTACATCCTCAGAACCTGAACGTACATCAATGCCCTGCACAATATTCCAGACGTCTTCTGACACAAGAACATGCTGCATCATGAAAGCCCACATAGGATAATTGTCCCCATTCAATTTTTCCTTAATAGCAGCAAACATCTTGAACATGTTTGTGTTGTTGTCAGCTATGGTAAAAGCCTGTACCTGATGTAAAAACTTCCCGAAATGAGGAGAAACTGAGTGAGACCAGCACGTGCTATATAGCACAACCCATAGTAGACTGCATAGGACCTGTTATGCAGAAAACGACACTGAAAAAATTCTGCACTAAATGATGAAATTGTCTGTGCAGACCTGCCTGTTGTGAAAACAAAGTCCAAAATGAGTCCAAATTAGAAATCTAAGAAAGTGAGCAAGCGTGTGCTGGAGCTGCTACGGCGACTAAGCCCGTGAGGATGCAACTTGCTCTGATACCAATTGTTAGGATTAGGATTGCAGAGAAACGCACACAACTTGGAGAAGACAAAGGAAGCTCAAGGCACACAATAGAGAGTGTGTTACTTAGTGTGCAATGGAAATATAGGTAGCGCTAGAGTGATGGACGTATATACAATGCACGGGGAAAAAAACATCCTAAAGAGGGAAAAATGCCCCGGTGTGCGGTCCTAGTGTGTTCACACACATCACTACCACATGTATATGGTAACATATTTGAAAGCTGAGAACTAGGAATTGCAACAGTCTGCAAAAAGTGGACACTATGAAAATATCAAAATGTCTACCACAACCTTTTACCATGTTTTGTAGAGAGAGACTCCAAAATGGGTTGGCCAAAGAAGAGAGAGGGGGACGGGAGAACATTTTTTTTGCAATTCTAATATTATCGCATACATTACTACAACAATTACCACAATTATTGTTGCTTACAATGTCGTGCTTATTAGGACCCCTGCTTTAGTCCTTTGCTTGTGGAAAAATTTAAAGAATGTTATCTAAACCTATAAAAAAGAGAAAAAAATTATATTAAAACATGAAACAATGGCTATGTGGATAAACATGAAACTTCAAAGAGAAGCTCAATCCGAGAGTTTTGCTTCTGCCTCCATGTAAAGCATGCACCTTCAGAGGTAACACTAGACCAAACAAGGATGACATCTTCTGCCGAGGCATGGGCACTACTTTCTCGAATTTTTCATATTTCGACAGGACCGATCTCCACAACATCTATCCATTATGTTTTAGATTGGCTCTCACAAACTGAGTCTGCCCAGTCATGCTGTTATATGAAAACACGGCCAATCCTGTTTTACAAGTGGAACTCATTTTCTTCTACATACACCCTCCAAGCTTCGGGATGGTCTACTTTTGTGATGGACAAAAAAGCCCCTCATTTAACAAAGCATTCTTTCCTTGAAAGTAATCTTGGTGTTTTTTTCCATATGTCAAAAGGACCATTTGTTTGGCCACAACAACCCCCAAGCCAAGTCTCTTTGAACTTATACCACAATCACTGCACTCCAAGGGATACGATTCGACAAGGGAACCTCCACAAGCACCTTTGGTGCTCTTTAAAGGTTATCACATTCGGCATAAATATCGACCAAAGCATTCCTACATATTTCTTGGACCACCCCAACCAGAAATTATCTCACCGTTAAATATGTCACCCGTGTCGAAGGTATTTACAAGGCTACTTGCCTTCAAGGTGCAAGCATAGAAGAAGGCATTTGGAGAAAAACCTTTCATTCACGGCTCCCAGGTCTTAGCTATGTCGAACACATCCTCAATCAATGCATTCCAAGTGATGAAATTCTAGATGGAATCCCTTCAAGAACTTTATGTTCTTTCGTAAAAGTAGCACATATAATATACATATCATCCTATACATTGCCAAGTATAATTTGTAGCTTACATATCAACCAAACCAATGTCATGCATACAAGATTTTGATTAAGGCGGTGTCGAGCACATCTTGACTTGCATTGGCATGAGTTTTCTCTGATCATTGATAGCCAAAATTGCATACAAAATTGATCCATCCGTAAGCAATTATTGCCCGATTTGAATCTTGTAAAGGACATGCAATAGCCCTTTCCGAACACTATATATCTATCAAGCCTCTCTCAAAGTTGGTCCAATTCCTCGGCACACATCCCGAGGTGAGTCAAAACACAAGTAGAACGAACCCTAGGAAGTATTTATACTATCCATATCTGCTTTGTTCGGACTCCGATTGACAAGCTCTAAATCCAAGAATGGAGAGCATGTCAAGAACTACATTTTGGTCTATTGAACCATATTTTGGTAGCATCATTACATATTGGCCTGCAGGCACCAACCTCATTTGATGGCCTGAAAACCCACATTTAGAAAACCTTATAGTCATCTCAATGTCATAGTAGGTTCAGGCATTGCTAATAAGTTAGGAAAAACTTGAAATTTCATACAAAGCCTCGTCTTTCATCTCGTGCCCCAAAGTAACTCGACAATGCATAGTGTCAACTCCGATATCGTGCACTTGTATACTTGGGTGTACAAGGAAATCATCCTATGTATAAGCTCCAAATCACACTGATAATTATGGGTACATCATGTTGTGATTCCATGATGCACATGTGAAAAAGAGAGATGAGATAGGCGAGATGTAACATTTAATGGCCTAATAACTTATGTGTAGCGGAAATTAGCATGAACATAGTGGGCATTTCATTAGAATAGATTCCAAATGAGAATTACAAGAGTGCTTGGGTGGAGAGAGCAACAAAAAGCATAACGCCTAGTTAGATAGCATCAACAATACTTTCAAAAGAGAGAGAAATTAAGCTATTGACAACAATTGAGGACCGGATGTGCATGGAGCCGGTCCCCCCTCCAAAAGGCTTTGTATTATGGTTTCTCCCATCAAGAGAGACATTGTACAATACAATTCTTTGCACTTAATCAAACACAACTTGAATTATCCCTGTTCTCAGACCCAAGACCTCACACACCTTAGAAGATGGGGAGAGCTAGCAGGGTATGAGAGTAGATTGAGAGGAAGAAGGAGTATCTTACGAGAAAGATATACATCTCCTCACATAATCACTCATATTAGCATAGCTTAGCTTAGTAATTAGCTTGGTAGAGAAGAGCATGCATTGAAGCTTGGCTCTTGGTTGGATTTGCATCCACATGCCAAGAGAATGTTGATGTAGGCTTCTATCTCACAAGCTTGGAGTAGGTGATGAGCTCTCCATTAAAGCTTGGGAGGAGATAGAGTATTCTTTCTTCACACATGAGCTTGTGTGAGTGTGTGTGTGATAATGCCAAGAAAAAATCAGCCCCCTCTCTCTCCTGGGCGAGCCCTTGTTGCTAATTTGGTCTGGCTTTTGCCTCATTGGACCTCCCCAAGTCAAGCCAATGGGTATTAAGCAGCATAAGTGATAGCCTTCTGACATGTGTCCCCCTTTCCCCTTTTGTGAGAGATTTAGGTAATTAAATAATTAAACTAAACTCTCATTGGACCCCTTTGCCTCCTGGCCAATAGGAATCAAGCAAGCCATGGGGCTTCTGAATGCTCATTGGACCCTTTGGGAGACTGCCCAATAGTCTTTTAGGAGACTTAATTCTCATTGGTTTCTTGTATTAAATGTTTTTAAATTAATTAAACTAAATTTACTCTAGCTTAATTCTCATTGGTCCACTTCAAGGGTCTTCCAATAGGAATTGGGCACACCTTGTGGCATCTGGGCTAGGGAGCTGACATGTGTCCCTCATTCCCGTTTTGTAAAGGGAGCCTGTGTGTGTGTGTGGATTTCTCTCTCATCCCCTACCTTTAGGGCTCGCCCCCTGCCATGTAGGGATGTGCAAAGACTTTTAGGGCACACACAAAGCATCCAATTTTTCCTAGGGTTGACCTTTTGACACCACCTTTGAATTTTGGAACCTTAGCATTTTGGAAGTCTTAATGGATTGAACCTTAGGGTCTTTTTAGCCCATTGTTGCACATGGATCTTTTGAAGATGGCCCCCCCTTTGGATCCCTATTTTCCCTCCTTTGGATCCCTACTGTGGCCGGTCTGCTAGCTCAACCAATATTCTAGCTTTTTCTCCCCTGGTACCTCCCCACATTAAATGATTAGTTTAATATGAGAAAATCATTTAGGAGAATTAAATATTGATTTTTATGACAGTACCTCTTTCTTGAAATCATAGTCGTCCTCGACTATGGTGTAGAGAAGATAAAGCATATTCATGAGTCCTTTTCTTAGCGGGTAGAGGATCCCTATGTTACCCTACGACATCATTCCATAATGGATGACTAGTCCATTTGGCGCTTGAGAGCCTGAGGCTGCCGCAAGCATGTCTGCACATTAGTCCTATCAATCTTCCATAGTAGAGTGACAAGCTCTACTTGGTGTTTGGGAGACGTCGTCTCCGCAAACTTGATCTAAGCATGCATACTACTTCATTTTTGTGCACAAATAAAGAAAAAGAGAGTCTTATAAGACAAAAAATTTGTTCATTTTTAACATTTTGTACATTTGCTTACTCTTGAGAAGCATTGTAAGCATTGACAAGGTTTAGGTTATCCTTTAATTGTATGCCTTGCATCCATTTAGCATCTTCAAAAGGATAATTCTTAAACTTAATAAGATATCGATCGTCGGATAGTCTTACCGCCTCTTAATACCTTGTCTTCATGTCAGAGAATGGACTCGGGCTGCAGCACCTCCTCTTGGTCCTAGATCTCCGGTGGGTCTTCAATAGTTGGTTATTGAGGTGGCTCTCCTTTGTAAGGCTTTAATAGGCTCACATGAAAAGCATTGTGTATGAGCCAATGATTGGGCAACTTAAGTTGATAGGCCATGTCATTGATTGGCCTAAGAATCTGGAAGGGACCATAGTACCTTTTTGCTAGTTTAGCATAGTACTTTTGGTGGCCCGTAGGATTCTTGCCCGTCGTGTGCCTTAATAGAGCCTTGGAAAACTTTAACAAGACCCAATCGTTTTCTATAAAGGCTTGGGCTCTTCTGTGCTTGTCAGCAACAGCCTTTTGCCTTTGCTGTGAGATAGAGATAGCATTCTGAATCTTTTGGAAAGATTCTTGTAGGTCTCGGCTATACTCATCTGCAGCGAAGATCTTCCCATGTACCTTAAGTAGCAAGGGACTTTTTGATCTTCCCTCAATTACCTCGAAAGGTGCTTTTCCCGTGGAAGTATGCACAATGTTATTGTAAGCATACTCCACTAAGGGTAAGTACTTCTCCCATTGGGATCTTTGATCTACTTCCGTTACATAGGCTTTTAGTAGATCAAGAATGGTTAGGTTAGCTATTTCACTTTGGCCATCCGTTTGTGGATGATAGGCCGAAGAGAAATTTAGCCTTGTCCCTAAATTCTCAAAGAGACCCTTCCAGAAATTACTGGTCATTCTAGGATCTCTATCCGACACTATGGACATTGGCAAGCCATGGTATTTGAAAATTTGTGAAATGAAGAGGGTTGCCATTTGATGGGCTTTGATAGTCTTTTTGACAGGTTTAAAATGAGCTTGTTTACTAAACCTGTCTACTATCGTCCATATTCCCGAATTCCCATGGATAGACTTAGGCAATCCAAAGATAAAATCTGTGGATATGCTCTCCCATGGTGAATTAGGGATTGGCAAGGGTTGAAGCAATCCAAGTTGCTTCCCTCTATCAAATTTTTTCTTTTGGCATACCACACATTTGGAAACATACTCTTGTATGCTCACTTTCATGGTAGGCCAATAGAAATATGTTTCAATTCCCTTTAAGGTAGACTGAATCCCTCTATGCCCCGCATAAGGTGGAGCATGAGATTCATACATTACTTTCTCACGTAGGGAGTTAGTAACGCATAGTCTATTTCCATAGAGAAGATAACCATCTTGTAAAGTAAATGGTTCTTCTTTCTCCCCTAATGCAAGGGCTGAAATGAGAGTGCATCGGCTACTTGATTATGCTTGCCAGCAATGTGAGCAATATGAAAATGAAATTGCGAAAGGAAATTTGCCCACCTCATCTGTTTGTTGGAGAGCTTGGTCTGCGTCATGAAGTACTTAAGACTTTGGTGATCCGTTCGCAGAATGAAAGGAGTCCCCAATAAATAGTGCTTTCATGAGTCTAAGGCATGTAGAACTGCAAGGAGTTCCTTTTCGTATATGCCTAGAGCTTGCTCAACAGGGTCGAGCCTTCGACTCTCATAGCCTATGGCGTGCCCTTCTTGGAGCAAAACAGCTCGAAGGCAATCACCACAAGCATCGCATTGGACCTCAAATGGTTTTGAGAGATCCGGTAGTATAAGCACAGGTTGCGAGATAAGCTTTTCGAAAGCATTGTTCTCCTTAGCGGACCATGTATACCTAACGCTTTTCTTTGTTAGGTCATGTAATGGTCCCGCAATTTGTGCGAACTTTTCTATGAAGCGTCTATAGTATGCACACATACCTATGAAGCTTCTTAGTTCATGAAGATTCCTTGGTTTAGGCGATCCTTTTATTACCTCTAACTTGGATGGATCCATTTGGATGCCATCTTGAGAGATAATGTGACCTAAATACTGAATCTCTTGCAAGAAAAATTCACTTTTCTTTCGATTAACATAAAGTTTATTCTCTCTTAAAACTTGAAATATTACCTGGAGGTGTTGCTTGTGTTCCTCCAATGAATTAGAGTAGATGATAATATCATCAAAGAGCACTCCAGTGAAGGTTCGATGAGGCCTGAACAGCTTCTCCATTAAGCGGTTGAATGTGGCTGGTGCATTGGTCAAGCCAAAAGGCATGACAATGTATTCGTAAAGACCAAATGTAGTACGAAATGCGGTCTTTACAATGTCTTGATCAACTATCCTTATTTGATGATAGCCACTTTTTAGGTCAATTCTACTGAAGTAGGTCGATCCTTGTAGCTTATCAAATAGTCTTCTACCCGTGGAACGGGAAACCTATTCTTGATAGTGATCCTATTTAGTGCTCTATAGTCGACACACATACGATATGTGCCGTCTTTCTTTTTCACTAATAGCACAGGTGAGCAAAATGGAGATGAGCTAGGCCTAACCATGCCCTTCTCAACTAACTCATGCACTTGCCGCATAATCTCCTCTTGTTGAGCTTGAGAAACTCTAAAAGGAGGTTTGTTAGGCGGTGAACTTCCTGGGAGAAGTTCAATTGCATGGTCATCATTACCTCGTTTAGGAGGTAGCTCACAAGGGATGTCGTCAATAAAAACATCTTGAAACCCCTTGAGAAAATTGGATAACTCTAATTCCTTTTGGTTGCTTTTATTTTCGTTTGTTAAAGCATTAGGTTCATTTTGAGAATCTTAACAAAAATCATGTACACGGAAATAGAGCTCTTTATTGACTTGTTGAAAGCTGGTGTATGTACAATGGGGATGGTGTTACCCATTTCCTTAGCATCTATATACATGTCTTTTTCCCTGAACTTAAAGGAGATTCTCCTTTCAGGAAATTTAACATCGGCAGCCAGGCGGAAAACCATGGTGCCCCTAGGATTACATCCTCATGCTTGAGAGGAGAGATAAAGAAGTCCTCTTTGTCCACATAGCCTTGGACATGAAGCCTCAATTTCCCGATTAAGGGAGTGACTGAAGGTTCTTGCCCCTTGAAGGCACTGTCTGCGGGTAGGACATCTCCCATCTCGTAGGATTGTATTCCTAGCTTGGTGGCCAACTCTATAGATATAAAATTGTGAGTAGAACCAGGATCAAAGAGAATAAAAGCATCATGTTCTCTTACCTTTCCCCAAGCATGGCATAGAGGAGATCCTTTGTGGTGAGTTTGATGAGTCTCCTCCTCTTGGATTTCAACCAAGGAAGCTCTAGGAGGATCTTGGCGGTTGTTCTTTTGGGGACAAGCGCGGTATGCCTCCCCTTGTTCGCTGCACTTGAAACACCGGTTATCCTTACGATAACGCTCAAGCTCTTCAGGAGAGAGTTTATTCTTTCCTTTGTAAACTCCCTTCTCTTTAGCTTTGTTGGAATTGCCCTTAGGAGACTTTTGGACATTGTCCTTCCCCTTAGGCTCATTGGAACCCTTGTTTTCCGGGGGCTTATTATTTCTTTTACCCCCCGTTTGGAAATTGATTCGAGAGGCCACCATAGTATGGTGTATTACCACCGATATGGTACGTGGCCTTTGGGAGTTGACATACTCCGCCATTTCTTCGGTTAAGCCCGCAGAAAATTGTTGTTTTTGCTCTCCAAAATCCAACTTTTTGAAGAGAGTGGATTTGAGTTGTAGGTCCCAAAACTTGTCTATATATTTGTGGATAGATTCATTGGGAGAGAGCTTTAAGCTTCGCCATTCGGTGAGTACTTTGTCTTTGACATCGGTGGCCAAAAACCGCTTCATAATGGAAGCTCTTAAAGCTTTCCATGTTCGTCGAGCTTCACCGTTGGCTCGTAGGCTAGACCACCATTGTCTGGCGGACTTTTGAAAGTGCATAGCTACATGGCGTAGCTTAGAGGACTCGGTGAAGCCCTCATCTCCAAACGCCACATCGAATTGCTGGATAAAGGCCAAGACTTTGTCCGTAGCACCAAAGGTGCCATCATAGGTAAGGAAAGAGATTCTCTTCCCTCCCTCTTTGAATTTCTTCAGCTTGGACGACCTCTTCCATGTGGCATAGGATTTCCTATGGCATCTTCTTTTTGATGGTTCAAAAGTTGCACCATCACTTTCTTCAGAAGCTGAAGAATTTGAAGAAGGTGGAGAAGAGGGTGACCTCTTTCTCGCCTTTTTCTTGTCTTGATCTTTGTCGTCTTCACCATAGCTTTCATTAGAGGAAGAGGATGAAGAAGATGGAGAAGAGGGTGTCCTCTTTCTCGCCTTTTTCTTCTCTTGCTTTTTATCATCCCTCTTTGAATTATGGTGAGGAAAAGAATACGATGGTCTTCTCCGCTTTGGTGGTGATGGAGAGCGTTTAGCCCGCCGTCTTCGTGGAGCCATCTCCGCCGAGGTGGCGGGAGACTCAATTCTTTCTCGTTCTCCTTTGGGAAGGAGATGCATCATCAAGAAGTAAATTCTTGAGCCCTTCATAAGGATCCTCTTCTTCTTCCCGAATCGGAGAGAGATATCTTTTGGTAGTCTCACACGGAGGCTTCCTAGGTGTTCTCTCGTCATGGTGATTAGCTTGAAGAATCCCGTGAGCACGGAGCTGCCGTTGCACTTCACTTTGGAGAGATGGATTGCCCATGGCTTGTTGAAGCCTAGAAACAAGATAGTTAACAAGCATTGAAGCATCATTAGTAGCTTGCTCATGAGCAAAATCAAAGTTATCAACATTAATTTCACTCTCTTTACTATTGTCAGCCATTCTAACAACTTTTAGGTGTAAACTTTTTAGGTGTACTTTGGCACTTCAAGCCCTAGTTGCTACTCCTCTTTACCCCTTTAGAAAAAGCACTCAAGCTACTGTACTCGCGGCTCAAATACCATTAATTGCAAGGAATAGAAGAGAGGGTCTTTCAACACCAAAACAGCAGCGGCTCCTGTCAAGCTTCTAATAGCTCAATAGTGGTTAAGCCGTAGGCAAGCCCCGTAGGACTCCACTATTAAGACCATAGCTCTTGACGGTGATGCCCCGTTAATTGCACAAAGGCAGGCGCACTGTAAGGCTGAAAAATCCCTATTCTACTTACTCATAGGCAATTAATAATATCAACCATTTGTAGCTAGCTTGAGGACCTCCCTTCTAATTGAGTAAGAAAAGAGAAACCTTGAGCTCTGATACCAATGTAACATTTAATGGCCTAATAACTTATGTGTAGCGGAAATTAGCATGAACATAGTGGGCATTTCATTAGAATAGATTCCTAATGAGAATTACAAGAGTGCTTGGGTGGAGAGAGCAACAAAAAGCACAACACCTAGTTAGATAGCATCAACAATACTTTCAAAAGAGAGAGAAATTAAGCTATTGACAACACTTGAGGACCGGATTTGCATGGAGATGGTCCCCCCTCCAAAAGGCTTTGTATTATGGTTTCTCCCATCAAGAGAGACATTGTACAATACAATTCTTTGCGTTCCTTCAAGAGTAGCTAGTGCAATGAAGATGGAAGCTTCATGTACTAAACAAAACACTTAATCAAACACAACTTGAATTATCCCCGTTCTGACACCCAAGACCTCACACACCTTCGAAGATGGTGAGAGCTAGCAGGGTATGAGAGTAGATTGAGAGGAAGAAGGAGTATCTTACGAGAAAGATGCGCATCTCCTCATATAATCACTCATATTAGCATAGCTTAGCTTAGTAATTAGCTTGGTAGAGAAGATGAGCATGCATTGAAGCTTGGCTCTTGGTTGGATTTGCATCCACATGCCAAGAGAATGTTGATGTAGGCTTCTATCTCACAAGCTTGGAGTAGGTGATGAGCTCTCCATTAAAGCTTGGGAGGAGATAGAGTATTCTTTCTTCACACATGAGCTTGTGTGAGTGTGTGTGTGATAATGCCAAGCAAAAATCAGCCCCCTCTCTCTCTTGGCCGAGCCCTTGTTGCTAATTTGGTCTGGCTTTTGCCTCATTGGACCTCCCCAAGTCAAGCCAATGAGTATTAAGCAGCATAAGTGATAGCCTTCTGACATGTGTCCCCCTTTCCCCTTTTGTGAGAGATTTAGGTAATTAAATAATTAAACTAAACTCTCATTGGACCCCTTTGCCTCCTGGCCAATAGGAATCAAGCAAGCCATGGGGCTTCTGAATGCTCATTGGACCCTTTGGGAGACTGCCCAATAGTCTTCTAAGAGACTTAATTCTCATTGGTTTCTTTTATTAAATGTTTTTAAATTAATTAAACTAAATTTACTCTAGCTTAATTCTCATTGGTCCACTTCAAGAGTCTTCCAATAGGAATTGGGCACACCTTGTGGCATTTGGGCTAGGGAGTTGACATGTGTCCCTCATTCCCTTTTTGTAAAGGGAGCCTGTGTGTGTGTGTGTGGCTTTCTCTCTCATCCCCTACCTTTAGGGCTCACCCCCTGCCATGTAGGGATGTGCAAAGACTTTTAGGGCACACACAAAGCATCCAATTTTTCCTAGGGTTGACCTTTGGACACAACCTTTGAATTTTGAAACCTTAGCATTTTGGAAGTCTTAATGGGTTGAACCTTAGGGTCTTTTTAGCCCATTGTTGCACATGGCTCTTTTGAAGATGGCCCCCCCTTTGGATCCCTATTTTCCCTCCTTTGGATCCCTACTGTGGCCGGTCTGCTAGCTTAACCAATATTCTAGCTTTTTCTCCCCTGGTACCTCCCCACATTAAATGATTAGTTTAATATGAGAAAATCATTTAGGAGAATTAGACGATAATGTATAGTGTCATCTACGATGCCGTACACTTGTATACTTGGGTGTATATGCAGATCATGCTATGCATAAGCTCAAAATAAAACTGATAATTATATGCAAACCATGATATGCATAAGCTCAAAATATTAATCAAATTGATAATTATAGGCACATCATGTTGTGATGCCGTGATGCACGAGTGAAAAAGAGAGATGAGATACGTAAGAAGTTTGGTGTGGGAAGAATAAAATGAGCCACAGAGAGTAAATGATTTTGAAAATTTAGATGGAATGCTAATGCAAAAGAGAAATATCTATAGAAAAACTTCATCGTCAAAGCGCTCGATCCTTGCATGTAATGATCGATGATACAAATTTAACTCTAAAGTTGTTGATTGGTGCCAGCATGAACGCATGCACCAAGAAGTTCACCAAGCTAGTAAAGTTGATGCTAAAATTCACGAGTCAAAAATTTGCGATCACATGCAAATTGTCCCTCATAGAAAGGAACATAGAATTGTTTTCTATGTATGAAACAAATACCAAGACGGTAGAGAGTGACAATCAAGGTGAGTCCCATGGGGCCTTGACGTTGAAATATATGTGTAGCAAATGAGCTCATGATCAGAGGGATATATTTATCATCAAAAGTGGCAGAATTATATTTACTACTATGGTTTCCATGATGCAAGAGTAAGCCTAATTTATATAATGCACCAAATTGCACCCAATTGCTCTATATTGTGTTCACTCGAAAAATACTTAATTACCGAATTGCACTGAACGACAGCCCACGTCACTCCATTGTACCAATTTTCATTCAATGAAAACCATTCGCACTAAGTGGCACCTAATCTTATCAAATTATAATTAATTGTATAACCCAATCGAACATAACTACATTGAGATGTACTCAAACAATTTTTAACAGAATAAGGTTAACTATAATTAAATTGGATTCATTTTCACACGATAAGCTTATACTCATCCGATTGGACTCATATGACTCAATTGTAGTCCATTGCATGGACATGCACCCTATTATCTCGATCCAAATGTAGATTTGCACAAAGACGTTCTGGTAAATGACATCGAAGCAAAGGTGGTCACTCCATGCAACCTAAGCAATTTAAAAGATGTGGAGATAGGTGAGCAAAGATGAGTATGTAACAATTCTTTCAAATTGGACAGTCTTGAGTTTCTTCAAATTCACCTTCACAAAAGGAGGGATGATGGATATGTAAGGTGAGAATTCACAATGGACTATGGTACGTGTGCGTGTGCTTGTGTGTGTGTGTGTGTGTGTGTGTGTGTGTGTGTGTGTGTGTGTGTGTGTGTGTGTGTGTGTGAGAGAGAGAGAGAGAGAGAGAGAGAGAGAGAGATAATGACGTGTTTTTTAACAAGGTGAGAATTCACAATGGACTAAAGTACGTGTGTGTGTGTGTGTGTGTGTGTGAGAGAGAGAGAGAGAGAGAGAGAGAGAGAGATCATGACGTGACATCCTAAATCATACTTTGAAATAATTTATACATGAATATGATGATTAGACTACATCGAAATACATCAACAAAGTTTGTTATGCTAGCTAAAAACTTATAAGTTGTCAACTGTTATTGAATTTGAGTGAATGATTTTCAAATCTTTTGACCATGCCTAATAATAGAAAACTTGTTGAGCAACAATGCTTTCGTGTAGTAATTGTATATGCTGTAGAAAACATTAATTTGCAGGATAACAGCACCATATTAGCTACATGAACAGAGGTAAGATTGATAAATGAAGGCCTAATTGATTACTTGACTTGATAACAATACAACTCGAATACTGCAGGCTCAATATCCAAAAGCTGAGCAACAATGCTTTCGTGTAGTAATTGTATATGCTGTAGAAAACATTAATTTGCAGGATAACAGCACCATATTAGCTACATGAACAGAGGTAAGATTGATAAATGAAGGCCTAATTGATTACTTGACTTGATAACAATACAACTCGAATACTGCAGGCTCAATATCCAAAAGCTGATGTCAGGCTATTCCGAATGCTGTACGATGCAAATGTGTGAAATAAGCAACTTGTGCAAACATTAATTTGCAGGAGAACAGCGCCATAGCTACATGAACAGAGGAAGATTGAGAAATGATATCGAGATTATGGATGCTCTAACTAGACGCCAGCCGTGACGGTGAACGATGAATGGGATTTAATTATTATCTAGGGACTGTGATTGCAGTTAGCCAGGCGGCAATTAGGCAGGGCAGTCTGCGAGATCGAGTGCATATCACGTCATTCCGTGTGTTTCTCTCTGCATGGACATCAAGCGCGCTTATACCGATATCCGAACTAGTACTGTAGAAGCTGCCGAATGTGGACTGCAAAATTGTGCTTCACATTTTCACCCCTACATTTCAGGACTCCAGCAAATCGCGAAATATTGGCAGCACCGTGAATTAGACATTGAGCTAGCGATAGACTGGTCACTTGGACGAGTTAATTAGTTCACTACCTGAGCGTGCGAACAAGCTATAAGGTCTCGTGTAGCATTCCAATAAAGCCTTCGGAAGTTCGGATGATGCAGCCATGGAATTTTAAGAGACGTCCAAATGACACTGATTGGAAATGATTAAACCGACGCATTGTAGTTTTCACAAAAGGGGTACTCAAATATATGTTGCTGCACCGATAATGGAATAGCATGGCGCACATTCTTCAATCGACTTCATATTGCATCTAATTCAGCAAAGAAAACAGAAATCTGCTCAGCAAGGACCGCTGCATTTATAATTTGGTCGAAAAAGCAATGGGTGCCTTGGACTTAACGACGAAAACCTCCAAACTTTTTTGCAGAAGTTGTCTTTGGACATGGAGGTTTTTGCAGAAGTTGACTTTGGACGTGGAGATTTTTAGCGGAGAGCTTTACGGAGCAGATCCTTCACCTATATAGTGCACGTCGGGCATACACACACAATAATAAGTCCACGATGTAGCAGTTTAACAGCAATCAACATTAGCTGTCGACAACCAGCAAAGGCGACCACCTGATCCTGATTCCCATAAAGGTTGTTCAGTTTTTCACAAAAGGCTTCACAACCCCCGCGGTCATGCACCAGATCCGCAGGCCGCCAGAATGGTCCCTTCGCCATCGCTTCTTCCAAATTCTCGTAGGGTTCCAAAGGTTCGGCATACTGCAAGGCATGCAATATAGAAGATCAATGTCTATGCAATAATCCAAGATGTTCATCATGTTTCGGCTAAAGAAAGCTAGTACCCTGAGGAATGCCAGGAGGAAAGGTTCTGGCTGCTTATGAAACTGAAGCATCTTCAGCAGAGAAGAGAGTGGAACGATCCCATTGTTGCAGAGACATGCAAAGAAAATACCAAGATTGGACAACCTCGCTGTTATCCTGCGGTCATCCGGCTTTGAGCCGATTTTGGCCAGACAACTCCTGGCCCCTACCTCGAAGGGACTCTCCTGATATTGCCGATGATCTGCATCACCAGCTCCAGATCCACTTTCAAGCTTTCCTTTCTCGACCTTATTTCCCTTTGTAGAGCTCTGATGCTGCTGATCGACATTATCTGCATCAGCGCCTCCAGGTTTTCCCTTGTCTGCATCAGCACCTCCAACCTTTCCCTTCTCGACCTTGGTTCCTGTTAATGTAGAGTTCTCCTGCTGCTCACGATCTGCATCAGCGTCTCCATGCTTTCCTTTCTCGGCCTCCTGGACCTCTTGCTTCTCCGCTTCCTTCTGATCAGCCTCCAGCTGCGCCATCTGATCTTGCGTCCCGGCCTCCTCAACCTGGCATTCGGCATCTTGCTTCTCAGCCTGCTGCGCCTGCTCGGCCTCGTCTATAATCGAACGCACAACATCTGCCAGCATAGCGGGCTCGTGCAACCAGTCTTGCTGTAGAAGGTAGCAGAAGCTCTGCACAATTACGGTTGCACACTCAACGCTGATTGCCCCTGTCGGAGAGTTCTCCTTCGCCGTTCTCTTCACCGCATCGATCATAGCGTCCCTCATCTTGGATGCGAGGTCGATGCTTCGAGTGGAGAATGACAGCATGTCGACGAGCGATTACCACAGATAGTGATAAAGCGAGCGGCAAGGGCAAGTATAAGGATTGAAAAGGGCGGGAGATCAGACCAGCCCTTTCAAATTTAGACTTTGAAAACCCCACCTTATTCCCGCTACCAGATAGCCGGGCGCTAGTTAGGGCGGGTTCAGACGGAGGTGGCGGCAAAGGCCTAGCTTTTCAAAGGCTGACAGGCCTTTGTTCACAAGAGACGGACGACAACTTGAGAGCATCCAAAGAGATAGCATATTGGTTTGATGCTTGATGTCCATACGAGTTCAATCTCCAATCTCCGTGAATCGCGCTAAAAAGCGGGTAGAGGAGTTTGATTTCCGGGGGAAGGGGGTCGCCCACTTTTGAGTAGGTCCTTCAAAGAGGAGCTCCTTCCGTCAGGTCGTCAACCCATCCTTAAATATTGTTGCTTATGTATGCTTTGCACATATATTTTTTCTCCTCATCATATCAAATCCACAGATATACTTTTTCTCATGTCCATGCAGTGCAAATGATGGACAAGGGGATCAAGCCGATCATAGAGCGGATGTTGCAACGAGCGAATGGCTTTTCTTTATCTCACAGGCACCGACGCTCGTCCGAAAGAGGGCTTATCATAGCCTTGGCGTCGGCCCACCAACCGCATATGGGGTTTGATTCTATGAAATACATAGATTCTATGATTCTATGATTCTTTCGTGATTGCTCTCTAAACCTCAACTAAATCTTCTCACTAACACTAAATCACTCCTAAATTCACTCATTTCACTTGGTTTATGCCCCACTAATTGTTCGTTTGCAGTCAAAAGCCCGATGCTTTGCTAGTCAACCCTAGAGAACCGCACACTCTAAAGTATTTTTAGTGAACTCGACATGAATCTGATATGGGTGGAGAGAGTCATCCATGTCAACAAGCAAAGGGACAGAGATGCACTAGATTACGGGACTAATGAATGCTATTTTGCAGCAGCAGTATGGAAGTCAAGTGAAAAATATGAACCAAAATGTGGGTACCAATTGGAAAACTAAGAACTAGGAGTTGCAACTGTCTGCAAAAAGTGAACACTGAAAATCTCAAAACGTCTACCACAACCTTTTACCATGTTTTGTAGAGAATGGGTTGGCCAAAGAAGGGAGGGGGGGACGGGAGAACATTTTTTTGCATTCAAATATTACCACTAATATTATCGCATATATTACTACAAAAATTACCACAATTATTGTTGCTTACAATGTCGTGCTTATTAGGACCTCTGCTTTAGCACTTAAAGAATCAATTTTTGGTAAATTTCCTCTGCTTTTCTTGTGAATTTTTTTGAAGAATGTTATTTAAATCTATAGAAAAATGGAAAAAAAGATACTAAAACATGAAAAAATGGCTATGTGGATAAACATGAAACTACAAAGAGGAAGCTCCATCCTAGAGTTATGCATGTGCCTCCAATAGTAAAGCATGCAATGTCAGAGATAACAAGCCAAACATGGATGACATCTCCTGTCGAGTTATGGGCACTACTTTCTTGAACTTTGCATATGTCCACATGACCGATCTCCACAACATCTATCCATTATGTTTCGGATTAGCTCTCACAAACTGAGGTTTCTGACTGATCCCGTTATAGGAAAACACTAACAAGCCTATTTTACAAGTGGAACCCATCGTCTATGCATACACCCTCCAAGCTTGGAGATGGTCTTCTTTTGTGATCGAAAAAAAAAATCCCCTAATTCAACAAATAATCGTTTCCTTGAAAGTTATAATGTTGTTTTTTTCCATACCATCAAAAGGACCATTTGGCCACAACAACCCCCCAAGCCAAGCTAAGCCTCATTGAACTTATACCACAATCACTGCACTCCAAGGGATACGATTCGACAAGGGAATCTCCACAAGCATCTTGTGCTCTTAAAAGGTTACCACATTTGGTAGAAATATCCACCAAAGCTTTGTGACATATTGCTTGGACGACCCCAACTAGAAATATCACCATTAAATAAATATGTCACCGATGTTGAAGTTATTTACAAGGTCCAGATGGAAGCCCTTCAAGAACTATATGTGCTTTTGTAAAAGCAGCACATATCATCCTAAACATTGCCTTGCCAAGTATAATTTCTAGCTTCCATATCAACAAAAGAATTGGCATGCATACAAGATTTTGATTAAGGCAGTGTTGAGCGTAGCTTGACTTGCAATGCCATCAATCTGCTCTGCTCATGGATATCCAAAATTGCATACAAAATTGATCCTTCATAAGTAATTATTTCCCGATTCAAATCCTGTAAAGGACATACAGTAGCCCTTTCCAAGAACTATCTATCAAATCTTTCTCAAAGTTGGTCCAATTTCTTGGCACATATCCCGAGGTGAGTCAAAACACCAACAACACTAGCCCTCGAAAGTATTTCTCCTATCCATATCTCCTTATTTCGAACTCCAATTGACGAGCCATAAATCCAAGCATGGAGAGCATGGAGAGCACTAAAGTTTTGGTTATTAAACCACATTTTGGTAGCATCACTACATCTTGACCTGCAAGCACCAACCTCCTTTGATGGCCTCAAAACCCACATTTAGCATACATTATAGTCATCCTAATGTCATAGTAGATTCAAACATTGCTAATAAGTTTGACAAAACTTGAACTTGCATACAAAGCCTCATCTTTCATCTCGTGCCCCAAAGCAACACAACAATGCATAGTGTCAACTATGATATCACGCACTTGTATACTTGGGTGTATAAGCAAATCATGCTATGCATAAGCTCAAAATCAAATTGATAATTATAGGCAAATCATGACATGCATAAGCTCAAAATCAAATTGATAATTATAGGCACATCATGTTGTGATGCCATGAAAGAGATATGAGATACATAAGAAATTTGACAGAGAAAGAATAAAATGAGCCATGGAGAGTAAATTATTTTGAATATTTAAATTGAATGCTAATGCAAAAGAGAAACATCTATATAAAAACTTCATCGTCAAAGCGGTCGATCCTTGCGTGTAATAATTGATGATAGAAATTAACTCTAAAGTTGTTGATTGGTACCAGCATGAAGGCATGCAATTAGAAGCAAGCTGTATTCTCAATGATCCCAAGGTGGGAGAGGATCTACACAAGGAGAAGCTAGTGATGAGGCAGAGCAACAATAAACCTCCTTCTAAAATGCTGGTGTTTTTAATTATATTCAATAGCAATGCTTTTTTCTATTGTGGAGGAATATTGCCAAGGGCTGGCGTTTAGGATGTTAGGTGGAAGACAGAGGCTGGATTTGCCTCTAATCAAAAGCATGCTAAAAGGCTTCAATTAAAATCCATTTTATTTCGTTGTCATTGTGGAGAAATACTGCCATGGGTGGCGTTTAGGATGTTAGGTGGAGCGTAAAGGCTAGATTTACCGCTCATCAAAAGCATGCTAAAATGCTTCAAATATAAACCAGCAGTATTGCTATGCAAGGCAGTTTAGCAACTTATTATGTTGAGATAATTTTTTGGCAATTACTTTTGTACTAAATTCTTGAGACATATACTCCCCCCCTTGATCGGAACGGAGGGTGCCCATAGTACATTTTGATACATTTCAACCATAGCCAGAAATTGTTTGAAGCACATAAAAACTTCAAACTTTGCTTTAAGTGGAAATACCCATGCATGCCTGGAGTAATAATCAATGAAAGTCACGAAGTACAGGTAATTGCCCAAGGACGGAGTTTGCATTGGACCACAAACATCACTATGCACGAGATGCAACCTGCATGTGGCCCTAACTGAACCATCCTTTGGAAACTTAGAACACTACATTTTACCCAAAATATAGCCTTCACAAACATGTTTGACAGGTGCTTCAAGAGGTGGCAAAGAAGCAACCATATCAGATTTCTGCAAACGCAGCAGATTGACAAAATTCGGATGCCCAACGTGCATGCTACAATTTTTCATCTGAAAAAGACCTTGAATCTGCAACTGCATTTGCAAAATTTTGTCCACACTTGTCATACAAAGTGAGGTTTACAACCCACGACACAAAAGACCAGATGCAACAATTTCATCACCAAAATTGAGATCATGAACTGTACATGTGTCATTCGCAAATTTGACTACAAGTTCAAGTCTAGCAAGTGTGGATACATACAGAAGATTCTTCTTGATCCCACTTACATAAAGTGCATCAACAATTGTGAAGGAACTGCCATTTGTCGCAGTAAGCACAATCTTTCCAACTCCCTGAACCGGATAAGAGGCATTGTTGGCACAACTGACTGAAATCCCATAAGGGACAGACTGAAGAGAGGTGAACAATTCACGATGTGAGGTAATGTGCTTTGTAGCACCACTGTCGAAATGCCACACATGTGAATCTGCAACAACTGACATGCATGCATCATGGACATTAGGATTGTAGGTGCACTCTGCACTAAAATAAAGACCATTCTGTATCAACATCGGCATCATAGTCTCCTTTCATAGAAGACTCAACAATGGCTGCATTTGTAGTGGAACCAACATCTGCAGTGGAACCACCCTCTTTCTTCTTAGCCTCTTTGGTCTTCAACTTAGGACACTGCTTGATCAAGTGATCATTAGCTTTACAATAATGGCAACGCATCTTCTTTTTGCCATTATCACCAAAATTTCCATACGAATTGCTGCCAACATAAGCATTAAGAACATAAGTTTTTCCACTCGTAGCAGAACCATAAGAAGTGTTACATTGTTGTTACCACCCTTTCTTTGAGGAGCAATAAAAGCATGTTCAACTGCACGCTACCTAGTCCTGTTTTTTTTGGGAAAGTGACTCTTGCAACAACAATGTGCATAATGCATCAAACTTGACAGCTTCACGATCTGCTAAGGTATCAAGAACGGTCTACACAAGGGAACTCTCTGAAATGACTTCATCTGCAGAAATAAGTTGCTCATTGATATCCTTGATACCAGCAAGGAAAGTGTCCATATCATCTTCCTCATGCATAATATTCGATTCCAGCTCTTTACGCAGCAAAGCAATTTTAGCCTCATTGCAGCTTGCAGAAAGACCTGCTAGAATGTCCCAAGCCTGTTTTGTAGATTTTGTTGAAAGAATGTGAGGAGTAATGGTGCAGTGTGCTTCATAGATAACAAAATCAACGCATGAGCCTGTGCATCCTTTACATCCCTAAGAGCTCGTTCTGTTGTAGGCAAAACAAATCTAATAGCAGCAAGACCTGCAACATCCTCAACATCGCCTACATCCTGAGAACCCGAACGTACATCAATGCCCTGCACAATATTCCAGACGTCGTCTGACACAAGAACATGTTGCATCATGTAAGCCCACATAGGATAATTGTCCCCATTCAATTTGTCCTTAATAGCAGCAAACATCTTGAGCATGTTTGTGTTGTTGTCAGCTATGGTAAAAGCCTGTACCTGATGTAAAAACTTCCCGAAATGAGGAGAAACTAAGTGAGACTAGCACGTGCTATATAGCACAACCCATAGTAGACTGCATAGGACCTGTTATGCAGAAAACGACACTGACAAAATTCTGCACTAAATGATGAAACTGTCTGTGCAGACCTACCTGTTGTGAAAACAAAGGCCATAATGAGCCCCAATTAGAAATCTAAGAAAGTGAGCAAGCGTGTGCTAGAGCTGCTGTGGCGACTAAGCCCGTGAGGACGCAACCTGCTATGATACCAATTGTTAGGATTAGGATTGCAGAGAAACGCACACAGCTTGGAGAAGACAAAGGAAGCTCAAGGCACACAATAGAGAGTGTGTTACTTAGTGTGGAATGGAAAGATAGATAGCCCTAGAGTGATGGATGTATATACAATGCACGGGGGAAAAAACATCCTAAAGAGGGAAAAATGCCCCGGTGCGTGGTCCTAGTGTGTTCACACACATCACTACTACATGTATATGGTAACATATTTGAAAGCTGAGAATTGGGAATTGCAATAGTCTGCAAAAAGTGGACACTATGAAAATATCAAAATGTCTACCACAACCTTTTACCATGTTTTGTAGAGAGAGACTCCAAAATGGGTTGGCCAAAGAAGAGAGAGGGGGACGGGAGAACATCTTTTTTGCAATTCAAATATTACCACGAATATTACCGCATATATTACTACAACAATTACCACAATTATTGTTGGCTTACAATGTCGTGCTTATTAGGACCCCTGCTTTAGTCCTTTGCTTGTGGAAAAATTTAAAAAAACTTATCTAAACCTATAAAAAAGAGGAAAAAATGATATTAAAACATGACACAATGGCTATGTGGATAAACATGAAACTTCAAAGAGAAAGCTCAATCCCAGAGTTTTGCTTGTGCCTCCATGTAAAGCATGCACCTTCAGAGGTAACAGACCAAACAAGGATGACATCTTCTGCCGAGGCATGGGCACTACTTTCTCGAATTTTTCATATTTCGACAGGACCGATCTCCACAACATCTATCCATTATGTTTTAGATTGGCTCTCACAAACTGAGTCTGCCCAGTCATGCTGTTATATGAAAACACGGCCAATCCTGTTTTACAAGTGGAACTCATTTTCTTCTACATACACCCTCCAAGCTTCGGGATGGTCTACTTTTGTGATGGACAAAAAAGCCCCTCATTTAACAAAGCATTCTTTCCTTGAAAGTAATCTTGGTGTTTTTTTCCATATGTCAAAAGGACCATTTGTTTGGCCACAACAACCCCCAAGCCAAGTCTCTTTGAACTTATACCACAATCACTGCACTCCAAGGGATACGATTCGACAAGGGAACCTCCACAAGCACCTTTGGTGCTCTTTAAAGGTTATCACATTCGGCATAAATATCGACCAAAGCATTCCTACATATTTCTTGGACCACCCCAACCAGAAATTATCTCACCGTTAAATATGTCACCCGTGTCGAAGGTATTTACAAGGCTACTTGCCTTCAAGGTGCAAGCATAGAAGAAGGCATTTGGAGAAAAACCTTTCATTCACGGCTCCCAGGTCTTAGCTATGTCGAACACATCCTCAATCAATGCATTCCAAGTGATGAAATTCTAGATGGAATCCCTTCAAGAACTTTATGTTCTTTCGTAAAAGTAGCACATATAATATACATATCATCCTATACATTGCCAAGTATAATTTGTAGCTTACATATCAACCAAACCAATGTCATGCATACAAGATTTTGATTAAGGCGGTGTCGAGCACATCTTGACTTGCATTGGCATGAGTTTTCTCTGATCATTGATAGCCAAAATTGCATACAAAATTGATCCATCCGTAAGCAATTATTGCCCGATTTGAATCTTGTAAAGGACATGCAATAGCCCTTTCCGAACACTATATATCTATCAAGCCTCTCTCAAAGTTGGTCCACTTCCTCGGCACACATCCCGAGGTGAGTCAAAACACAAGTAGAACGAACCCTAGGAAGTATTTATACTATCCATATCTGCTTTGTTCGGACTCCGATTGACAAGCTCTAAATCCAAGAATGGAGAGCATGTCAAGAACTACATTTTGGTCTATTGAACCATATTTTGGTAGCATCATTACATATTGGCCTGCAGGCACCAACCTCATTTGATGGCCTGAAAACCCACATTTAGAAAACCTTATAGTCATCTCAATGTCATAGTAGGTTCAGGCATTGCTAATAAGTTAGGAAAAACTTGAAATTTCATACAAAGCCTCGTCTTTCATCTCGTGCCCCAAAGTAACTCGACAATGCATAGTGTCAACTCCGATATCGTGCACTTGTATACTTGGGTGTACAAGGAAATCATCCTATGTATAAGCTCCAAATCACACTGATAATTATGGGTACATCATGTTGTGATTCCATGATGCACATGTGAAAAAGAGAGATGAGATAGGCGAGATGTAACATTTAATGGCCTAATAACTTATGTGTAGCGGAAATTAGCATGAACATAGTGGGCATTTCATTAGAATAGATTCCAAATGAGAATTACAAGAGTGCTTGGGTGGAGAGAGCAACAAAAAGCATAACGCCTAGTTAGATAGCATCAACAATACTTTCAAAAGAGAGAGAAATTAAGCTATTGACAACAATTGAGGACCGGATGTGCATGGAGCCGGTCCCCCCTCCAAAAGGCTTTGTATTATGGTTTCTCCCATCAAGAGAGACATTGTACAATACAATTCTTTGCACTTAATCAAACACAACTTGAATTATCCCTGTTCTCAGACCCAAGACCTCACACACCTTAGAAGATGGGGAGAGCTAGCAGGGTATGAGAGTAGATTGAGAGGAAGAAGGAGTATCTTACGAGAAAGATATACATCTCCTCACATAATCACTCATATTAGCATAGCTTAGCTTAGTAATTAGCTTGGTAGAGAAGAGCATGCATTGAAGCTTGGCTCTTGGTTGGATTTGCATCCACATGCCAAGAGAATGTTGATGTAGGCTTCTATCTCACAAGCTTGGAGTAGGTGATGAGCTCTCCATTAAAGCTTGGGAGGAGATAGAGTATTCTTTCTTCACACATGAGCTTGTGTGAGTGTGTGTGTGATAATGCCAAGAAAAAATCAGCCCCCTCTCTCTCCTGGGCGAGCCCTTGTTGCTAATTTGGTCTGGCTTTTGCCTCATTGGACCTCCCCAAGTCAAGCCAATGGGTATTAAGCAGCATAAGTGATAGCCTTCTGACATGTGTCCCCCTTTCCCCTTTTGTGAGAGATTTAGGTAATTAAATAATTAAACTAAACTCTCATTGGACCCCTTTGCCTCCTGGCCAATAGGAATCAAGCAAGCCATGGGGCTTCTGAATGCTCATTGGACCCTTTGGGAGACTGCCCAATAGTCTTTTAGGAGACTTAATTCTCATTGGTTTCTTGTATTAAATGTTTTTAAATTAATTAAACTAAATTTACTCTAGCTTAATTCTCATTGGTCCACTTCAAGGGTCTTCCAATAGGAATTGGGCACACCTTGTGGCATCTGGGCTAGGGAGCTGACATGTGTCCCTCATTCCCGTTTTGTAAAGGGAGCCTGTGTGTGTGTGTGGATTTCTCTCTCATCCCCTACCTTTAGGGCTCGCCCCCTGCCATGTAGGGATGTGCAAAGACTTTTAGGGCACACACAAAGCATCCAATTTTTCCTAGGGTTGACCTTTTGACACCACCTTTGAATTTTGGAACCTTAGCATTTTGGAAGTCTTAATGGATTGAACCTTAGGGTCTTTTTAGCCCATTGTTGCACATGGATCTTTTGAAGATGGCCCCCCCTTTGGATCCCTATTTTCCCTCCTTTGGATCCCTACTGTGGCCGGTCTGCTAGCTCAACCAATATTCTAGCTTTTTCTCCCCTGGTACCTCCCCACATTAAATGATTAGTTTAATATGAGAAAATCATTTAGGAGAATTAAATATTGATTTTTATGACAGTACCTCTTTCTTGAAATCATAGTCGTCCTCGACTATGGTGTAGAGAAGATAAAGCATATTCATGAGTCCTTTTCTTAGCGGGTAGAGGATCCCTATGTTACCCTACGACATCATTCCATAATGGATGACTAGTCCATTTGGCGCTTGAGAGCCTGAGGCTGCCGCAAGCATGTCTGCACATTAGTCCTATCAATCTTCCATAGTAGAGTGACAAGCTCTACTTGGTGTTTGGGAGACGTCGTCTCCGCAAACTTGATCTAAGCATGCATACTACTTCATTTTTGTGCACAAATAAAGAAAAAGAGAGTCTTATAAGACAAAAAATTTGTTCATTTTTAACATTTTGTACATTTGCTTACTCTTGAGAAGCATTGTAAGCATTGACAAGGTTTAGGTTATCCTTTAATTGTATGCCTTGCATCCATTTAGCATCTTCAAAAGGATAATTCTTAAACTTAATAAGATATCGATCGTCGGATAGTCTTACCGCCTCTTAATACCTTGTCTTCATGTCAGAGAATGGACTCGGGCTGCAGCACCTCCTCTTGGTCCTAGATCTCCGGTGGGTCTTCAATAGTTGGTTATTGAGGTGGCTCTCCTTTGTAAGGCTTTAATAGGCTCACATGAAAAGCATTGTGTATGAGCCAATGATTGGGCAACTTAAGTTGATAGGCCATGTCATTGATTGGCCTAAGAATCTGGAAGGGACCATAGTACCTTTTTGCTAGTTTAGCATAGTACTTTTGGTGGCCCGTAGGATTCTTGCCCGTCGTGTGCCTTAATAGAGCCTTGGAAAACTTTAACAAGACCCAATCGTTTTCTATAAAGGCTTGGGCTCTTCTGTGCTTGTCAGCAACAGCCTTTTGCCTTTGCTGTGAGATAGAGATAGCATTCTGAATCTTTTGGAAAGATTCTTGTAGGTCTCGGCTATACTCATCTGCAGCGAAGATCTTCCCATGTACCTTAAGTAGCAAGGGACTTTTTGATCTTCCCTCAATTACCTCGAAAGGTGCTTTTCCCGTGGAAGTATGCACAATGTTATTGTAAGCATACTCCACTAAGGGTAAGTACTTCTCCCATTGGGATCTTTGATCTACTTCCGTTACATAGGCTTTTAGTAGATCAAGAATGGTTAGGTTAGCTATTTCACTTTGGCCATCCGTTTGTGGATGATAGGCCGAAGAGAAATTTAGCCTTGTCCCTAAATTCTCAAAGAGACCCTTCCAGAAATTACTGGTCATTCTAGGATCTCTATCCGACACTATGGACATTGGCAAGCCATGGTATTTGAAAATTTGTGAAATGAAGAGGGTTGCCATTTGATGGGCTTTGATAGTCTTTTTGACAGGTTTAAAATGAGCTTGTTTACTAAACCTGTCTACTATCGTCCATATTCCCGAATTCCCATGGATAGACTTAGGCAATCCAAAGATAAAATCCGTGGATATGCTCTCCCATGGTGAATTAGGGATTGGCAAGGGTTGAAGCAATCCAAGTTGCTTCCCTCTATCAAATTTTTTCTTTTGGCATACCACACATTTGGAAACATACTCTTGTATGCTCACTTTCATGGTAGGCCAATAGAAATATGTTTCAATTCCCTTTAAGGTAGACTGAATCCCTCTATGCCCCGCATAAGGTGGAGCATGAGATTCATACATTACTTTCTCACGTAGGGAGTTAGTAACGCATAGTCTATTTCCATAGAGAAGATAACCATCTTGTAAAGTAAATGGTTCTTCTTTCTCCCCTAATGCAAGGGCTGAAATGAGAGTGCATAGGCTACTTGATTATGCTTGCCAGCAATGTGAGCAATATGAAAATGAAATTGCGAAAGGAAATTTGCCCACCTCATCTGTTTGTTGGAGAGCTTGGTCTGCGTCATGAAGTACTTAAGACTTTGGTGATCCGTTCGCAGAATGAAAGGAGTCCCCAATAAATAGTGCTTTCATGAGTCTAAGGCATGTAGAACTGCAAGGAGTTCCTTTTCGTATATGCCTAGAGCTTGCTCAACAGGGTCGAGCCTTCGACTCTCATAGCCTATGGCGTGCCCTTCTTGGAGCAAAACAGCTCGAAGGCAATCACCACAAGCATCGCATTGGACCTCAAATGGTTTTGAGAGATCCGGTAGTATAAGCACAGGTTGCGAGATAAGCTTTTCGAAAGCATTGTTCTCCTTAGCGGACCATGTATACCTAACGCTTTTCTTTGTTAGGTCATGTAATGGTCCCGCAATTTGTGCGAACTTTTCTATGAAGCGTCTATAGTATGCA
Source organism: Adiantum capillus-veneris (assembly GCF_014529385.1). Classification (NCBI taxonomy): domain Eukaryota; kingdom Viridiplantae; phylum Streptophyta; class Polypodiopsida; order Polypodiales; family Pteridaceae; genus Adiantum; species Adiantum capillus-veneris. The sequence continues at coordinate 37,511,250 of NC_140952.1, forward strand.
CACATACCTATGAAGCTTCTTAGTTCATGAAGATTCCTTGGTTTAGGCGATCCTTTTATTACCTCTAACTTGGATGGATCCATTTGGATGCCATCTTGAGAGATAATGTGACCTAAATACTGAATCTCTTGCAAGAAAAATTCACTTTTCTTTCGATTAACATAAAGTTTATTCTCTCTTAAAACTTGAAATATTACCTGGAGGTGTTGCTTGTGTTCCTCCAATGAATTAGAGTAGATGATAATATCATCAAAGAGCACTCCAGTGAAGGTTCGATGAGGCCTGAACAGCTTCTCCATTAAGCGGTTGAATGTGGCTGGTGCATTGGTCAAGCCAAAAGGCATGACAATGTATTCGTAAAGACCAAATGTAGTACGAAATGCGGTCTTTACAATGTCTTGATCAACTATCCTTATTTGATGATAGCCACTTTTTAGGTCAATTCTACTGAAGTAGGTCGATCCTTGTAGCTTATCAAATAGTCTTCTACCCGTGGAACGGGAAACCTATTCTTGATAGTGATCCTATTTAGTGCTCTATAGTCGACACACATACGATATGTGACGTCTTTCTTTTTCACTAATAGCACAGGTGAGCAAAATGGAGATGAGCTAGGCCTAACCATGCCCTTCTCAACTAACTCATGCACTTGCCGCATAATCTCCTCTTGTTGAGATTGAGAAACTCTAAAAGGAGGTTTGTTAGGCGGTGAACTTCCTGGGAGAAGTTCAATTGCATGGTCATCATTACCTCGTTTAGGAGGTAGCTCACAAGGGATGTCGTCAATAAAAACATCTTGAAACCCCTTGAGAAAATTGGATAACTCTAATTCCTTTTGGTTGCTTTTATTTTCGTTTGTTAAAGCATTAGGTTCATTTTGAGAATCTTAACAAAAATCATGTACACGGAAATAGAGCTCTTTATTGACTTGTTGAAAGCTGGTGTATGTACAATGGGGATGGTGTTACCCATTTCCTTAGCATCTATATACATGTCTTTTTCCCTGAACTTAAAGGAGATTCTCCTTTCAGGAAATTTAACATCGGCAGCCAGGCGGAAAACCATGGTGCCCCTAGGATTACATCCTCATGCTTGAGAGGAGAGATAAAGAAGTCCTCTTTGTCCACATAGCCTTGGACATGAAGCCTCAATTTCCCGATTAAGGGAGTGACTGAAGGTTCTTGCCCCTTGAAGGCACTGTCTGCGGGTAGGACATCTCCCATCTCGTAGGATTGTATTCCTAGCTTGGTGGCCAACTCTATAGATATAAAATTGTGAGTAGAACCAGGATCAAAGAGAATAAAAGCATCATGTTCTCTTACCTTTCCCCAAGCATGGCATAGAGGAGATCCTTTGTGGTGAGTTTGATGAGTCTCCTCCTCTTGGATTTCAACCAAGGAAGCTCTAGGAGGATCTTGGCGGTTGTTCTTTTGGGGACAAGCGCGGTATGCCTCCCCTTGTTCGCTGCACTTGAAACACCGGTTATCCTTACGATAACGCTCAAGCTCTTCAGGAGAGAGTTTATTCTTTCCTTTGTAAACTCCCTTCTCTTTAGCTTTGTTGGAATTGCCCTTAGGAGACTTTTGGACATTGTCCTTCCCCTTAGGCTCATTGGAACCCTTGTTTTCCGGGGGCTTATTATTTCTTTTACCCCCCGTTTGGAAATTGATTCGAGAGGCCACCATAGTATGGTGTATTACCACCGATATGGTACGTGGCCTTTGGGAGTTGACATACTCCGCCATTTCTTCGGTTAAGCCCGCAGAAAATTGTTGTTTTTGCTCTCCAAAATCCAACTTTTTGAAGAGAGTGGATTTGAGTTGTAGGTCCCAAAACTTGTCTATATATTTGTGGATAGATTCATTGGGAGAGAGCTTTAAGCTTCGCCATTCGGTGAGTACTTTGTCTTTGACATCGGTGGCCAAAAACCGCTTCATAATGGAAGCTCTTAAAGCTTTCCATGTTCGTCGAGCTTCACCGTTGGCTCGTAGGCTAGACCACCATTGTCTGGCGGACTTTTGAAAGTGCATAGCTACATGGCGTAGCTTAGAGGACTCGGTGAAGCCCTCATCTCCAAACGCCACATCGAATTGCTGGATAAAGGCCAAGACTTTGTCCGTAGCACCAAAGGTGCCATCATAGGTAAGGAAAGAGATTCTCTTCCCTCCCTCTTTGAATTTCTTCAGCTTGGACGACCTCTTCCATGTGGCATACGATTTCCTATGGCATCTTCTTTTTGATGGTTCAAAAGTTGCACCATCACTTTCTTCAGAAGCTGAAGAATTTGAAGAAGGTGGAGAAGAGGGTGACCTCTTTCTCGCCTTTTTCTTGTCTTGATCTTTGTCGTCTTCACCATAGCTTTCATTAGAGGAAGAGGATGAAGAAGATGGAGAAGAGGGTGTCCTCTTTCTCGCCTTTTTCTTCTCTTGCTTTTTATCATCCCTCTTTGAATTATGGTGAGGAAAAGAATACAATGGTCTTCTCCGCTTTGGTGGTGATGGAGAGCGTTTAGCCCGCCGTCTTCGTGGAGCCATCTCCGCCGAGGTGGCGGGAGACTCAATTCTTTCTCGTTCTCCTTTGGGAAGGAGATGCATCATCAAGAAGTAAATTCTTGAGCCCTTCATAAGGATCCTCTTCTTCTTCCCGAATCGGAGAGAGATATCTTTTGGTAGTCTCACACGGAGGCTTCCTAGGTGTTCTCTCGTCATGGTGATTAGCTTGAAGAATCCCGTGAGCACGGAGCTGCCGTTGCACTTCACTTTGGAGAGATGGATTGCCCATGGCTTGTTGAAGCCTAGAAACAAGATAGTTAACAAGCATTGAAGCATCATTAGTAGCTTGCTCATGAGCAAAATCAAAGTTATCAACATTAATTTCACTCTCTTTACTATTGTCAGCCATTCTAACAACTTTTAGGTGTAAACTTTTTAGGTGTACTTTGGCACTTCAAGCCCTAGTTGCTACTCCTCTTTACCCCTTTAGAAAAAGCACTCAAGCTACTGTACTCGCGGCTCAAATACCATTAATTGCAAGGAATAGAAGAGAGGGTCTTTCAACACCAAAACAGCAGCGGCTCCTGTCAAGCTTCTAATAGCTCAATAGTGGTTAAGCCGTAGGCAAGCCCCGTAGGACTCCACTATTAAGACCATAGCTCTTGACGGTGATGCCCCGTTAATTGCACAAAGGCAGGCGCACTGTAAGGCTGAAAAATCCCTATTCTACTTACTCATAGGCAATTAATAATATCAACCATTTGTAGCTAGCTTGAGGACCTCCCTTCTAATTGAGTAAGAAAAGAGAAACCTTGAGCTCTGATACCAATGTAACATTTAATGGCCTAATAACTTATGTGTAGCGGAAATTAGCATGAACATAGTGGGCATTTCATTAGAATAGATTCCTAATGAGAATTACAAGAGTGCTTGGGTGGAGAGAGCAACAAAAAGCACAACACCTAGTTAGATAGCATCAACAATACTTTCAAAAGAGAGAGAAATTAAGCTATTGACAACACTTGAGGACCGGATTTGCATGGAGATGGTCCCCCCTCCAAAAGGCTTTGTATTATGGTTTCTCCCATCAAGAGAGACATTGTACAATACAATTCTTTGCGTTCCTTCAAGAGTAGCTAGTGCAATGAAGATGGAAGCTTCATGTACTAAACAAAACACTTAATCAAACACAACTTGAATTATCCCCGTTCTGACACCCAAGACCTCACACACCTTCGAAGATGGTGAGAGCTAGCAGGGTATGAGAGTAGATTGAGAGGAAGAAGGAGTATCTTACGAGAAAGATGCGCATCTCCTCATATAATCACTCATATTAGCATAGCTTAGCTTAGTAATTAGCTTGGTAGAGAAGATGAGCATGCATTGAAGCTTGGCTCTTGGTTGGATTTGCATCCACATGCCAAGAGAATGTTGATGTAGGCTTCTATCTCACAAGCTTGGAGTAGGTGATGAGCTCTCCATTAAAGCTTGGGAGGAGATAGAGTATTCTTTCTTCACACATGAGCTTGTGTGAGTGTGTGTGTGATAATGCCAAGCAAAAATCAGCCCCCTCTCTCTCTTGGCCGAGCCCTTGTTGCTAATTTGGTCTGGCTTTTGCCTCATTGGACCTCCCCAAGTCAAGCCAATGAGTATTAAGCAGCATAAGTGATAGCCTTCTGACATGTGTCCCCCTTTCCCCTTTTGTGAGAGATTTAGGTAATTAAATAATTAAACTAAACTCTCATTGGACCCCTTTGCCTCCTGGCCAATAGGAATCAAGCAAGCCATGGGGCTTCTGAATGCTCATTGGACCCTTTGGGAGACTGCCCAATAGTCTTCTAAGAGACTTAATTCTCATTGGTTTCTTTTATTAAATGTTTTTAAATTAATTAAACTAAATTTACTCTAGCTTAATTCTCATTGGTCCACTTCAAGAGTCTTCCAATAGGAATTGGGCACACCTTGTGGCATCTGGGCTAGGGAGTTGACATGTGTCCCTCATTCCCTTTTTGTAAAGGGAGCCTGTGTGTGTGTGTGTGGCTTTCTCTCTCATCCCCTACCTTTAGGGCTCACCCCCTGCCATGTAGGGATGTGCAAAGACTTTTAGGGCACACACAAAGCATCCAATTTTTCCTAGGGTTGACCTTTGGACACAACCTTTGAATTTTGAAACCTTAGCATTTTGGAAGTCTTAATGGGCTGAACCTTAGGGTCTTTTTAGCCCATTGTTGCACATGGCTCTTTTGAAGATGGCCCCCCCTTTGGATCCCTATTTTCCCTCCTTTGGATCCCTACTGTGGCCGGTCTGCTAGCTTAACCAATATTCTAGCTTTTTCTCCCCTGGTACCTCCCCACATTAAATGATTAGTTTAATATGAGAAAATCATTTAGGAGAATTAGACGATAATGTATAGTGTCATCTACGATGCCGTACACTTGTATACTTGGGTGTATATGCAGATCATGCTATGCATAAGCTCAAAATAAAACTGATAATTATATGCAAACCATGATATGCATAAGCTCAAAATATTAATCAAATTGATAATTATAGGCACATCATGTTGTGATGCCGTGATGCACGAGTGAAAAAGAGAGATGAGATACGTAAGAAGTTTGGTGTGGGAAGAATAAAATGAGCCACAGAGAGTAAATGATTTTGAAAATTTAGATGGAATGCTAATGCAAAAGAGAAATATCTATAGAAAAACTTCATCGTCAAAGCGCTCGATCCTTGCATGTAATGATCGATGATACAAATTTAACTCTAAAGTTGTTGATTGGTGCCAGCATGAACGCATGCACCAAGAAGTTCACCAAGCTAGTAAAGTTGATGCTAAAATTCACGAGTCAAAAATTTGCGATCACATGCAAATTGTCCCTCATAGAAAGGAACATAGAATTGTTTTCTATGTATGAAACAAATACCAAGACGGTAGAGAGTGACAATCAAGGTGAGTCCCATGGGGCCTTGACGTTGAAATATATGTGTAGCAAATGAGCTCATGATCAGAGGGATATATTTATCATCAAAAGTGGCAGAATTATATTTACTACTATGGTTTCCATGATGCAAGAGTAAGCCTAATTTATATAATGCACCAAATTGCACCCAATTGCTCTATATTGTGTTCACTCGAAAAATACTTAATTACCGAATTGCACTGAACGACAGCCCACGTCACTCCATTGTACCAATTTTCATTCAATGAAAACCATTCGCACTAAGTGGCACCTAATCTTATCAAATTATAATTAATTGTATAACCCAATCGAACATAACTACATTGAGATGTACTCAAACAATTTTTAACAGAATAAGGTTAACTATAATTAAATTGGATTCATTTTCACACGATAAGCTTATACTCATCCGATTGGACTCATATGACTCAATTGTAGTCCATTGCATGGACATGCACCCTATTATCTCGATCCAAATGTAGATTTGCACAAAGACGTTCTGGTAAATGACATCGAAGCAAAGGTGGTCACTCCATGCAACCTAAGCAATTTAAAAGATGTGGAGATAGGTGAGCAAAGATGAGTATGTAACAATTCTTTCAAATTGGACAGTCTTGAGTTTCTTCAAATTCACCTTCACAAAAGGAGGGATGATGGATATGTAAGGTGAGAATTCACAATGGACTATGGTACGTGTGCGTGTGCTTGTGTGTGTGTGTGTGTGTGTGTGTGTGTGTGTGTGTGTGTGTGTGTGTGTGTGTGTGAGAGAGAGAGAGAGAGAGAGAGAGAGAGAGAGAGAGAGAGATAATGACGTGTTTTTTAACAAGGTGAGAATTCACAATGGACTAAAGTACGTGTGTGTGTGTGTGTGTGTGTGAGAGAGAGAGAGAGAGAGAGAGAGAGAGAGAGATCATGACGTGACATCCTAAATCATACTTTGAAATAATTTATACATGAATATGATGATTAGACTACATCGAAATACATCAACAAAGTTTGTTATGCTAGCTAAAAACTTATAAGTTGTCAACTGTTATTGAATTTGAGTGAATGATTTTCAAATCTTTTGACCATGCCTAATAATAGAAAACTTGTTGAGCAACAATGCTTTCGTGTAGTAATTGTATATGCTGTAGAAAACATTAATTTGCAGGATAACAGCACCATATTAGCTACATGAACAGAGGTAAGATTGATAAATGAAGGCCTAATTGATTACTTGACTTGATAACAATACAACTCGAATACTGCAGGCTCAATATCCAAAAGCTGAGCAACAATGCTTTCGTGTAGTAATTGTATATGCTGTAGAAAACATTAATTTGCAGGATAACAGCACCATATTAGCTACATGAACAGAGGTAAGATTGATAAATGAAGGCCTAATTGATTACTTGACTTGATAACAATACAACTCGAATACTGCAGGCTCAATATCCAAAAGCTGATGTCAGGCTATTCCGAATGCTGTACGATGCAAATGTGTGAAATAAGCAACTTGTGCAAACATTAATTTGCAGGAGAACAGCGCCATAGCTACATGAACAGAGGAAGATTGAGAAATGATATCGAGATTATGGATGCTCTAACTAGACGCCAGCCGTGACGGTGAACGATGAATGGGATTTAATTATTATCTAGGGACTGTGATTGCAGTTAGCCAGGCGGCAATTAGGCAGGGCAGTCTGCGAGATCGAGTGCATATCACGTCATTCCGTGTGTTTCTCTCTGCATGGACATCAAGCGCGCTTATACCGATATCCGAACTAGTACTGTAGAAGCTGCCGAATGTGGACTGCAAAATTGTGCTTCACATTTTCACCCCTACATTTCAGGACTCCAGCAAATCGCGAAATATTGGCAGCACCGTGAATTAGACATTGAGCTAGCGATAGACTGGTCACTTGGACGAGTTAATTAGTTCACTACCTGAGCATGCGAACAAGCTATAAGGTCTCGTGTAGCATTCCAATAAAGCCTTCGGAAGTTCGGATGATGCAGCCATGGAATTTTAAGAGACGTCCAAATGACACTGATTGGAAATGATTAAACCGACGCATTGTAGTTTTCACAAAAGGGGTACTCAAATATATGTTGCTGCACCGATAATGGAATAGCATGGCGCACATTCTTCAATCGACTTCATATTGCATCTAATTCAGCAAAGAAAACAGAAATCTGCTCAGCAAGGACCGCTGCATTTATAATTTGGTCGAAAAAGCAATGGGTGCCTTGGACTTAACGACGAAAACCTCCAAACTTTTTTGCAGAAGTTGTCTTTGGACATGGAGGTTTTTGCAGAAGTTGACTTTGGACGTGGAGATTTTTAGCGGAGAGCTTTACGGAGCAGATCCTTCACCTATATAGTGCACGTCGGGCATACACACACAATAATAAGTCCACGATGTAGCAGTTTAACAGCAATCAACATTAGCTGTCGACAACCAGCAAAGGCGACCACCTGATCCTGATTCCCATAAAGGTTGTTCAGTTTTTCACAAAAGGCTTCACAACCCCCGCGGTCATGCACCAGATCCGCAGGCCGCCAGAATGGTCCCTTCGCCATCGCTTCTTCCAAATTCTCGTAGGGTTCCAAAGGTTCGGCATACTGCAAGGCATGCAATATAGAAGATCAATGTCTATGCAATAATCCAAGATGTTCATCATGTTTCGGCTAAAGAAAGCTAGTACCCTGAGGAATGCCAGGAGGAAAGGTTCTGGCTGCTTATGAAACTGAAGCATCTTCAGCAGAGAAGAGAGTGGAACGATCCCATTGTTGCAGAGACATGCAAAGAAAATACCAAGATTGGACAACCTCGCTGTTATCCTGCGGTCATCCGGCTTTGAGCCGATTTTGGCCAGACAACTCCTGGCCCCTACCTCGAAGGGACTCTCCTGATATTGCCGATGATCTGCATCACCAGCTCCAGATCCACTTTCAAGCTTTCCTTTCTCGACCTTATTTCCCTTTGTAGAGCTCTGATGCTGCTGATCGACATTATCTGCATCAGCGCCTCCAGGTTTTCCCTTGTCTGCATCAGCACCTCCAACCTTTCCCTTCTCGACCTTGGTTCCTGTTAATGTAGAGTTCTCCTGCTGCTCACGATCTGCATCAGCGTCTCCATGCTTTCCTTTCTCGGCCTCCTGGACCTCTTGCTTCTCCGCTTCCTTCTGATCAGCCTCCAGCTGCGCCATCTGATCTTGCGTCCCGGCCTCCTCAACCTGGCATTCGGCATCTTGCTTCTCAGCCTGCTGCGCCTGCTCGGCCTCGTCTATAATCGAACGCACAACATCTGCCAGCATAGCGGGCTCGTGCAACCAGTCTTGCTGTAGAAGGTAGCAGAAGCTCTGCACAATTACGGTTGCACACTCAACGCTGATTGCCCCTGTCGGAGAGTTCTCCTTCGCCGTTCTCTTCACCGCATCGATCATAGCGTCCCTCATCTTGGATGCGAGGTCGATGCTTCGAGTGGAGAATGACAGCATGTCGACGAGCGATTACCACAGATAGTGATAAAGCGAGCGGCAAGGGCAAGTATAAGGATTGAAAAGGGCGGGAGATCAGACCAGCCCTTTCAAATTTAGACTTTGAAAACCCCACCTTATTCCCGCTACCAGATAGCCGGGCGCTAGTTAGGGCGGGTTCAGACGGAGGTGGCGGCAAAGGCCTAGCTTTTCAAAGGCTGACAGGCCTTTGTTCACAAGAGACGGACGACAACTTGAGAGCATCCAAAGAGATAGCATATTGGTTTGATGCTTGATGTCCATACGAGTTCAATCTCCAATCTCCGTGAATCGCGCTAAAAAGCGGGTAGAGGAGTTTGATTTCCGGGGGAAGGGGGTCGCCCACTTTTGAGTAGGTCCTTCAAAGAGGAGCTCCTTCCGTCAGGTCGTCAACCCATCCTTAAATATTGTTGCTTATGTATGCTTTGCACATATATTTTTTCTCCTCATCATATCAAATCCACAGATATACTTTTTCTCATGTCCATGCAGTGCAAATGATGGACAAGGGGATCAAGCCGATCATAGAGCGGATGTTGCAACGAGCGAATGGCTTTTCTTTATCTCACAGGCACCGACGCTCGTCCGAAAGAGGGCTTATCATAGCCTTGGCGTCGGCCCACCAACCGCATATGGGGTTTGATTCTATGAAATACATAAGTGGTGGCAGCACTTATAAGGGCTTGACTATTCCACCACATGCCTTGCAAAGAACGGCCTCCGAACCAGAGTTTGAAACACATAGAAGAGGAACCCAGTCCAAAACTAGTGTGGATCCGCATGCAGCATGGGGCGGGGGTTAATCCAACATCAGGCACTTTGTCGCTATTACCTCAACGCTGGCTTGGCTAGTCCAACTCTACCAAAAATGGCAGAGTTAGCCATGCCAAGCTTCGTTTTGGAGCTACACGACACAGACGCAAGTGCAACATGCTTTTTAGTTGGCAATAAATTCCAAAAAGTGTGACGGCATCTTTACCCCCTCCAGCCATGCATGTAAATGCGCCCAAAAATCTTCATGAGAATTCTTCAACATCTTGTTAGGATATCTCTACGACTCTAAGAGTCACATTTAAGTTAATAATGCTAAAAACAAAACATTTTTCCTGTAAAGTTGTAATTTACTACTTGAGTTGGGCGAGTAGTAGATGTTAAGCAACATAGGCTCATTACATACCTATTGAAGGATATTTTAAAAAAGTTTGAGTCTATTCAAAACAAAAAAACGTCTACCATTGAGTCAATTAAATGAAATTATACACATTTTATCAAAGTAGTCCTTAGAGCTGGCCATGTAAAGACAACTTCAACCCTTGATTTATTTTCAACTCATACTATGTGTTGAGCGTATTTACTAGAGAGGGTTTTTTCGGTTTAGACATCTAAAAAGTTGTTGAATTATTTCTTTACAAAAGCCTCTTAAAGCTGGGATAGTGGCCTTTTTATTACAAGTCTAGCGTTAAACACATTGCGTGTAGCATGAACTCTTCTGATAGTTATTCTAGGTTAGCGACTTGGAGTTAATCAAACCAGATCAAATGGTTAGCAGACTTCATAGGGTAGATAATCGAGATAAAGATTGAAATGAAAATATGAAAACAAGAGACTTAAACTGATATGTTTATAGGTACTCTCATGTAATAGCACTTATTTTGCAAATTTTTTATATTCCTTTTGTTTGAAGTAAAGTTTGTTCATTTCAGCGTTATTCCACAACTTAGGACTTTATTCTAATCATTTCCGTGAAGTTTAATTTGAAATTTTGACCCCACACACCTCTTGGGCGTCAATTTTGAGGGTGCTAAGGTCAAAATTTGGAGCAGTTGTAGTCCTCAATAGAGGAAAAAATATTTCCCTTTAAGTTTTTTAAGATTCCTTCCTTTTGATGCCCGTTTCAGCCCGTAGATTAGAGAAAAAGTAAGAAAATGTTGTTTTAGGGAGTTTTTGTAAAAAATTGTCAACTTACATGTAAATTTTCAGCGAAACTGAGCAAGATATGGATTTTTCACATCACAAGTCTGTCAAAGAGCTCAATGAGACAAACAAATTCATACGAGAAGAACTTGGGCAGATTCTGAACCTTTTGGGGAGTTACGGCTTGCTGAAAATGGCTAAAAAAAGTTTCTAAATTTGCTAAGTCACGTGTGTGGGTTGTGTTTTTTCGGTTCCTATGCGTTTGCGTGCGGGATGCCTCCATTTGAGCCTATTTTTGGGCCGCTTTGCTAAAGGCTGGAGGGAGGTTAAAAATAGCCACTTTTTTGTGAAGAAGACAACCCGTACTCAGAAGGAGGCTATTCTAATATGATGGCACCTTGAGATTGTGATTGTGAATGAGAGTGAGAGTGTGATTGAGAGTGAGATTGAGATTGAGAACTGTGCACAAGATTGAGAGTGAGATAGCTTGGGGGTGGTCGGGAGATTTGACACAAGCTACGCTCTTCTTGTACCCGTGAACTTACATCAATACAGTTCTCTGATTTTCTGCGTCTACTATGTGTACTTGCAATTTCTGTTGTATTAGTTTTTTGTGCTCGTTTGTCGCGTTACGTCGGAACTACATACTGGCAAGTTGTTTCAATTCAGTATTCATTAACCATGAATGTTCTCACAAAATACCCATCATGGGATTTAAAACTAGGCGGGGCAGCCATTCGTACATTGACCTAAGCCAATAGGTAAATCCTGACTGCTACATAAATCGACAGTCTTAAAATTAAAAAAAATGAAACCTCGCACCTCACACATCGTCAACACCAACTCTTACCACCATCTGGCATTTCTCTAATCCACTGCTTGTCGCCCACTTCTTAAATCGCCATCGCTGCCTCTCTTGCCATGTTCTTCAATGTGAAGTGCATTCATCAGTGCTTGCACACATACCGGTTATTCCCTTCTCCTTCAATTTCCAGATAGTATCACATGAGATACCCTCAAACAAAGCAATAAAAAAGATTAGCCCCACCTACTCGAAAATTTTATAACTAGCACTAGATAAAGCTACGAGAGCTAATTATAAACGATGCTCATGTTGAACAACCATGCATGAGAGAGAAGACACCTTGATTGCAAGGCCCAAAAGTGTATGTAGAGCACACACTAAGTACACATATATAGTTGGGTCTCCTAGCTATATATAGCATAGGGGTTGGTCTATATATAGCTCCAACACTCCCACTCAAGTAGGAGCCCCTAACTGTGGATGAAAAAACCCTTGGGGGTACAAGGGAAAAACCCACAGCACCATATACATGCACTGTTATATTAATAATGATCAAAAATTACAAAATCATTTTTCAGGAGCTACATCACTCCATAATATATAATGTGTACTTTCAAGAATCTTTGGAAGGTTAATAACTCTATGTATACAAATGAATTGATGCAAATTCTTTAATACTTTTGAGCAGCTTCAATGCCTTTGTGTCTCTGTACATGCTGCTTGACGTGACTTTTATCCTGTAAACATCAACTACAGAAACATATCGAAATGTGAAGGTTAGAAATAATCACTCCACATTTTCTTTAGAGACGGTTCGCGACATCGCTCTAGAGACAACAAATAAACAAACGTAATGTTGATGCAATCACATGTGCGCACATACAAACAATGTTGACACAAAATATAATTCAATGTAATTACATGTGCACACATATAAACAATGTTGACATAAAATAAACATGACGAGATCATGTACCATGGCATCATGTTGAACAAATCTAAGATAAATTATGGAACAGTAGCCGTCATCATGGCTTGACGTACCATGGCATCATGGTTCTCACCATGGCATTAGAGATGCTTTTCAAAAAAAAAAAGGTGGAACAATAATGGTCATCATGGCTTCATGTTCCATGGCATCATGATTCTCGCCATGGTATTAGTGGCGCTTTCAACAAATTGCGGAATAGTTTTCTTCATCATGGCTTCACGTACCATGGCATCATGATTCTCACCATGGCATTAGAGTCACTCAGAGAAACCTTGAAATGAGAATAATCATCATGGCTTTAGATACCATGGCATCAGAGACGCTTTCAACAAATAAAAATATTGAAATAGTAATAATCATTATCATGGATTTGCGTACCTTGGAATCAAAATATTCACCATGGTATTAGAGACGCTCGGAAAAAACTTTGAACTAGCAATCATCATAGCTTTACGTACCATGGCATCAGAGACGCTAGTTTTGTGCAAAATCTGCAAAACCACAAGAGAATGACTAGTCAATAGATAATGGCTTGGTAAATCTTGTCATCTCTTGAACCATGGATGAAGACGCATCATGTAACTTCATCCTCCATCAGCAAAATAGTCAGTACAATTACTTATGAAAAAAAAAGTATTTTCGAAATTGTTTTATGGTGGTCTGCAGGGGGTGACAAGCAGGCACGCCATGACTACGCCATATATGATCTTAAAAAAATAAAAACGTGTAATAGTTGGTTGTGACAGACATGAATGAATACCAACATGAAGCGACATGCTTTTGTGCTCTTAAACCTTATCATCGTCTGATACCATGTAATAGACCTTGCCACAACATTGATACCCATGGAAGATTCTTTGCAGAATTTACAGCTAAGTAGACATAAGAGTAGCCTTTTATGTCAGTAGGCATGCAACTCAAAGCAAGCCTAGATGATCAAGCAACTAGTTGTTCAAGTCATCACCCCAAAATATTAACTGTGTATTTGCGTGCTGTTGACGCCCGATGCTCAGCGCTGTTTGGTAACTGGATGAAGCCGCTATTTATGTCAAGAGCAGCATGGTTGCTGTTTGGTTATAACTGGACGGAGTCGATATTTATGTCAGCGGGGCACTACTTAGTAGCGACGTAGCAAAGCACTACTTGGTAGCGCTATAAAAGGAAGAGGGGCACTACTTGGTAGCAACGTAGCAAAGCACTACTTGGTAGCGCTATAAAAGGAAGAGGGGAGACTTTCACGGGGTTCATGCCCTCATCTACTGCCATGCCAAGGGCATCGACCATCGTGATGCAGCCGCTTGTGTGTGTACCTCTTCACAAATAGTTAGTGTACCGAGGACTCCTGAACAAGACAGTTGTCTGGTTTATGCACTGGCCATCCCCTAGCCTGATAGAGCATTCACGCTGAGCAGCAGCAAAAAGAGATGCTCATTCCACCTGGATCCCACACGAAAACACTTGGCATTCCTTGCATCAAAAGCTTAATCAAGTTTCCACCTGGTTCCCAAGGAAAACCTGTAGAGATGCCATATATCAACTTTGCATCAAAAAAATCATCAATTACTTTGGCATAGACGTGCATGTGCAAATATCTCTCCTTCTCCATAGCTGAGAGGTCTCCACTAATCATTTGTGTCATCAATTCCTACTTCTTTTACAATTCAACCTTGGTTTGCATCAACCATTCCATCACTTCATAAGGCCCTTCACTTTCATCCTCAATATCATTTGCAAATGCGACTAAGACAGACTCATGGATTTCTTTGTCCATCAAAAGAAATGCAACCTCAGCATCCTCATCACTGCTGATAGTGCTATCACTGTCCTCATCAGACACTATGGAGAAGTCTTCATCACTAGACCCATCTTCATCTTCATAAATCTGTTCCAATCGTTTCCTTGTATCCATATTATATAGCTTCTTGGCACCTGTCTTTCCATAGAGGCTAATCGTACCACGTCGCCATTCTTGAATAGCTCCCGGTGCACGTAACCATGGTCTGCCCAATATAATAGGATATGCTCCCAACCCCGCTGGCATCACATGAAAATCAACCACTGCCTTTGCATCATACGCCTCCACTTCTAAGCTCTTTACAACACCCAAACATTTTACTTTTTAATGGTTTGCCAATCTGATCCGGAAACGTGACACCCCAGTCACTGTGAGACCCATCCTCTCAACGCATGAGTGTCCTATCACACATATTTGGGCTCCACCATCCACATAACCTTGTCCCAAAATTTTTCTTTTGTGCCACACATCTACTATTGGACAAATGTCTGGTGGCTCATCCATCACCAACACCTTCACTGAACCTCTCTCTGGTTCTTTCTCCATTGGGTTAACCATCCTCTTCCACTGTCTCTTTAGCTTAGGCACCATCTCTATAAGCTGCCCAAAAGTAACATCTGCCTTCCTGCTTGTTTGATCCTCCTTCAACTCATAGCTTAATTGCCCATCCCCTAGTGGAAAATCCGAAACATGAAACTTGCGACGAGCCCTCCTTTTCCTCTTGGCCTTGACATCCTCGCCTTCATGGCTCTTTCCCTTCTTCTTACTAGGACCTGGGACACTTCTTCCTTCCTTTTTCTCTGTGGTCCTCTTTCCAATAGGCATCACTAATGTATCCTCTAGCTTTGATGCCTTCTCCAAGGTGACTACACTTAGCACTTTTGTCTTTCCCTTTTCCTCCTGGGTTAGTCCACTGCTTCCTGCATCTCCCTTAATTTCAATGCCATATTCATTTGACCTAGTTAGCACCTATCTTGGCAATGGATACATGTCTCCCCCCATCCTTGGTGGCTTATCACATTGCGGGCTGATGTGGCCCAACTTTCCACAATTATAACATGTGGGCGTCTGCCTCCAGAACCTACCATTGCTTTGTCCACCAACATTCGTGGGTCTTTCCTCACATCCTCGCTGATTTGCAAACCTCCCTCCACCTCGATTGTTTCCCACTTGACCTAGCATGTTTAGGCTGAGATTCTTCATTAAATCTACCACTTGCCTCATGTTTTGCCTTAGCCCATCATCTTGCACTGCTGTAGTGACCATTGCTGGCATAACCTGAGGAGTAACAGAAACCACTAGTTCATGATGAACCCGACCTTGCAAAGAATCCATAGGTTTAAATTCAGACCTCATGGGCAAAGACTCCACCCCTAGCTGGCTCATTTTCCTCAGCTTCCACTCTTTGTTCCTTGCTACCTCTAGTGCATCTTCATATGTCCTAGGCTTCTATAGCTCCACTCTCCAACGTATATTCTCCCAAAGACCAGCCAAGAACCTATCCTTCTTCATCATGTCAGGTGGGGGCACCTGTGGTGCTAAGGCCTTGCACATCCTCTCCCATGCCAATGAGAACTTACGTATGTATGCATCTACTGGCTCACCTTCCTTTTGCACTAAAGCCTGTACTTCTTGCCACACTTTGTCAGGATCTTCTATCTTCACAAACTCCACTTCCAATCCATGCCGTAGATTGTCCCAACTCAATCTTACAGGTGGATCAACCACACGCAAATCCTCTTCAAATGCTTTGGACAAAACTCGTGCATCACTCTTCAAACAGATTTGGAGAAGGCGTAACATCTGCGCCGGGTCATCAATCTGGTTGCTAATGCAGGCAACCTCCATCTTTTCCAAAAAGTCTTCCACATCTTCATCACTTCTTCCATGAAACTCCGGATAAGAGAAAGCCATGGCTACCCAAGTTACAATGCTTTGAGAACCCCTTTGAACACACGTGCGAGAACCCAAAACTTTTACTGACTCAATTTCCAGAAACTTCAATGGAGCTCAACTTTAGATAAGGACAAACACATGCACATCAAATGAGTTCTCATAGTTGATGATCGGAATTACAAGAGGCAAAGGACATTCCAGGATCTCTCTTAATCTTCTTGGCCCGAACATAAAGACTATGCGCTGCTGGAAAAAAATCTTCCTGGACACATGAACATTTATCTGGATTCTTTGAGTTAAATGAAATGGAGTGAATTGAGGGCCATTTTGATCATCCATTAAAGCCAACCATGCAGATCCCAAGAAGGCACACCTGACTAATCCTCTGATTTTGGCAAAATTTCAGCAACATAACAGCATAAATGGCTCAAAAGACCAAGAAACCAGCCATCATAACTTGGAAAATTTTTGACAGAGTTTCCCCAGAAGTAGAGCAGTGTGAACCCAGAATATAGACTATATATGTATGCATAAACTGTCAACAATAGAACCCGAGCATCAATTAGGAATCACTAGTACATAGCGTATGGCAAGGTTACGAAAAGGGTGCTCCAGCTACCTATATCACTGAAAGGATCTCCACATTTGAGAATCCCCAGCTCAATAAGACCTCACGCTATCGACCCTCACACGAAGGCTAATGAAAATCGCGTATAGTCAAGTCTCTGAAATGACTATCTTCTAGACCAAGTCTCAGAAATGGCTGGGACTTCCAAATAAAACCAAGTATGGTTCCACAAAGGCATACAATGGCAATTTCCACAAGTAACGTACAATCTAGCAGACAATGCGCTCAAAAAGGCGCCAAGTGAAGCATACCCACAACAACTACAAGTGACATCACTGCTTGTATATCACTGTACTGCAGCTACCTGTACCTGTGTGAATCACCTGTACCTGTACCTATCCCTGTAACTTGTAACCTGTAACCTGTAATCTGCAACCTGCAACTTGCAACCTGTAAGCTCGAATCTTGAAGCTTGAAGCTCGAAGCAGAAGGTACTCGAAGAAGATCCTTCGTGGGGGCGCCAAAAGAATGTGAGCGGGATGGAAACACACAGAACGCCTCTATAACAACCCAACACACATTCTTGGGAAGATACACACATAGACTATGGGGCACCACTCGGCTTACACAATTCACCTGGCTGAGACAGGGAACACACTGATGGAGTGAGAGGAGAGAGACTATCCACTTGCCCACTCCACACAAAGAGAGAGAGACACACACACACACACCCAAAAGCTCAACTCAAAAGAGGATAATTTCTGATGTCTATTTACAATAGAGCTTGGGACAACACCAATGGAGAAAATAGCTCCCACAATATGGGTAATGTACCAGATACAATCACAAATTGTAGAAGAAGCTTCACTCATAGGAGAAACTTACACAGTCAAAACAACATAAAAATAGTGAGGAATTTGGCAAAATTCACAGTGCCATCGCGTCCGGAACAGCCCAAAACCTCAGTCTACAATGTCAAAGTGCTCAAATCCGACCTCGGATGAGAAATTTACGGCCAAAAAAGCCTCCAAAAACCCCAAAAACACAGTTGCGTCTGTTCCTCCTCTCTTCTCCATGTTTTTTCTGCTGCTATCTCTGGTTTTTCAGTTCCCACACTTAGCTTTATTAGTTGGGCACCCTTGGCCTTTTAGATGACCTCAAACGGACCCCAAACAAGCCAAAAACTGACTCCGTAGTGCATAGTTGTCACCTTTTTTCATCCATCTGCACACCTGGCACTCAACTCTTTCCAATAATGCATCCCGGCACCACGTGAAGTGGCCTTAAAATATGGTCCTCATGATGACCTTTCTGCATAATTATCATAAGGAAACACCCACGTTGTGTCCGTACTTCTCCACGTGCCAGTATTGACCCCATTCGCCCTCCAGACGCCACTATATGCCATCTGACGCACCTGCTTACCTCATGTCGTCGGCCTGCAGATAGCTTCCTCGAGAATTTTTACGCGCTACCAACTCCTCATTATTATAGAAAAAACACACTGGTACTGGTAATACTGAAAATCGATGCACTATGGACATGCTGCCCTACTTGTACACATGTGGACCCCACGTAACCACCTGGCTATGGAAAATGGGAAATCGTTTATTTGATGCACCATGCATGTGTATGTACATATGCGCAATCCCTTTCTCCAAAAAACTCTTGACATAATTTGCCCATCCCCTAGCCTGCTAGAGCATTCATGCTCAGCAGCAGCAAAAAGAGATGCTCATTCCACCTGGATCCCACACGAAAACACTTGGCATTCCTTGCATCAAAAGCTTAATCAAGGTTCCACCTGGTTCCGAAGGAAAACCTGTAGAGATGCCATATATCAACTTTGCATCAAAAAAATAATCAATTACTTTGGCATAGACCTGCATGTGCAAATATCTCTCCTTCTCCATAGCTGAGAGGTCTCCACTAATCATTTGTGTCATCAATTCCTGTTTCTTTGACAATTCAACCTTGGTTTGCATCAGCCCTTCCATCACTTCATAAGGACCTTCACTTTCATCCTCAACTTCATTTGCAAATGCGACTAAGCCAGACTCATGGCTTTCTTTGTCCATCAAAAGAAATGCAACCTCAGCATCCTCATCACTGCTGGTAGTGCTATCACTGTCCTTATCAGACACTGTGGAGAAGTCTTCATCACTAGACCCATTTTCATCTTCATAAGCTCTTCCAATCGTTTCCTTGTATCCATATTATATAGCTTCTTGGCACCTGTCTTTCCATAGAGGCTAATCGTACCACGTCGCCAATCTTGAATAGCTCCCACTCCACGTAACCATGGTCTGCCCAATATAATAGGATATGCTCCCAACATGGGGGGGAGCATGTGAAAATTGGAGGGTTTAAGGGGGGGAGTGGGTACCCCTAATGGTGTATCAAAAGAGCTAATGGAGCTTCTTGGCCTTGCTTGTGAGGGCTCGTGGACTTTGGGGGAGAGAGGGGGCGCCATTTTCAGTCCACACCAGCTGCCCAGGCGCTTGGCCACTTTTTTGCTCCACCGGACATCCCCTTTCCCCACTTGGCTTGGTCAAAAAGTGGTTGACAGCTCATTTTTGACCCAAAAAAGGCCAAAAATGGACCAATAAAAAGGTGCCTAAAGAGGGAAATGAAGTTGGCTAAGAAGAGAGAGAAAATCCCTTGGGATAAGAACCAAAAAAATCCCCCTTTAATAGCTGTATTTTGCTGCACATCCTTTTTTGCTAACAGAGACTTGTTTTTTGGAGCTTTTGAGAGACCTTCCATCTTCAAAAGCTTGTAACTTTCTCGCCGGTTATCAAAATCAAGCATATGGATGCTCTACGGAGATCCTCACGACACAAGATTCGTGTTCATGTTCTTGGTTTTCTAAAATTTTAGCCATGGTTTGAGTTAGAGTTGTTTCTCGCTCATCTTCACAGGTGTTCAACTTTGGTGGTTTCTACCATCATACAGGGTTTCTTTCCAACGATGTGACTCATGCAGAGCTATGGAGGCACTTGTTTTCCTTGTCGTTTGCATGCTAACAACATACATTTGAATACATTTGACAGGTTTCACAAGACTCCACAAAGTGAGATACATCTTTATAGATGCCTTTACACCAATAGTGTTCAATGAGCAACCAATCACCTTGATATAGGTCCTCTGTAAATGACTCAAGTGCATTTGACAGGCAAACATGGTCACCCTTGGCATGAGAGATTCTATAGAAGTGTGTGCCTATATCATCACCCTCGACAACCATGTCTTGTTCACTTTCATACCTTGCTCTTGAAAGGATATCTGCAACTGGATTATCTTTCCTTGCAATATGCTTAAATTCTAGATTCAAGGACTTTATGTAGGCAATCCATCTCAACATAACAATGTCGGAGTTGAGCAGCTTGTGATCATTCCAAGAAGGGGTAGACAATCAGTCTCCACTATTACATTTGCTCATATCAAATGCTCTTTGTCACATTTCAAAGGTGTGACTAATCCCCATAACTCTCTTTTTACCTGTGGATAGTTGCATTGACGAGCACTTGGGACTTTTTCTCCAAATATGACCACATATCGCTTGCCATCATCATTGTCTTGCCGAATCGCCCATCCAATTCCTGTGGGGCTAGTATCCATTGTTACAATTACATATCTTCCACATTCATAGTTTGCTTTCCTCAAAGTTGGAGACATAATTAGAAACTTCTTTAATTTTCTCATGGCATGTGTATGCATTTCTTCCCATTGAAACTTTTGGTTCTTTCTCAAAAGCTGATACAAAGGCTCTGCTACATGTGCATAATGCGGAATCCAAATAACATAAAACACGCATGCACCCAAGAACCTGCGAACCTCAGTGACATGTATACATTTCACTTTCATTCTCTTAATTACATCAATCTTTGCAGGACAAGGCCTTCTCTCATATGGCCCACACATATGTCCTACAATAAGAACTTCATTCACACCAAACACTGACTTTTGGCCAGACAAGGTAAGGTTCGCCTCTTCCAACCTTGACAAGATATTATCACAATCATTGATATGGTTTGCCACATACTTGCGGCACCCCCTCGAGTCTAGAGCCACATCTATATCGCTTACATCACATCCTTTGATTGGAACATCATCAAGGAAAGGCATTGTAGTTTGCGGTATGAAGTCACGTAGGACTTTGTTCATACCATTCATCATATGTGCAACTGAATTAGTTGCCCCCTGAGGTAAGGTGCACATCCTTACTAAACCCAAGGGTGTCCTCATGGTAGTCAGGTCCGTGCTTTCCATTGCTAGTTGGAACTCATCATAACCTGAGTACAAATCTCTCATAGAATATATTGCCCTTCCTGCAAAGGCCTCTGTGAACGCAACAACAATTGGCCCTATACCCACATTTCTGATTGTCCCCTTATTTACAGGTTGCATATCTTGAATAAAGCGGAAAGAACCATTCTTCTTCGGAACTGTGAACCACCTATTTGAATATGGAGCAGAAGAAGGCTCCAAAATACCCATCTTAATCTTTTCATTAAGAAACTCAATGAGTTTTGGCAAATGACCCTTTGGAACAGGAATAGGCCTCAGGTTCCAAGGTACATGAGGGATAGTGAAGAACACCATAGGAGCCACAGTGGATGGATCAACACACCCTATCTCATAGGGCTTAAATGCAAAAGCTTTTCCGTGTTTGGCAAGCATGCCTTCAAAGAATATCTTTTTAGCTTTTGTCAAACTGTCCTCACAACCAACCTTTAACTCCTTCAAAGAATCCTGTGTGAACTTGTGTCCAATCTTGCTTGGGTCACAAAGGCTAGGTTGCAAAGCAGCTTGCTCCATCTTATTTGTGCAATCTTTTGGTAGAGGTAATGCCAGTGGTTTCACTTTCTTTACCACAGACTTATACTTAATTAGTCTCCACTCGTACCTCAACACATTCAGCATTTTTGAAATCCTCAATGACCTTGTACATTTCTATTGAGCATACTTTCACGACCTCACTTCTCATACACAAATTGCAATCCACTAAAGACTCCAAGTCTTGCATAGTACCCACAAACAAACACTCATCAAACACACTTGCAATGCATTCACCATCTTCTAGCAAAGCATTCATCTTCAAACCTCTTTGTACACTATTTACATGTTTTCGCTCACCCCGCTTTAAGTCCGCACACTTTGTAAAATCAATAGATCCATAGGTTGTTAATCCTACAAAACTTGTAAAAATTGTTTCCTTTGCATATACATCATGCGAGAACGTTTCTCTTCTTGTACAACTACAATCCCGGTCTACAATAGTACATGGCCAAAAGCCCTCATATCCCTATAGTCCTTGAATCATTTGTTTGTCTTTGGAAAGGGTTACTCTCTAATACTTTCACAATTCCTTTCATGGTCCACACAGATATTAAGGAACTGTACTGCACGCTTCCCATCCCTACTCCTTATCCTTGCATAAGGTGACCCATCATCCATCACCTTGGTTTCCATGTGAGTAGCAGTGATGTATGGCTGCCCAAGGATAAGAGGGTATGTAGACATCTCCTGTACAAAGAAATTTTGGTCATCTTTCACATCCCCTATAGTCACCTTTACATTTGGACAAGCTCCGTACAACTCCCCCGATGAGTTGTTTGCTGCACGAATCATCCATCCATGATTTATATCGATCAGCCATTTTCCTTTTTGATAAATACTTTTTGACATGAGGTTAATTTCCGACCCATGATCTATCAACGCAATGTATGGATCTTCTAAGTCTCCCACTTTTACCAGGATCTCAGTAGTTGATCTTGCCCAGTGACTCTTTAGTAGTAGTTGTTATGAGTGGTCTCCACTTCATCTTCATCATCCAAGAAGCGAACGTGTTTTACTCCTCCCCTAGTCTTGTCGCATCCAACAATAGTTTCTTCACCTTGCTCGCCATAGACCTATACACCCTATGCATTTAAAGTCTCTTCTTCACCCTGTACATGGATAGATTCAGTAAGAGACTCCCGCTTCCTCTTTATGATATCAATTTTTTCCTCGTGGAATTCTCGCTTTGCTATACCAAGGACCTCACCCAAGGTAAATTCCACCTTACTGTTTAGAATCCTCTCTTCCAAAACCTTTTTGAGATTTGTTGATGCCTCTGTAGCGGATTGGAGTTTGTAGGTCGGACACTTTGATTTGGATTTTGTTGCATCCTTCTTCTTTTCTCTAGAGGCTTCTTGCATAGGCACTTCGGGGATAGGCATATGTTGCGGGGAAGGTGATCTAGGAGGCACAGTGTCATTTCTACCTCCACTCCTTGTGGCCCGCTTTGAAGGCCCTTCATCCCCATTCTCGCGCCTACATTTCTCTTCAACAATGGCCTCATTTTCTTGACATTTGGCAATGTATGCATGCACTGACAAAGAGTGCACAAAGTCATTCCAACCTATTTCAAGCCGAATGCAATCTCCAGCTTCATGTAAAACCTCTGTAGTCATTTTACCCTTCATAGCAAACTCTATAGCGCATGGTCATAACTCTCCAATACCACTAGATTCCTCTTCTACAACTTGGACTAATCCTTTTTTCTTAATAGGATCCATATTCAACCCATAGGCGGCTGCCTCAACCATTGAGATGGCATGGCTAGGAGCCATGTCCTCAACTTGCTTCTTCATCTCACCTTCTCCAAAGTTTGTCCCCAAGAGATTACCTATTTCAGTTAAGTGAATTTTCCATCTTTAAAGAAAACAAGCTTCTTTGTCAAAGCGTGTTTAAAACTTTCACAATCCCTCCTTCCATGGTCAGTACTATCACACCATATGCATCTATTTACAAAGCCTTTTCTGTTTTGAGTTCCTTGACCTGTAGATTGTCCTGAAGGTTTTCCCTTTTCTTCTAGCCTTGTAATCTTTAACTTGAGTTCTTGCATTCCCTTGACAATATCATCTAGAATGGACTTGTCACTCTTTGAAACCACAATAACAAGCTTTATGGGACTCTGAGGAACACTTGGGAATTGAGTAGGGTTGACTATCATCTTGTCTCTTCGTAGTTGTCGTTTAGTTAATAGTAAAATGGCATCTTCAACTTCATTCCAATTAGTCTTTAAGACTTGTTCTGCATCCTTATCCTCAAGTAGTACGTCTAACTTCTCTTGAATCTCTTTACCTGTGGCTTGCAAAAAGATCTCTGTCTTCTCTGAGTTTAAGGTAGCCTTGTTAGTCCTTGAAATTTGATAAATTAGTGTCCTTTTCTCTCTCATGTAAACATCATTCTACTCTGAAAAACAATCTGACAAACACTCTGACATTCACAAAATTCCGCCATTGCTACAAAATTCAGTACCGACTTGCAAACATACTCTGGAAATACTTGCTACTTCCTTTATGCATTTGGAATATTGCATTGATGAGCCCTGTATTCGTGCCATTAGGGTTGGAGCTACTCCAAAGAGTCCAACAGAGTGGAGTTTGGTGAAGTTTTTGCAATGGTTTGAGAGTGGCCTTTTGTGGCTGGAGTTTTTGGGTTTTTTATGGTTTTTATTGTATATTTTGGTCACCATCAATCATGATTTCAAGTGTTGATCACCTCGACTCACCTTGTAGTGTCTGCAGGCAGGCAAGGGCTTGTAGGTCGAGGAATTTGGAGTTTGAATTGAGCTTGTGGATAGGGTTTTCAGGGAGATTTTGAGTGGTGGTGTGTGTGGGTTGGAATTCAAGTAAATTCCTTGTGTGGTGTTGAGTTGTATGGGTGTGTGAGTGTGCGCACGACGTCTTTTTCTCCATCATCCTTTGGCGATCCCGCTTGGGAGCGGAAATTTGCCGGTTGTGCACCCAGGTGAAGCGGTTTTGCTGTGAATTTCGAGCTTCATTGAAGAAAATTGTTGGTTTTCTTGAGATGCAAGAATTCAATTTTTGTGGAGTTACTCATGCAAGGGAGAAGCGACTCCGAAGAGATGGCTTATAGTCGGCCATTGTTCATAGGGAAGGAGGATGTGAAGGACTGGATTGCAGACTTTGAATGGCTCAAAATGGCCCTCAATTCACTCCATTTCATTTAACTCAAAGAATCCAGATAAATGTTCATGTGTCCAGGAAATTTTTTTTCCAACAACACATGGTCTTTATGTTTGGGCCAAGAAGATTATGAGAGATCTTGGAATGTCCTTTGCCTGTTGTAATTCCGATGATCAACTATGAAAACTCATTTGATGTGCATGTGTTTGTCCTTATCTAAAGTTGAGCTCCATTGAAGTTTCTGGGGATTGGGTAGTCAAAAGTTTTGGGTTCTTGCACGTGTGTTCAAAGGGGTTCTCAAAGAATTGAAACTTGGGTAGCCATGGCTTTCTCTTATCCGGAGTTTCATGGAAGAAGTGATGAAGATGTCGAAGAATTTTTGGAAAAGATGGAGGTTGCTTGCATTAGTAACCAGATTCATGACCCTACGCAAATGTTACGCCTTCTACAAATTTTTTTGAAGAGTGATGCACAAGTTTGGTCCAAGGCATTTGAAGAGGAGTTGTGTGCAGCAGATCCACCTGTAAGATTGAGTTGGCACAATCCAAGGCATGGATTGGAAGTGGAGTTTGTGAAGATAGAAGATCCTGACAAAGTGTGGCAAGAAGTACAAGGTTTGGTGCAGAAGGAAGGTGAGCCAGTAGATGCGTACATATGTAAGCTTTCATTGGCATGGGAGCGAATGTGCAAGGCCTTAGCACCACAGGTACCCCCGCCTGACATGATGAAGAAGGACAGGTTCTTGGATGATCTTTGGGAGAATATACGTTGGAGAGTGGAGCTAAAGAAGCCTAGGACATATGAAGATGCACTAGAGGTAGCAAGGAACAAAGAGTGGAAGTTGAGGAAAATGAGCCAGTTAGGGGTGGAGTCTTTGCCAATGAGGTCTGAATTTCAGCGTATAGAATCTTTACAAGGTCGCATGTCAGGGGTTCATCACGAACAGGTGGTTCCTGTTACTACTCAGGTTATGCCAGCAGTGGTCACTACAGAAGTGCAAGATGATGGGATAAGGCAAGACATGAGGAAAATGGTAGATTTGATGAAGAATCTTAGCCTAAACATGCTAGGTCAAGTGGGAAATAATCGAGGTCGAGGGAGGTATGCAAATCAGCCAGGAGGTGAAGAAAGACCTAGGAATGGTGTTGGACAAAGCAATGGTAGGTTTTGGAGGCAGACACCCACTTGTTACAATTGTGGAGAGTTGGGTCACATCAGCCCGCAATGTGATAAGCCACCAAGGATGGGGGGAGACATGTATCCATTGCCAAGACAGGTGTTAACTAGGTCAAATGATTATGGAATCGAAATAAAGGGAGACGAAGGAACCAATGGATTGACCCAGGAGGAAAAAGGAAAGACAAAAGTGCTAAGTCTAGTCACCTTGGAGAAGGCATCAAAGCTAGAGGATATATTAGTGATGCCTATTGGGAAGAGGACCACAGAGGAAAAGGAAGGAAGAAGTGCCCCAGGTCCTAGTAAGAAGAAAGGAAAGAGCCATGAAGGCGAGGATGTCAAGGCCAAGAGGAAAAGGAGAGCTCGTCGAAAGTTTCATGTTTAATATTTTGCACTAGGGGATGGGCAATTAAGCTATGACTTGAAGGAGGATCTGACGAGCAGGAAGGCAGATGTTACTTTTGGGCAGCTTATAGAGATGGAGCCTAAGCTAAAGCGACAGTGGAAGAGGATGGTTAACCCAATGGAGAAAGAACCAGAGAGAGGTTCAGTGAAGGTGTTGGCGATGGATGAGCCACCAGACATTTGTCCAATAGTAGATGTGTGGCATAAAAGGAAAAATTTGGGACAAGGTTATGTGGATGACGGAGCCCAAATATGCGTCATAACACACTCATGCGTTGAGAAGATGGGTCTCACAGTGGCTGGGGTGTCAGGTTTTCGGATCAGATTGGCAAACCATCAAAAAGTAAAATGCTTGGGTGTTGTAAAGAGCTTAGAAGTGGAGGCATATGATACAAAGGCAGTGGTTGATTTTCATGTGATGCCAGCAGGGTTGGGAGCATATCCTATTATACTGGGCAGACCATGGTTACGTGCAGTGGGAGATGTTCAAGATTGGCGACATGGTACAATTAGCCTCTATGGAAAGACAAGTACCAAGAAACTTTATAATATGGACACAAGGAAACGATTAGAGGAGCTTTATGAAGATGAGGATGAGTCTAGTGATGAAGACTCTTCCACGGTGATAGATGAGGACAGTGATAGCACTACCAACAGTGATGAGGATGATGATGTTGCATTTCTTTCGATGGACAAAGAAATACAGGAGTTTGGTTTAGTTGCATTTGCGAATGAGGTTGAAGATGAAAGTGAAGGGCCTTATGAAGTGATTGAAGGGATGATGCAAACCAAGGTTGAGTTGTCAAAGAAGCAGGAATTGATGACACAAATGATCAGTGGAGACCTCTCAACTATGGAGAAGGATATATATTTGCACATGCTGGCTAGTTTTCCTGATTTGTTCATTACTTCATATAAAGAGATCAGAGGGTTCAAGGGCGAAGAGATGCATATAGAGCTGAAAGAAGGTGCTAAGCGAGTGCGGCAAAGGCTAAGAAGGATGGGTCAAGAGCAAATGGACGCCTTGCAAGAAGAGGTGGACAAGTTATTGAAGGCAGGGTTCATAGTCCCTGTGGAGACCACAGAATGGGTGAGTCTAGTTGTAGTCAGTCCAAAGAAGGATGGGAAGTGGAGAATTTGTGTAGATTTTAAACCCTTAAACTCAGCCACTAAGAAGAACCCATATCCTCTTCCATTCATTGATCAGATCTTGGATTCAGTGGCAGGTTATGAGAGGTACAGTGTGTGTGATGGTTTTTCAGGCTATTTTCAATTGAAGATTTCTCTTAAAGACCGCACAAAGACAACTTTTATTACGCCATGGGGCTGCTATTGCTACACAGTATTTCCATTTGGGTTGTCAAATGGACCTTCCTTCTATCAAGAGAGAGCAAATTGGGTGTTGGAACCATTCATTGGTAGTTGTGTTAAAGCTTTTATGGATGACTTCTGTGTCTATAGCAATAGGGTTGAACACCATGAGAAGCTGTAGATGGTATTGGCTCGATATGATGAATGTGGAGGACAACTAAATCCAAAGAAATGTCATCTAGCACAGCCACGGGTGAAGTTATTGGGCCATATGGTGTCAGAAAATGGCATTGAGGCTGATCTAGATAAGGTTAAGTCTATTATTCTTCTTCCATCACCTACAAGTACGAAGCAATTGGCAACCTTTATACACAAAGTGAAGTACATGGCAAGGTTTATTCCATTGTCTTCTCAGATTCTTTATCCATTACAACAAGTGGCAAAGCATGATCCATTACAATGGGATGACAAGTGTGAAGAAGTGTTTCAAGAGGTGAAATAGGTGTTAGGGGGTTTGTCAGCCATGCAGGCTCCTAATTGGGAGAAAGTTTTTTATGTAAATCCCTCAGTAGGGGATGATGCCATTGGAGCCATGCTATTGCAAAAGGGGAAGGGCAGCCATTATATGAGGCCAATGTATTGTGCAAGCCGAGTGAAGTTGGTAGCGGAGAGAAAGTTCTCGGAAGTAGAGCTAGTGATGGCCAATGTAATATTTGCTTGTCGACGATTTCGTCATTACTTGCTACCACGGCCTTTTGTTTTCTTGACGAGTTATGCCTTTTTGCCACAGTTAATTAATGGTACTAACATGTCAAATGTGGTGAAGAAATGGGTAATTGAGCTGCAAGAGTTTGAGTTCTCTTTTCTAGTGGAAGATAGTACAAGGGGCGCTACCCTAGCTAATTTGTTGACCTACAAGGAGATCCCCTTATTGTTAAGGAAGAGGTGGTGAGAAAGGTAGTTGAAGAAGTGCCACAGATCAACAATGCACATGTGTTGTTCTTTGATGGTTCATACAGAAAGAGCCATGATGCAGCTTCAGGGGGTATAGCACTTTATGATCCAGAGGGGAAGCTAGTATGCAAGAGAGGGTTCATATTGGATGCTCATAGTAACAATGAGACTGAATATGCTACTCTGGAAGCCGGATTAGACATTTGTTTGAAGCATGGGGTCGAAGGTTGAGCATAAAAGGTGATGCCTTGTTAGTGGTGAAGTGCTGGGTGTGTGGAAGAGCAAGAACACCTCATTGAAGGAAATGTGCTTCAGAGTTAAAGGCCTGTTAAAAAAGTTCGAAGCATGGATCATCAGACACATTGAACGTGCTCTAAATGGAGAGGCACATGAAGCAGCTCAAGGCATGATTGGGGAGCTATTTGTGTTGAGGACCACTTTACCTCTTTATCATGGCCGGGAAAGTTTGGATCAAGAAGAGGAGTTTTTGCTAACAGGAATCATTCCAAAGGAGATTCAGAAGTCTAAGAAGTATGGATTTATGCGTAGAGCATACAGGTACAAATTGATTGGTGATGTCTTATACATGAAAGGGGCTGATCTCGTGTTGAGACGTGTACCTTGGCGGGAGGAGCTTTACAGAGTGTTGGAAGAGAATCATGAAGGCGCATGTGGTGGCCATTTTGCTCTAAAGATCACCTTGCATAAGATTTTGCAAGAGAGGTATGTATGGCCTAGTTTGCACAAGGATGTTCACCATTGGTGTAGGTCTTTCAATAGGTGTCAAGCATTCGGGAAGAGAGTGTTGAAGCCAGAGCTACGAAAAACCATTATGGCGTTTGATGTGTTTGAAAAGTGGGGGATTGATGCAATAGGCCCGTTACCTATCACAAGCAAGGGCAAAAGCTATATTTTGACGGCAGTGGACTATCTTTCTAGATGGGTAGAGGCTATAGCAGTAAAACACATCACTGCAAAGGATGTGGCAAAATTTGTGTATGATGAAATATATTGCAAGTTTGGGGTGCCACTAGAGCTACTTTCAGATAAGGGGCCTGGCTTTAGAGCTAAACAGCTAGATTTTTTATGTGCAAAGATGAAGATTAGGCACCAGCATACCACTCCTTATTACCCATAGTGTAATGGCTTAAATGAAAGATTCAATGGTGAGTTGGTACCGATTCTTTCGAAAGTGACAGAGCACCAAGGAAAGAATTGGGATTTGGAATTGCCTAGTCATTAGAAAATTTCGGAGGTCATTTGGAGGGCCTTGTAAGAAATTGTATTTCTCTCTCTAGAAACTCTTTTTAAAATGTACTTGCACCTTGTGAGTACGTCCAAAAGGACAACCAGACACTTTAAAAAGTAGAATTATATTCCCAATTGTCCTTGAAAACGGTCACTTTTTTATTTAATGTGAGCGTCTTTTTCAGGAGGCAGGTGCGGCGCATTCAAGGCAGCTTACGTCATCACTGAAAGTTGAAAAGTCACAAACTATCAAATAGTGATAGATTTTGAGACTTTTGACACCACCAATGCGTTCGGAACGCCAAAATACCCTAAAAACGAATGTCTACTTGTCTCATTCCGACATCCAGAGAGGCAAAAAATGTCAAAAACCCCAAAAAATGGGCTTTTTACTTAAGGCGTGCGAGGAGGCATTCTAAAATGCTAGAATGCCTCTCTGCGCGCCGTTAGTACAAAGCTTCTTTTAGTGATTTTTGGACAATTATCTTTCAAGAAAGCCTACCCATGTTTCTCTATTGCACTTTTGCACCATGCTCTCTATCTCTCTCTCTCTCTCTCTCTCTCTCTCTCATTTCTATAGCTTAGCATATTTAAAGAGAGAGAGAGTGAGAGACTCCCATTACTAACGGCGCGCGTGGAGCATGTTTTGACCTCAAAAAACACCTCCTCGCGCGTTAGTATAAGGTAACAGAAAGACTCTCTCTCTCTCTCTTTCCCCCGCCTTACTTCCTCTCTCTATAACACTCACACATACACACATAAACACATACACTGGTGGATGCACAATACTAAAGGTGCGCATAGAGACATGCACACCGGTTGTGCCTCTCTACGCGCGCCTATAGTATAGAGAGAGAGAGAGAGAGAGAGAGAGAGAGAGAGAGAGAGAGAGGGGATCTTTGTGTTCGTGTGTGTGTGTGTGTGTGTATGTTATATTTGTGTCTCTGTGTGTTTGTGTGTATGTTATATTTGTCTGTCTCTGTGTGTGTGATCAAAATGCACTTTGTAGAATTGTAACAATGGGTGTGTGTGCTCACTCTTATAGACCCGAAATTATGATCTCTAAGGCTAAGATGATGAAGAAAAAACCTATGTGATAGATGGAGGCCGTTTTAGAGATTTTTTGACATTTTTCTCTCAAAAATCTCTCTAAAAGAGGAAAAAAGGGGCTTTTTACTAACGGCGTGCGATGGGGCATTCCAAAATTTTGGAATGCCCCCTCGCGCGCCGTTAGTAAAATGTTCTTTTAGGGGTTTTTGACATTCTTTGCCTCTTTGGATGTCAGAGCTAGGCAATTGGACATTCATTTCTAGGATATTTGGGCGTTCCGGACGCATTGACAGTATCAAAAGTTTCAAAATCTTTCACCACTTGATAGTTTTGTAACTTTTTGAATTCTAGTTATGACGTAACCCGTATCAAATGCACTGCATCTACCTTCTGAAAAAGGTGCTCGCATTAAATGAAAGAGAGTGATCGTCTTCAAGGACCACTAGATTATTAAATGAGGAGAGGGACACCTTTTATATTTTTGTTAATATCAATCTATTTTTCTACGTAACGTAGGCTCTTCTCTCATTGGAGGAGCTTATTTTCCTCTCTCTTCCAAAAGACCTCCGAAATCTCCTAATGGCATTATGGGCTTACCGTACTTCGGTGAAGATAGGTACAGGGTTTACTCCATTTCATTTGGTGTATGGAAAAGAAGCACTATTGCCTGTGGAAGTAGAGTTGCCTGTGGTCAAGATGTTAGAGAAGTTTCTTGGGCTGCCTAGTGATGCATTCGAAGAGAGGCTCTTGCAGTTACAAGAGGTCCAGTTGGATAGGATGAGCGCATTGGAGCATTATGGGCAGATGCAGGATAAGGCTTTGGCAAAGATAAATGAACACGTCAAAACTAAGGGTATTAAGAAACATGACTTGGTTTTGCGCTACAATAGTAAGCTAGACAACACCTTCCAAAAGAAGTTTCAAATTAAGTGGGAAGGCCCTTTCAAGGTAGTGGAGTGTTTTCCAAATGGCACATATCAGCTGGCTAACCTGGATGGTGTTCTACATAAGTCAAGGGTAAATGGATTGCGTCTTAAATTGTATCATGCTAGATTGATGATGGTGGAGCAAGATGAGTTGTCTGTGGATCAAGCAATGTTGGTGAGGGATGAGGAGACCTGTGATGCGGCGAGTCTCATATCTCTCTTTGCTGCTGCTGATCATCAATGATCTAGCAGGCTAGGGGATGGACAAATTATGTCAGGAGTTTTTTGGAGCAAGGGATTGCGCATATGTACATATACATGTATGGTGCATCAAATAAAGAATTGTCCATTTTTCAGAGCCACGCGGTTACGTGGGGCCCACATGTGTACAGGTAGGACAGGGTGTACATAGTGCATCGATTTTCACTATTACCAGTACCACTGTGTTTTTTCTACAATAAGGAGGAGTTGGTAGTGCGTAAAACTTCTTGAGGAAGCTATCCGCGGGCCAATGACATGAGGTAAGCAGGTGCGTCAGATGGCATCTAGTGGTGTCAGGAGGGCGAACGAGGTCAATATTTGCACGCGGATGAGGACGGACACAACGTGGGTGTTTTCTTGTGAGAGTTATGCAGAAATTTCATCATTAGGACCACTTTTTGGGGCCACTTCACGTGGTTGCGAGACACATTATTGAAAAGAAATGAGTGCCAGGTGTGCGGATGATGCAAAAAGGTGACAACTATGCACTGCGAGGTCAGCTTTTGGCCTGTTCAGGATCCGTTTGAGGTCATCTAAAAGGCCAAGGGTGCCCAACTAAAAAAGCTAAGTGTGGGAACTGAAAAACCTGAGAGAAGACCAGAAGAAACGTAGAGAAGAGAGGAGGAACAGTCGCAGGTGTGTTTTTGGGGTTTTTGGAGCCTGTTTTGGCCGTAAACTGCTCATCCGAGGTCGGATTTGAGCACTTTGACATTGTAGACTGGGGTTTTGGGTCGTTTTGGACACGATGGCGCTGTCCATTTTTCCAAATTCCTCACTCTTTTCCTGCTGGTTTTCTGTGGAAGTTTCTCCTATGAGCGAAGATTCTGCTCTAGTTTGTGATTGTATCTGGCTTATTTTACCCATATTGTGTGAGCTATTTGCCCCATTGGTGTTGGCCCAAGATCAATTTTATCTAAACATCAGAAATTCTCCTCTTTTGAGCTGAGTTTTTTGGGTGTGTGTGTGTGTGTGTGTGTGTGTGTGTGTATGTGTGGAGTGGGCAAGTGGATAGTCTCTCTCCTCTCACTCCAGAGGTGTGTTCCCTGTCTCGGTCAGGTGTGTTGTCTAAGCCGAGTGGTGCCCCATAGTGTGTGTGTGTGTATATTCCCAAGAGTGTGTGTCGGGTCGTTATAGAGGCACTGTGTGTGTTTTCATCCTGCTCACAGCCTCGAAGCATGGTGTCATCTTTAAGGGTTGGTCACCCAGTGGATATGATGCCAATAGTTGAAGCTATGCTGGGAAAGAAGACGGAAGTGAAAGCACATGTGGATGGTGGTGCCCAGGTGTGTGTCATGACCGAGGCTATCATGAAGGAAGCATGCATTAAGATCTTAGTGAATGCTTTGATCCGTATGAGGATGGCCAACCACAAAAAGGCAAGGTGTCTTGGAATAGCTGAAGATGTGAAGATAAAAGTCTTGGGGATTGAGTGCTTGGTTGATTGCTACGTGATGCAAGCGGGTGAGAATGAGTATCCAATCATTTTAGGGAGACCATGGCTTATAACCATTGGTGCTAAGCAGGATTGGGGCATGGGCTTGATCACCATCCCCGACAAAGAGAAAGGAAGTACCATTGTCTACAACATGAAGACACACGGGAGCCGTACACAGCCCCTAGTGGAGATGCAAGATACGGATTCTACAGAAACCACATCATATGATAGTGATGCTTCATCTACATCATTAGAATAAAGTGTAGAGGAAGGCTTGATGGAATTATGTCCTGATCTTTTTGGGATAAGTGTTGAAAAGGAAGCATCGATGCATGATGTGAAGGTCAAGGAGGAGAAGGATAGTCCAAAAGCAATTGTAGAGCCTGCCAAAGTGAATGTAAGGAGCATGCTAGGAGAGGACTTGACAAAAAAAGAAAAAAAGGAGTATGAAGACATGTTCAAGGAATTTCCAAAGCTATTCGCCACTAAATATACAGAGTTGCAAGGAGCTAAAGGAGTCAAGCATAGAATCAATCTAAAAGAAGCCAAGCCAAAGGTTCAAAAGCTTAGGAGGTTGTGGGTCATTCATGAAGAGGTGACGAAGCTTTTGGAAGCAGATTTCATCTTTCGAGTGGAGGAGTCTGAATGGGTCTCTCCAGTTGTTATGGTGCCCAAGAAGAACGGAAGATTTAAGATATGTGTTGATTTCAAACCTTTGAATGTTGCCACAAAAAGAAATCATTATCCACTACCCTTCGTAGATGAAATCCTCAATCAGGTTACAGGTCATGAACGTTATTCAATCATGGATGGATTTTTTGGCTACTTTTAGATCCTGATAGCGATTGAAAATCAATTGAAGAAGACCTTCATAACTCCTTGGGGTTGTTTTGAATGCCTTTTGGGCTAGTTAATGCATATTCTACCTTCCAAGGATGGATGAATAGAGTGTTTGGTCCCTACTTGGGTAAGTTCATTCGTGTTTTCATGGATGACATTGGGTGTTATAGCTTGAGGGTCACACATTTGGAGAAGTTGAGGTTGAGTTTTGAAAGGCT
This sequence comes from Adiantum capillus-veneris, assembly GCF_014529385.1. Classification (NCBI taxonomy): domain Eukaryota; kingdom Viridiplantae; phylum Streptophyta; class Polypodiopsida; order Polypodiales; family Pteridaceae; genus Adiantum; species Adiantum capillus-veneris. The sequence continues at coordinate 37,545,982 of NC_140952.1, forward strand.
TCAGCAAGAGGGTGGGCAACTCAACCCAAAGAAGTGTAAGTTTGCTCATGCCAGAGTCTATTTTCTAGGACATGTGGTTTCCCAAAATGGAATAGAAGCTGACCTAGAGAAAGTTAAGGCTTTATTGCTTATGGATCCACCCAACAACACAAAGTATTTGGCATCATTTGTGCATAAGCTCAAGTACTTGTCACGCTTTCTTTGGATGCTATGTCAGTATGTGTATCCTCTCCAGAAATTGAGTCAAAGAGTTCAAGGGTTTGAGTGGATTGAAAACATGCAAGGAGGTATTGTGTGCTTTACCAACAGTGAGTCCTCCCGACTTGCAGTCGATTTTCTATGTATCTATTAGTGTGGGTTCAATAGCTTTTGGGTCGGTTCTCTTACAAAAGCAAGGAAGGAACTTCAAGCCAGTTTATTTTGAGAGCAAGATGAAGAATGTAAGCGAGTTCTCCTATACGTAAATGGAACAGTGGGTATTCGTCTTGGTTCTTGCTTGTCGGAGGTTCAAAACCTATTTGTTGCCCCAAAAGTTCTATGTGCTCACCACATCAAGTCTTTTGCCGCATGTAGTACAACATCTTAAAGTGGACTTTGGAGCTTCAAGAGTATGAGTTTGAGTTTAAAGTGGATCATTCTGTTAAAGCTCACTTGGCAGACATAGTGGTACATAAGGGGGGCGAGCTTCCATCTTACCCAAGGGTTGACAAGGATGATCATGAAGAGGAAGTAGATATTACAGATGCGTATGCAATGATGTTTGATGGTGCATACAGGAAAGTTCTTTAAAAGGCAAGTGGTGGGGTAGTCATTGAGGCAAGCTTTTCCATTCATGGGAACCCCCCATATATTTTTGCCCTTTTAACAAAATATTTCCTATTATATAAGTTACTTTTGATTTTTCTTCCCTTTTTCACAAAAGTTTTAGCCTTTATTAAATAAATAAGACTTATGCTAATCAATCACGATGTAGCATAAATAAGTAAGCTTTCTTTGTTGATATCTCTTTTGACCTTAAATGTTAAATATATATATTCTAAATTACATTATATAGTTTAGTATTTACTAACATATTTTTCATGTATATATATTATTCCACCCTACCAAATATTTCATTCACTAGTTTTCATTTTCAAACCTCAACCCCACTTTCAAATTTCAATAATACCTCCATTTAGATGATTGCCAATCTTTTCAAAACTCTAGGTCATGTTTTCATACACATGAAGGAGCTTACACTTGAAGGCAAGAGAGAAGTCCACTCAAAGGGGACCACCAAAAGACCTTTGCAGCCACAAATAATACATTATTTGGCTGAATTTTTAAAGTAGATAAGAACCCCAAATCTGAAGGAGCGTTCAACATGAAAGATGTAGCTCGTGATCTCAACTTTTAGCTCAATTGTTTTCAGAATTTTTGGACCCCAGTTTTCTCGTGTAATGGTGACACAGGCCATCCCCAATTTTCTTTCCTCTAGAATGGCTATGGTTCTACAAGTCTTCAAGCATGATTACAAGAGACAAGGCTCTTTTAATGAGGTCTTGGCAAGTCTAGAGTGATTCTATCACCATTTTTGGAGGATCCATCCTCATCAACAACTATCCACCTTTGACAATCTCTCTTTTAAATTTCTTACCTCTCTCTTCTCTCCCTAATAAGCTTATGTCTAGCCAAAGCTAGACTATTGTAAATATCTCCTATCCTCTACATCCTACCCACATTCTCTCATCTTCTCTCTCTATTGACTCTGGTATTTTAAATAATAAGGAGCCAAGATGGGAGCCACAATCACATGCACCCTATTTTCCTAGTCACCAAGGTGGGACACTCACCTCAAATAGAAATATTGCTAAATCCTCCCCTCCTTCCTTATATAAGGAGGCCATGAGAGCTCACTTAAAAAAAAGAAAACACACACACACACACACACACACCTATCCATACACACTCTTGTGCTACATGCGTGTAGCATGAACCCTAATCACATAATCACAACACCATCATCATCACCATCACCATGCATAAAAGATGAGCACCACACCTCCACACCACTTGTAATTAAGGGTTGAAGGCACAATTTCAAGAAGAAGAACAGTGGACACACTCATGATATTCCTCGCCATCAACTTCCATCTCTCCATTTTGCCTACTACGATCTTGTCCCCTTCTCATTTTCCTGCCATACGCTACCTAATGTATTCATGTTTTGCAAGCAATCAACACACTCCATCTTGGTGCCATACTTTGTGTCACTTTGGATACATCTGATTGTGAGTATGGTATATGCTTGTTCCTTGCCTTTTTTTTTCTGCTTATGTAAAGGTGTGCGGATTCTCCACCATACACACACACTCTCTCTCTCTCCCTCTCATATTCCTATCATCTTGCTACTTCCATCTTGAGGTGTGCGGATTCGCCACCTCTTGTATGATAAGTGAGCATACTCGCAAGTTTCCCCTACCTCATTATCTTCCTTACTAACTTGCACGAGTAGCAAGCCCATTCTCACTCATTCACCACTCCTCTCACCTTATTCTCTGACCACCCCATTCCACATTTGGGCGTGGATCTTGAAATTTTTTTCCATGGCATGCTTCATTGTGTATATGTATGCGTCCTAGCTGCATATCTTGCTAGGTGGTGCCCCTATTGTGTATCCCCCATGATGAGGCCATTGTGCATAGTCTTGGTGTAGAGGCCATCGGGTCTTTTTTTCACTTCCGCCTCTCATTTGGTGCCCCCACGGAGGAGGGCTCTTGAAACCTTCAGTTTACAAGGCTGACATGTTTACTTCTCTTAATGGACGAGTGGCTTCTTGAATTCTCTAATTGGACCACTGAAGAGGAGGAGCTTCAAGCAGGTTTGACACAAGTCATCAAGACACTCTTGCCAGGGTGTTGTATTGTTAGCATAGAAGAAGTGGTAAGACCCTCTTTCCCTACTCAGATTTTTTACATTTCTCATCATCCCCGCAAGCATAAAAGCAAGGCACAAGCTGCATCATGCTCACATTGTAGCCAAAAACCGCACCTTCGACATGAGTGCAACCCAAAGTGAAGAAAAGGCCATCATTTTCTCCCTCGACATCCGCACAGGCGTTTCCACAACGGTAGGCTTTCAAGTAGCACCAGGCTTCTCTACATCTACGTCCCCATCTTTGCCACCTATTCCACCTACATCCACAACAAGCCTTCAAAACTTGAGGAAGCTACTACGAACGCGTGGCCCCTCCCTCTCCCTTGCACCAAAAGATTCAAGGGTTTTCGAGCGCCGACAATCGCCCCGTCTCCAAAACAAAAGGGTAAATCCTCCAAAGTCTTTCTATACCTCACTCTCATCTCATGAGCCAGGAACTAGAAACAGCAGCATGGATTCTACGTCGTCTACCGAGTGAAGTGGCGGAGCTTGTCATCGACAAGGTCTTTGACACAGGTTTTGCTTGGCGGAAAGACAAGACCCTCCACCTTCAAGGGGTGTTGCTTGTGAATCAAGGCTATGATGACGACTTTACAGCTTGCTATGTATCCATCCAACTTGGATTAATACAAGTGGTAAGACTCACCACCTAACTCATCACACCTGTGTATACACTAGATGGCACTGTATCTTGCAGGAAAGTGAAGTTGCTCAAAGAGAGAGAGTTCAAGCTTTTTCAAGATCTTTCTAGAGGGGAGTTCCTACAGCTAGAAGACGAAGACAACCTTGTCCTGTGGTACTATAAATTTGACCTTGACTACCAAGATCTCTACACCTCCGACTATAACCTTCCACCACGAAGGAGAGAGCCTTTCCGAATTATCATGTGATGGACCCAGTGCATCAACCTTTTGCAAGGAACCAAACTTATGCACCACAACGAATTCAATCAATCAAAGTAATCTTGGACCGCAAGATGTTTTATCAGCAGATCATTACAACCATGTTTGGTAGAGAACGAGTGCAAGAGATAAACACCTCTTCTCTACCCTTTATCCTCCCTATGATTAATCATGAAGTGTCTTTTGATGTAGTTATTTTCATCCTTGTATAGTATGTTTTCCATCTACCGAGCACCCATGTATTGAATCTCTTTTTTTTTTTTTTTTAAAGATTTCTAAGTCAAGTTAATTTTCTCACTCTCACAATGGCAAGTGTAGCATTTCCAACCTTTACTGGTAAGGTGGGTGAGGATACTGCAGACTTTCTAGACAACTTGGAAATAGCATGTGTCATCTCTGCGAGAGATGATGATGCTTCGCGCTTGCGCATCTTCCCACTTCTAATGAAGGTGGAGGCAAGATCATGGTACAATGCCTTGGCACAAGAAACCAAGGAACGGTGGGACTTATTAAGAGCAGCCTTTGTCAAGCGTTTTGGAGAGGACACAACATCAGAGAAGCTATGGCAATTGTTGACAGAGTTGAAGCAGGGCAATATGCTGGAATACGCATCATATGAGTCAAAGTTTGTAGATTTATGGGGGCGATGGGTTGCATCGCTAAGAGAGGATGAGGGGGCACCTAATTTCCTAAAGAAGGGTTGGTTTGTGGCTAGGTTATGGCCAACTCTTAAAGAGAAGGTGAAGGGAAGGTTTCCTGCTACGTATGAGCTAGAAGTTGAAGTGGCCCGCCTTAAAGACAAGAAGTTGCGCCTACAAGCCAGGAATATCGATGAAGAGGAAGCCGTTAGGACCCAGCCACCTCTAACACCACCTACAACAACCGCCCAGAGGATTCAACCACAAGAACCAATTATTGAAGATCAACAAGACCTGCTCAACCGAATCACCAATCAACTTGAGAATCTCTCAGTCCATTTGATACAACAAGGGCATGCACACAATCGCAACCAAGAGCAAGGGAGGGGACAACGAAGGAAAAACCAAGAATACCACTGCTACAATTGTGGGGAGGATGGTCATGGCATGTACTACTGTCCACACCCAAGGAGGCAGAATTTCAACAGAGGAGCCAGGCAAAACTAGGTTTCACCACCGAGAGCAAGACCACCACCACCGAGGGCACCACAACAAGCACCACCCGTGCAAATCCTACAACCACCCATTCAACCACAACCACCACCACCACCACAACCTCTCATTCCACCCTTACCCCCACCACCAGTTAGCAATCAAACAGTAAGCGTCATCAGTCTTGAAGGTAAAGGAAAGGAGAAAGTGGAGGAGGATAAGACCAAAGTTAACACTAGGTTGGTAACCTAACAGGACATAAAAGTGTCCTTTCAGGGTTTTGAAAAAAACCTCCAAAACCATAGTAGATCCACTCATTTTGTAAAATCCTTTCATGAGGTTATAGTTCAAGGCCTACTACACATGGAAAAAATAAGAAACTTGTAAAATTTGTCATCTTTTGGTCACACCAAGCCTCCAAAGTTGATGGACCAGTGCATTTTCATCAAAACAGTCATTTCTTACGTTTTGTTGCATAAAAATAAGATTAGGGATTTTTGTAAGACTTGAGATAAATTCCCTAGTTAACTTCAATGGGTTGGTGATCAGAACATATGATTGCTTCTCACTCACTATTTTTTGTTTTGCCAAAATAAATAGGTACAAAAAAGTTGAATTTTTACCATTCTGCAAACATATCATCAAAGTTTCTATAGCCACGCTCAATACAAATAATATATGCATGTTTTCTTAGTTCCCTATTGTCCTTTATGTTCATAAGGAGCCATGGAGCATGTCAAAATAATAATACATCTCTTACCAAGGGGAATCTTGGGGACAAAGATGAACTGTTAAATACAGCAAACATGAAAAAACTGGGTTCAACATTATGAGTTGTAGAATCCCATAGAAACTATTCAATATCTAGCCAAATTTGATCCTTATGACTAGATATGGTTACTACCTACAAAATGCATGTAGTTGTCACAAGAAACTAACAATATTGAAAAATCTATACTTGATATACTAGAATGTTCCGTTTTCTTCTATAATTGAAAAAATCAACCATCGTTGTGTACTATGCAAAATAGGGTACTAGGTGCCCCAAAACTCAAGGAATGTTAGCTTTATGTTACAATATGAGACATACAAAATCAAAAATGCATTTGGATATCATGCAATCCACCAAAAAAGCCATAGAAGAGCTAAAATTGGCTAAAAAACAGGATTTGACAATTTTTGTAATTTGGTCATAACTTACAACTTTAATATTTAGTTCTCCCTAGAAGCATTAGGACATGTCGAGGACTACTAAAGATAGTTCTCTAGCATTATAGACCTCACAAACATGAATTCTAGAGTGGTATAGTTGCAAAAAGTTAAAAAAAGCCAAAAACTGGACCCGTTTTTTCACACAGTTTAGGTTGTGAAATGTTGTGCAAGGACAATGTTAAAGATATATGGAATTGATATTCCAAAAAAATGTCGAGTTTTTTTCAGCTCATGAGACAACTTTCTAGATAGATAAAACCTCAAAATCCATTTTGAAACTCTTGACATAATTCAAGGAAAATGGTCACTTAACAGGACATAAAAGTGTCCCAGGACATAAAAGTGTCCCATTACCAACCTAGTGTTAAAGGAGTAGATGCCATAGGGGTAAAACGCGCTAGGCATGCTGAATCTTCCCAAAAGGAAGAAAAGCAAAAAGCCGTCCAAGTCACGACATAAAATTGACATTGTAGATTTCTCTTTGGGTGAATGTTCTAACTCATAAGATTTGGTTCAAGATGTTTCTGTGCAGGGTAGCTCTAGCCTTAGGGGGGAGGGCTAATGAGGCAATCTTTTCCATGCATGGGAACCCCCCATATATTTTTGCCCTTTTACCAAAATATTTCCTATTATATAAGTTACTTTTGATTTTTCTTCCCTTTTTCACAAAAGTTTTAGCCTTTATTAAATAAATAAGACTTATGCTAATCAATCACGATGTAGCATAAATAAGTAAGCTTTCTTTGTTGATATCTCTTTTGACCTTAAATCACTACAAGAGATTGTGTGCTCTTGTGACGCTGTTAGCGACGGAAATACACTGGGTTTTTATAACCCCCGGCGTCGCTAATAGCGTTGCTACGAGAGCGTCGCTATATAGAGACGCTCATAGCGACGCTCATAGCGACGGTTATAGCAATGTTTACACAGAAGTCTATAGCGACGCTCATAGCGACGCTACAAAGCCATAAATAGCGACGCCCGAGAGAATTTTTTTTTGGTGACAGGGCATTGAATGCCCGGCCACCCATCAACCATATTGTACTTGATTCACTTTTTAAAAAAAGTGCAAGGGTAGATAATAAACCCAAAATAGTCACCCACAAGACGCATTGTTTGCAAAATTGACAAGCGTAAAATTGACAATTGTACACATCATAGGCAATATGAATTGATTGGCAAATGTAATAATGACAATTGTACAACATCATAGGCATAAACAATTGATTGGCAAAATGAACTCCGATGACAAATGTAATAATATACATGGTTCAAAAAGACGTATAAAATCCGTCTCATGATACATAAGCTATGAGAAACCCTAAACTAATGCTATCTAGCTACGGCTAAACTGACGTCGTCTAGTCAGATGTCTCATCGCGTCCAAGCGGCGTATCTGTCGGATTCTGCAAAAAAAGACAATAAGACAGCTTTCAGTAAGTGTAAACATATAAAGACATTTATAAAACAATACAAAAAATAGAAAAGAGTAAACCCTAATACTAACCATGCCGCCGCGAGAACTGAGAATGTCCATCAGGGCGTTTAAGCCCTTCCTGCCTGCGTACTCGCGCTCGTACGGTGTGGGATCACGTCCTGTCATCGACCACTGTCAAAACATACAAAGATTTCATTATGTTAGAACTAAAAAACTCATAAACCCTAAACTATCGAACATAAAGAGCAATGTGAAAACACTTACAAAATCGGCCTCAAATGATGCCCATCCACCGCTCCCCAAGTGGTGCGAGCTCCCTGCCTCTACTCGCGCTCTGGCTGCATCCTTTTGTTGCTTCCACTTGTCCGGATTCTCGCGCGCTGCTTTATTCGCATTCTTCCAATCTTCTTTGGCCAGCCAATCTGGCCTGTTCCACCCATGCTTGATTGCTTTTTGCACTTCGGAACGCTTGTGTTTGCAGTATTCACGCATTCGAATCTTCATCAGGTCTTAATTGAAGCGCGGATCCCGTGTTGGAATGGGAAACTCATCATGAAGTATGCTGATGACTCTGTTTTTTAAGTCACTTGGTACTTCACTCCATTTGTTTAGTATGTAGTGTCTAAACAGCTGAGAGCAAAGACCACGCATGCGCGAGATCACCTTCTTGCCGTCATCATCCATGATGATGTCGCCGCTGAAGTCGACGGAGTAAGGCAAGCCCTCTGGCCGGTGACGCGTGAACCTGGGTGTCCCAGCAGGGGTCTCTAGCGGCGTGTCGATGGGGGTATGGACGGCAGGTGTCTCCACCGGCGTCTGGGCCCCGAAGTGAGGAGTGTCGAGTGGGGTGGCTCCTGGCGGAGTAGGTAGAGGTGTGTAGCTGGTAGGAATAGTCAGCGGTGCAAAACCTAGCGTAGATGGTGATGTTGTGGCTGGTGTGGGGGCGGGCAAAGAAGGGGAGGGTAAAGAGCCTCGTCGAACACGAGGCGGTGTGGAGGCATCGGTGGCGGAATCCGCACAACAACCACCACCGCCAATACTAGAGCGCCGGTGTCTAGACGAGTGTGAATCTCGTCTCGTCGACGCCGAAGCTTCGGAGCGCACCGAATGCTCGGAAATAGAGGGAGATGCGGATGGAGTAGGAACGCGCGATGATGCGCCAGAGCGATGACGCTCCACGTACCACTGTCTCTGCTGCGGTTACAAAGAAGAAAGAAACTCCTCATCATCCATACCTGCATTAAACACACGAATATTTAAACTTAATATTGAATGAATAGAGTAGACAATGACGCAAAGACCATTAAATACAATGACGTAATGACACATATAAATACAATGACGCAATGAATTGAGTGATAGAAGAGGCAAGTCAAACAAGCAGAATTTTCAATCAAAAGATGTGAGCGCAAGTAGAAAAGAGCGTTATATACCATGGAAGGTACTTAGAGAGCCATAGCTTTTACAACACGGAGCAAAATTGTTCAAATACAATATTTGTGGCTTTAAGAGATCTCTCTCTCATCCTCGCATAACTCAGCATAACTTCCTATATCTATATAGAGCTCTCCGTTTAAACACATATCCTCTGTTTCATTTTGTAGCTCCTCTGCATGCACCCCATATAGAGTAGTAGCATCTTGATGCTCGTCTGGCACCACGGCAGCGGATTCTGATTGAGCATCTTCTCTGATCTCCTCCATTGATGCCGTTGTGATTGGCACATGGTAGCCTTCATACGTTCTTGCACTACGAGGGGCTAGCTCTATGACGTACCACCAGTTTGATGTAGACTTTGTAGGATGAAATATTACCTACCAGAGCCACATAACTTACATGAGAGCTTTCAAGCACATAACTTGTAAAAGGGGGATGTTAACTATTTACATAATTACTTGTTCACAATGCTTGGGTAGTACGAAAGTGTCTCTTAGGTCAGTCCATTTCTTAGTAGAATCCAGCTCAAGAAAACCAGACTCTCCTCTACGCACAGTAGCGTTGCGACCCTCCATGATTATCTTGAACCATTGCACATCGAACAAGTCGATAAAAAATCCTCTGTAATCGATCCTCAAAAAATCTCTTGCAGCGTGCTGAGGTAAGTGAGTTCCGCCACCACAGGATCTGCATCAGAGGAACGTCGTCGACTAGACTGTTCAAATTCTGTGATGATTCCACAATCTTGAGTAAAACGCTTTTTGTCGATTCGTTCCACCCTAAAATGTCGACCTTTACACCATGTTGCTGTGTATGACTTATACTACAACGAACAAAGATTATGAGTGGCTGTTCAAACGTTTAGAAATAAAGTCACTAGCTAATCGTGCATTGCAAACTTACCTTGGTCGCGCAACCCCGAGAGTACTCCCACTCTTCCTCAGTCACTTCGTCACCGCATTGTTGTGCGCTTTTCAATTGGTTGTGCAACCATCTTAAGCTCATGAAGGTTGGTAGGCTCTCCAGAACCGTCGGATAGTGCATCGGTGGTCGTCTTCCCCGTCTCCACTCGATTCGTGCCCTTTGTCGCTCTTGCTTTGCATCCTCATATTGTGAAATCCACTTTTGCATCACTGGATTGTGAAGCATGCAAAATCGGTTGATTTTAGCCTCTAGATCTTCCGTCATCTTCTTCTCAACACCGAGATTGCACATGACAATCCCAGATATGCGCTCATCATCTATGGTTCGCCATAGCGTGTCCCGGGATTTATCAAATCCGTCTAGCCACTCTCCAATGTACACTAGGGACTGTGATACCAACCAACCTTCTACCATGCTACCCTTCGGACGTGCCTTTTGACGCACATATCCCTTAAGCGTTTTCATGAAACGTTCTAAGAAGAACATCCATCTGGAATGAACTGTGCCAGCTATTTCCACCTCATCAACTATGTGAACAAGAAGATGCACCTGAATGGTTAGCATGGTAGTAGGAAAATGTTTCTCAAACATGCACACAAGCTCCGCAGCATTTAGTTTGGCGAATGGTATGGAGTCTACGTTGATCTCCTTTTGTGAGATCCATTGCACCAGCTTTGCAAGTTTGTAGATTGTGTTACGGATGTCGAAAGACAAACATCCCTCAATGGCAACCGGTAAAATAAACTGTAAAGTATGTGCAGCAATGATATTAAAGTCCACATTTTATGCAATGATATTAAAGTCCACTATGAACGTACCTGACACATTTTATGCCAATCGTGTGACTTCAAACCGGTAAGCTTTCCTTCTTTAGTAAAACACGTTCGGAGCGAGTGCATTACGCCAGTGGGGGTCCGCAAAGATCGAATGGTCTCTTTTACTTTGCGTTCTTGGGCTCCTGTGAAAATCCATGGTGCTTTAGGGAGTTTTATCGATCCATCAGACGTTGTTTGCGGCCAATATGGTCAACTCTGGCTCCCAAAGTATCTTTCTTACCGGTCAGATGGTCCCATAGTAGATTACCCACATTCTTGCTCTTGTTACTAACTTTGAAGTTGCTGTTGAATGACTAGAGGTTGTCTAGATGGTCATTGTGTCGGGGATGTAGTGACTCTTGCCGCCCTGAAGATCCACCTTCTTCCCTATCTTCTGAAGACATTTCACCAGTACTTTTGGATCGACGGAGCCCACCATGAGTGAAGGCAGCAATACCCTATATTCCATTGAGGGCTTTCTTCACCCGCTTCATGCAGGCATCGCAATCTATGGAGACCTAAATCTAATCTAATATAACGTAAATCTAAATCTAGCGTAAATAAACGTAAATCTAATTAAAAATAAACCTAAATCTAATCTAATTTAACTTAAATAAACCTAAATATAATTTAACGTAAGTCTACATCTAACCTAATCTTTAACGTCTTTTAGGATAGTTTCCTACGACGTTATAACTCTCTTCTTCTTGTGTATGTGCGCGTGTGTGGATGTGTGTGCCAATAAAAAGAGATAAATGGTATTACCTTTCTATCACCCATGCCAAATATGATAGATTGGTTATGCCATTTCCCTCTTGAATAATAGGTCTTGAGTTCAACTCCTCGTCGGCTAGATCTTTAGGTCTTTTAATTTTAATTAGTTTCCTACGACGTTAAATTAGTTTCTCTCTCTTTCTCTCTCAATGTGTGTGCGTTTTTTTGTTTATGCATGTTTTCTCTCTCTTTTCCTCTCTCAATGTGTGCGTTTTTTGTTTATGCATGTTCTCTCTCTCTTTTTCTCTCTCAATGTGTGCGTTTTTTGTTTATGCATGCTCTCTCTCTCTTTTCCTCTCTCAATGTGTGTGTGCATTCTTTGTTTATGTATGTGTGTGTGCATTTTTGTTTATGTTTGTACTCTCTCTCTCTCTCTCTCTCTCTCTCTCTCTCTCTCTCTCTCTCTCTCAAAAACACTATGTGTGTGTGTATGTGTGAGAGAGAGAGAGAGAGGGAGAGAGAAAGAGGGGAAGGGAACATGAGAGTGAGGAGAGGCAAGGAGCATACCTGGCTCTCCTTCCTCTCCTCGTGTGTGTGTGTGTGTGTGTGTGGAGAAGAAAGAGAGAGAGAGAGAGAGAGAGAGAGAGAGAGGGAGAGCGTTACCTGCTCCTTGCCTGAAGGCGCCGAAAAATCTGAGTTTTTGGACGCTCTCTATTATTTTTTTAGCCCAGTCGGCGTCGCTATGAGCGTGGCAAATTTCTTTGTAAATTAGCGACGCTCATAGCGACGCCGGGAATTCTTTTTTTAGCGTCGCTGTGTGAGCGTCGCTAATATGAATAGCCTCTTGTAGTGAATATTAAATATATATATTCTAAATTACATTATATAGTTTAGTATTTTCTAATATATTTTTCATGTATATATATTATTCCACCCTACCAAATATTTTATTCACGAGTTTTCATTTTCAAACCTCAATCCCACTTTCAAATTTCACTAATACCTCCATCTAGATGATTGCCAATCTTTTCAAAACTCTAGGTCATGTTTTCATACACATGAAGGAGCTTACACTTGAAGGCAAGAGAGAAGTCCACTCAAAGGGGACCACCAAAAGACCTTTGCAGCCACAAATAATACATTATTTGGCTGAATTTTTCAAGTAGCGAAGAACCCCGAATCTGAAGGAGCGTTCAACATGAAAGATGTAGCTCGTGATCTCAACTTTTAGCTCAATTGTTTTCAGAATTTTTGGAGTTATGAACACGGAGATATGATTTTTGTAGTGGACCCCAGTTTTCTCGTGTAATGGTGACACAGGCCATCCCCAATTTTCTTCCCTCTAGAATGTCTATGGTTCTACAAGTCTTCAAGCATGATTACAAGAGACAAGGCTCTTCTACTGAGGTCTTGGCAAGTCTAGAGTGATTCTATCACCATTTTTGGAGGATCCATCCTCATCAACAACTATCCACCTTTGACAATCTCTCTTTTAAATTTCTTACCTCTCTCTTCTCTCCCTAATAAGCTTATGTCTAGCCAAAGCTAGACTATTGTAAATATCTCATATCCTCTACATCCTACCCACATTCTCTCATCTTCTCTCTCTATTGACTTTGGTATTTTAAATAATGAGGAGACAAGATGGGAGCCACAGTCACATGCACCCCATTTTCCTAGTCACCAAAGTGGGACACTCACCTCAAATAGAAATATTGCTAAATCCTCCCCTCCTTCCTTATATAAGGAGGCCATGAGAGCTCACTTAAAAAAAAACACACACACACACCTATCCATACACACTCTTGTGCTACATGCTTGTAGCATGAACCGTAATCACATAATCACAACACCATCATCATCACCATCACCATGCATAAAAGATGAGCACCACACCTCCACACCACTTGTAATTAAGGATTGAAGGCACAATTTCAAGAAGAAGAAGAGTGGACACACTCATGATATTCCTCGCCATCAACTCCCATCTCTCCATTATGCCTCCTACGATCTTGTCCCCTTCTCATTTTCCTGCCATACGCTACCTATTGTATTCATCTTTTGCAAGCAATCAACACACTCCATCTTGGTGCCATACTTTGTGTCAGTTTGGATACATCTCATTGTGAGTATGGTATATGCTTGTTCCTTGCCTTTTTTTTTCTGCTTATGTAAAGGTGTGCGGATTCGCCACCATACACACACACTCTCTCTCTCCCTCTCATATTCCTATCATATTGCTACTTCCATCTTGAGGTGTGCGGATTTGCCACCTCTTGTATGATAAGTGAGCATACTCGCAAGTTTCCCCTACCTCATTACCTTCCTTACTAACATGCATGAGTAGCAAGCCCATTCTCACTCATTCACCACTTCTCTCACCTTATTCTCCGACCACCCCATTCCACATTTGGGCGTCCTAGCTGCATATCTTGCTAGGTGGTGCCCCTATTGTGTATCCCCCATGATGAGGCCATTGTGCATAGTCTTGGTGTAGAGGCTACCGGGTCTATTTTTCACTTCCGCCTCTCATCATTAAGAACCCAAAAGGCGATGTAATCTTTTCTAGAGCTTACGATCTTAATGAAGCTGAAAGTAACAATGAGGCCGAGTATCTCACGCTTTTCCTTGAGTTGAAGCTGTGTGTTGAGTTTGGATTGAAGAGGGTCATTGCAAAGGGGGATGCGTTACTAATCATGAATTATTTGCTTGGTTTGTGGAATGTTAAGAAAGACAATGTGAAGAAGTGGTTTTATGGCATCAAGGAGCTTTTTCATGAGTTTGAGAAGATACAGTTTAAGCATGTTCCTCGTAAGCAAAATAAGGAAGCTGATGAGTTGGCTAGGGACAGGCTGGGGACAAGTTGGATGCCTTGCTAGCTTCTTTAATGGTCAAGGAAGCCTTGTATGCAAGAAGGGAATCATTACAAGATGTAGAAGTATTTCTTGGTAAAGGGCAATTTCCAGAGGTCATGCCAAAGGTTCGACTTAAGAGAATAGTTGCAAAAGCAAGAAACTACACATCAGTATGTGAGCATCTCATGCTTTATGGCAAGGATAGAATTTTGAGAAAAGTTCGTACAAAGAAGAGACAGGCTTGATTTGGGAGCACTGCCCTGAAGAAATAAGCCATCAAGGCAAGGATCAAGTTGTCTTTTGTGTTTTGAGAGCAGGTTGCTGTTGGCCCTCTATGATGAGAGATGCTTATTTTTGGTGCAAGTCATGCCATGAATGACAAGTGTTTGCAAATCGGAAGCTTTTGGCTGATCTTCAAAAAGCTATAATGTCTTTTGATGCATTTTCAAAATCGGGAGTAAATGTTGTAGGTCCAATGCCGAGGACAAATAATGGCAAAAGGTATATCCTTGTGGATGTGAACTATTTGACAAAATGGGTGGCGGCAAGAGCAGTAAAAGATGTAATAGTAGGAAGAGTGGCCTCTTTTTTATATGAACAGGTGTGTTGCAGGTTTGGAGCTCCTATGATTATCATTTCTGATCGTGGACCAGGGTTTAGGGGAAAACTTGTTGCTGCTCTCATGGAGAAATTGAAAATTTAGCATAGGCATTCTTCTCCTTACTACCCACAATGCAATGGATAATTGGTTGAGAATTTCAATGGTCAAATTGTGAAGATGCTATCAAAGTATGCTAGAGAGCATCCTAAAGAGTGGGACTTGGACTTGGAAAAGTGTTTGTGGGCTTATAGAACTGCGTATAGAGTGTCAACACAGTTTACACCATATGATCTTGTTTATGGAAAAGAAGCTCTTATGCCCATACAAGTGCATTTGGATGCTTTGAAGTTGTTGTGTAGAATGCAAGGTGAGCATAATGACAAGTTGCAAGAAAGAATTCTTTCTCTAGAGTTGTTGCGAATGAATAGAGAGAAAGCCAGTGGTTATTATCTTCAACAAGCAGAGACAAGGATGGAGAAAATGAATAAGAGGCTGCCAGAGAAACAGATCAAAGAAGAAGATTTGGTGATGAAGTACGATTCTCGCTTGGATTTTACTTTTTAGAAGAAGTTGAGGGACAAATGGTTGGGTCCATACAGAGTAAAGCATGTATTTTCTAATGGCACCTATGAGTTGAAAAAATTGTGTGGTGAATGTTTGCGCTACAGAATAAATGGTTATAGATTGAAAAAATATTTTGCGAGGGATGTCACTACAAGAGGTTGTGTGCTCTTGTGACGATGTTAGCGACGGAAATACATTGGGTTTTTATAACCCCCGGCGTCGCTAAAACCGTTGCTACGAGCGTCGCTACGAGAGCGTCGCTATAGGCGTCGCTATATAGCGACGCATATAGTGACGCCTATAGCGACGTATATAGCGACGTTTACACAGAAAACTATAGCGACGCTACAAAGCCATAAATAGCGACGCCCGAGAGAAATTTCTTTTGGTGGCAGGGCATTGAAAGCCCTGCCACCCATCAACCATATTGTACTTGATTCACTTTTTAAAAAAAGTGCAATGGAAAAATAATAGACCCAAAATAGTCACCCACAAGACGCATTGTTTGCAAAATTGACAATTGTACACATCATAGGCAAAATGAATTGATTGGCAAATGTAATAATGACAATTGTACAACATCATAGGCATAAAGAATTGATTGGCAAAAGGAACTGCGGTGACAAATGTAATAATATACATGGTTCAAAAAGACGTATAAAATCCGTCTCATGATACATAAGCTATGAGAAACCCTAAACTAATGCTATCTAGCTACGGCTAAACTGACGTCGTCTAGTCAGACGTCTCATCGCGTCCAAGCGGCGTATCTGTCGGATTCTGCAAAAAAAGACAATAAAACAGCTTTCAGTAAGTATAAACATATAACGACATTTATAAAACAATACAAAAAAGAGAAAAGAGTAAACCCTAATACTAACCATGCCGCCGCGAGAACTGAGAATGTCCATCAGGGCGTTTAAGCCCTTCCTGCCTGCGTACTCGCTCTCGTACGGTGTGGGATCACGTCCTGTCATCGACCACTGTCAAAACATACAAAGATTTCATTATGTTAGAACTAAAAAACTCATAAACCCTAAACTATCGAACATAAAGAGCAATGTGAAAACACTTACAAAATCGGCCTCAAATGATGCCCATCCACCGCTTCCCAAGTGGTGCGAGCTCCCTGCCTCTACTCGCGCTCTGGCTGCATCCTTTTGTTGCTTCCACTTGTCAGGATTCTCGTGCGCTGCTTTCTTCGCATTCTTCCAATCTTCTTTGGCCAGCCAATCTGACCTGTTCCACCCATTCTTGATTGCTTTTTGCACTTCGGAACGCTTGTGTTTGCAGTATTCGCACATTCGAATCTTCATCAGGTCTTCATTGAAGCGTTGATCCCGTGTTGGAATGGGAAACTCATCATGAAGTATGCTGATGACTCTGTTTTTTAAGTCACTTGGTACTTCACTCCATTTGTTTAGTATGTAGTGTCTAAACAGCTGAGAGCAAAGACCACGCATGCGCGAGATCACCTTCTTGCCGTCATTATCCATGATGATGCCGCCGCTGATGTCGACGGAGTAAGGCAAGCCCTCTGGCCGGTGACGCGTGAACCTGGGTGTCCTGGCAAGGGTCTCTAGCGGCGTGTCGATGGGGGTACGGACGTCAGGTGTCTCCATCGGCGTCTGGGCCCCGAAGCGAGGAGTGTCGAGTGGCGTGGCTCCTGGCGGAGTAGGTAGAGGTGTGTAGCTTCTAGGAACAGTCAGCCGTGTAAAACCTAGCGTAGATGGCGATGCTGTGGCTGGTGTGGGGGCGGGCAAAGAAGGGGAGGGTAAAGAGCCTCGTCGAACACGAGGCGGTGTGGAGGCATCGGTGGCAGAATCCCCACAACAACCGCCACCGCCACCACTAGAGCGCCGGTGTCAAGACGAGTGTGAAGCTCGTCTCGTCGACGCCGAAGCTTCGGAGCGCGCCGAATGCTCCGAAAGAGAGGGAGATGCGGATGGAGTAGGAACGCGCGATGATGCGCCAGAGCGATGACGCTCCACGTACCACTGTCTCTGCTGCGGTTACAAAGAAGAAAGAAACTCCTCATCATCCATACCTGCATTAAACACACGAATATTTAAACTTAATATTGAATGAATAGAGTAGACAATGACGCAAAGACCATTAAATACAATGATGTAATGACGCATATAAATACAATGACGCAATGAATTGAGTGATAGAAGAGGCAAGTCAAAAAAGCAGAATTTTCAATCAAAAGATGTGAGCGCGAGTAGAAAAGAGCGTTATACACCATGGAAGGTACTTAGAGAGCCAGAGCTTTTACAACACGGAGCAAAATTGTTCAAATACAATATTTGTGGCTTTAAGAGATCTCTCTCTCATCCTCGCATAACTCAGCATAACTTCCTATATCTATATAGAGCTCTCCGTTTAAACACATATCCTCTGTTTCATTTTGTAGCTCCTCTGCATGCACCCCGCATAGAGTAGTAGCATCTTGATGCTCGTCTGGCACCACCGCAGCCGCTTCTAATTGAGCATCTTCTCTGATCTCCTCCATTGATGTCGTTGTGATTGACACATGGTAGCCTTCATACGTCCTTGCAGTACGTCACCGCATTGTTGTGTGCTTTTCAATTGGTTGTGCAACCATCTTAAGCTCATGAAGGTTGGTAGGCTCTCCAGAACCGCTGGATAGTGCATCGGTGGTCGTCTTCCCCGTCTCCACTCGATTCGTGCCCTTTGTCGCTCTTGCTTTGCATCCTCATATTGTGAAATCCACTTTTGCAACACTGGATTGTGAAGCCTGCAAAATTGGTTGATTTTAGCCTCTAGATCTTCCGTCATCTTCTTCTCAACACCGAGATTGCACATGACAATCCCAGATATGCGCTCATCATCTATGGTTCGCCATAGCGTGTCCCGGGATTTATCAAATCCGTCTAGCCACTCTCCAATGTACACTAGGGACTGTGATACCAACCAACCTTCTACCATGCTACCCTCCGGACGTGCCTTTTGACGCACATATCCCTTAAGCGTTTTCATGAAATGCTCTAAGAAGAACATCCATCTGGAATGAACTGTGCCAGCTATTTCCACCTCATCAACTATGTGAACAAGAAGATGCACCTGAATGGTTAGCATTGTAGTAGGAAAATGTTTCTCAAACATGCACACAAGCTCCGCAGCATTTAGTTTGGCGAATGGTATGGAGTCTACGTTGATCTCCTTTTGTGAGATCCATTGCACCGGCTTTGCAAGTTTGTAGATTGTGTTACGGATGTCGAGAGACAAACATCCCTCAATGGCAACCGGTAAAATAAACTGTAAAGTATGTGCAGCAATGATATTAAAGTCCACATTTTATGCAATGATATTAAAGTCCACATTTTATGCAATGATATTAAAGTCCACTATGAACGTACCTGACACATTTTATGCCAATCGTGTGACTTCAAACCGGTAAGCTTTCCTTCTTTAGTAAAACACGTTCGGAGCGAGTGCATTACGCCAGTGGGGGTCCGCAAAGATCGAATGGTCTCTTTTACTTTGCGTTCTTGGGCTCCTGTGAAAATCCATGGTGCTTTAGGGAGTTTTATCGATCCATCAGACGCTGTTTGCAGCCAATATTTCTCCATACGATCCACATTTCTAAGGTCAACTCTGGCTCCCAAAGTATCTTTCTTGCCAATCAAATGGTCCCATAGTAGATTACCCACATTCTTGAATATGTGCATTGGATCGAGCAAGTGATTGATCATGAGTCGGGGCCAGTATGGTAACTCGTACCATAGAGATAGTCTCTTCATCCTTGGAGGCAATCCGTCATCGCACATCTCCTTCTGCTCTAACCATGCTTGTGCAGACATCCTTGGTGGCTCTCTTCCCAAAAAGCCGTCGCGTAACACATGATTCTCTAGAAGATACGCTTGATGACCTTCGTAGATTTGCTTCTTCAGTGAGGGTGCCCTACGTGCATTCAGTCTAGGTCCACATGTGACACATGCTCTGTATCCGCTTGTTTGAAGCTCTGCATGTATACACATGATAATAGATCAACTATGGGAAAAAACAAGATTTACAGTGTCTGAGTGAGGAGTGTCAATAGATCACCTGAGCATTCTGTTAGCCCGGGATAGTCATGCATGGTCCACATTAGAATTCCTCTGATCAAAGCATTCCGTCGTCCTGTGTGTCGGCTCATATCCACCACCTCTATGCCAATCCACAATTGTTGTAGCTCTTCCAATAGTGGACGAAGATACACATCCATATTCCCCACTTTATATCGCCTTGGCACAATCAAGCTTAGCCATAGGTGCCCCTTCTTCGTAGTCAACCACGGGGGAATGTTGTAGTTGATGATGACAACGGGCCATACACTGTAAGATGTTGATCTTTGACCAAATGGATTTACGCCATCCATAGCCAGGCCTAAGCGCAAATTTCGAGCTTCCCTGGCAAAATCCGACCATGTTCCATCTATATGTTTCCACGCTACGCAATCTGCAGGAATTCGTAGCACACCATCCGAAGATTTATTCTCCTCATGCCATGATGCTAGGGCGGCCATGGACTTACATTCGAAGAAATGCTTGATGTGAGGAAGCAGAGGGAAATGTCGCAAAACCTTTTGTGGAATTTTTGTCCCGTGGAGATCTACTCGATATCTTTCGGAATCACATTTCGGACACTTCTCCATGTCTATGTATTCCCCTCTGAAAAGAATGCAGTCATTAGGACAAGCGTGGATAGAATTGTAATCCATCCCCAAGTTTCGCAAAATCTTTCTTGCTTCATCTTGGGAATCTGGCATCACATTGTCAGCTGGTAGTATGTGCTCTTTCAGCAATCTACACAACATAAAAAATGATACAGTCGTGTAAAAATCTATCAGATCATTATACATTTAGAGTTCTATTAAAGTAAACTAATTGTAATAGATCACCTGAAAAGCGCTGTGACGCTAGTGTCACTCCATCCAAACTTTGCCTGCATGTTGAGAAGAACCAGGAGTGCTTTCAATCTAGACATACGTGCTCCATTATACAATGGCGTATCGGCTTCACTTTTCATATCATCATAGATAAGCCTTTCTGAATCCATGATCGTCTCGATCATTTCATCAATCTCGGGCTCAAACATTGCCTCGTTGGGAATGTGCTCTGCATGATCATCCCCCGAGCTGTCAGAGGCTACATCTTGTGGCCTCACATATGCTGCTTGACCAAAGCACCTGCGAACACGTCTATTGGGTTGCAAGATTGCTGCTTGTTGGCCAGCGTCAGAGTCCGACGAGTTATAATTGGCAACAACTCGATCTATAATAGATGGATCGAACTCGCCAAATTCGCGAACGTGCTGCAAAGAAACACGTCTTGTCCGTCGCACAGCATGCTTGCATTGATTACAAGGACATAAGACCCTCGTTGAGAGGTAGGTGTTTCAGTTGGACGGTCCCACATCCTCGTCGCTACTCATAATGAGGATAAAAAACTTATAACCTGGACAACAAATTTAATATTCTATTGGCATTCTTCGTCTTATCTCTCTCTCTCTCTCTCTCTCTCTCTCTCTCTCTCTCTCTCTCTCTCTCTCTCTCTCTCTCTCTCTCTCTCTCTCTCTCTCTCTCTCTCTCTCTCTCTCTCTCTCTCTCTCTTTACCTCACATTCTCTAGTCATGTCCAATCCCCGCACACCTCGGTCTAGAGGTGCACGGAGATCAGAACCACCGGGTTATAATCTCGTCTTTATTGGTCAATACCTATATTTGTGGGTACAAGAAATCTACACACCCACGTCTACATGATACTGCATGTAGTGGACAATACCCCTTTGCCTCTTCTCTAGCTGTAGCACTTCACAGCATCTTAACATCTTTTCACAGTAGATCTTTTCACTGTTCGTCTAACTCTAAACCCTAAACCGTAAGTAATTCTTGCGTGGACTCGATCTAACGTAAATAAGCGTAAATCCAAATAAACGTAAATCTAACTAAAAATAAAGCTAAATCTAATTTAACGTAAGTCTAATGACTAGAGGTTGTCTAGATGGTCATTGTGTCGAGGATGTAGTGACTCTTGCCGCCCTGAAGATCCACCTTCTTCCCTATCTTCTGAAGACATTTCACCAGTACTTTTGGATCGACGGAGCCCACCATGAGTGAAGGCAGCAATACCCTATATTCCATTGAGGGCTTTCTTCACCCGCTTCATGCAGGCATCGCAGTCTATGGAGACCTAAATCTAATCTAATATAACATAAATATACTAGTTAAAAATAAACCTAAATCTAATTTAATGTAAGTCTACATATAACCTAATCTTTAACGTCTTTTAAGATAGTTTCCTACGACGTTATAACTCTCTTCTTCTTGTGTGTGTGCGCGTGTGTGGATGTGTGTGCCAATGAAAAGAGATAAATGGTATAACCTTTCTATCACCCATGCCAAGTATGATAGATTGATTATGCCATTTCCCTCTTGAATAATAGGTCTTGAGTTCAACTCCTCGTCGGCTAGATCTTTAGGTCTTTTAATTTTAATTAGTTTCCTACGACGTTAAATTAGTTTCTCTCTCTTTCTCTCTCAATGTGTGTGCGTTTTTTTGGATCGTATGCATGTTTTCTCTCTCTTTTCCTCTCTCAATGTGTGCGTTTTTTGTTTATGCATGCTCTCTCTCTCTTTTTCTCTCTCAATGTGTGTGTGCATTCTTTGTTTATGTATGTGTGTGTGCGTTTTTGTTTTTGTTTTTACACTCTCTCTCTCTCTCTCTCTCTCTCTCTCTCTCTCAAAAACACTATGTGTGTGTGTGTATGTGTGTGTGTGAGAGAGAGAGAGAGAGGGAGAGAGAAAGAGGGGAAGGGAACATGAGAATGAGGAGAGGGAAGGAGCATACCTGGCTCTCCTTCCTCTCCTCGTGTGTGTGTGTGTGTGTATGTGTGTGGAGAAGAAAAAGAGAGAGAGAGAGAGAGAGAGAGAGAGAGAGAGAGAGAGAGAGAGTGAGGGAGAGCGTTACCTGCTCCTTGCTTGAGGGCGCCGAAAAACTCAGATCTGAGATCTGAGTTTTTGGGCACGCTCGGTTAATTTTTTACCCCAGCTGGCGTCGCTATGAGCGTCGCTATAAGCGTCGCTATGAGCGTCGCTATAAGCGTCGCTAATATGAATAGGCTCTTGTAGTGTGTGGTTCCAGATGCAAATAGTCTCTTGGTTGAGCATAAATACTCTACCTAGAGGGTGGGCATTGATGATAGACCGCATTTGGCGTGTACAAAGTAGCATTTATATGCATGGTCATATGTAAAAAAGGATGTAAATACATGAATTAGGGAGCTTTTCAAAGTGGTTTCAAGTTCGAAAAAAGATGCAACGTGTACATATTGTGAATAGTCAGGTTCGCGCGAGAGTAGTCGGACACATGTACATGCCCGTATAGGGTATCGGGCCCTTGGGTATGGTTCTAGGTGGATTATTTTGGTTCTCAAGAATGTTTTTGAGCTTTCTAGAATGTAAATAATGCAAGCAACAAGTATGGGTACTCTCATCCCTCTCAAGAAGTTTGGGACATGCAGTAACTATCTATTTATAGTGCCTGATTTGCAGTGATGCGTGCACCGCCCTAGAAGTGGTCAAAAATAGAATTTGGGGATGTGGAAATGTGATTTGGGTATCAAGGATCAAGAATGAAAATTTTGGTGAATTTTGGAGTCCGTTTGGGGTTTTTCCCGTGAAAAATGCCCGCCGGGGGTCAAAATTGGCCAAAATTGGGCCAAAAAGGTCAAAAAAGGTGTGAAATGGCTTCAAATTGCCACGTCACTCACGGTGCCGTGATCGTTCAGGATGAGGGAGAACTTTTGGAGAGAAATATCAACACTTTCACCCCTCTGTGTGTGGGAGGGAGCAAGGTTCCTACAGGTGGTCTAGTGCAGTCCCCTTGCGTTCACGTCCTATTTTCGAGTGTGTGGAGAAGTGAATAAGAGCTTTCTCTCTTCAATTTTGCACTTGGGAGAGTCTATGGAATTTCTTAGGTTTCCATGGATCTGTGTGTGCAAGGAATTGAGGGAAGAAGGTGCGGCTTTTTGCGAGACTATGTTACCCTGTATCGGTGCCATTAGGGTTGGCGCTACTCCAAAGAGTCCAAAAGAGTGGAGTTTGGTGAAGCTTTTGCAATGGTTTGAGAGTGGCCTTTTGTGGCTGGATTTTTTGGGTTTTTGATGGTTTTTCTTGTATATTTTTTTCACCACATCAAACGTGATTTCAAGTGTTGATCACCAAGACTCACCTTGTAGTGTCTGCAGGCAGGCAAGGGCTTGTAGGTCGAGGTGTTTGGAGTTTGAATTGAGCTTGTGGGTAGAGTTTTCAGAGATATTTTGAGTGGTGTTGTGTGTGGGTTGGAATTCAAGTAAATTCCTTGTGTGGTGTTGAGTTGTCTGGGTGTGTGAGTGTGCGCACGACGTCTTTTGCTCCATCAACGTGTAAAGCATATGAGAAACCATTCAAACTCTCCGTCAAGTTTGAAATTTGAAATTGACGGTGAATTTGAAATACCTGTAATTAGTTGCCGTGAACTTTCTTGCCACCGTCACTTATGCTTTGTAGGAATCAAAGATGGTGATGGTGTTAAATACTGCTGTATGGTTGGGCTTGAACATTTTTTTCATTTCTGCAATGCCCCAAGTCGCCACTACCGCCCTCTCGTGCTACCTGCACACCTCTAGTAAGAAGCAACAGTAGCCCTCGTTGCATCTATAGTAGCAGTAACAGCCTGTGCACCTCTTGCAAGAAGCAGCAATAGCCCGCGTCGTAGACCCCCCGACGCCTACAACAACACCAACAAGAGGAGCAGAAGTAGGCTCCCTCTGGATCTGTTAATGATCATGTAGATGTATCTGCCACTGTAGCATCACAGAACTTGTGCCACTACTGTTTGTCATGCCTAGATTTGTAGTGGTTGGAAACATTGACAAGCTATGGCATGATGTTGTCGATGGCATTGTCACAGATCATAAACCAGAGGGCACCTTGGGAGGAGGGAGAATGGCTCGAAGGAGTATGCGAGCCAGCTATAGTCGACCTTGTTGGTTTTCTTAATGTCGGCCACTCAGAGTATCTCGCCCCAACCGCGTTCTTGTACTCGCACCATGTCACCCTGTCAGCATGTGTTGGTATCATCAACACCGTTAGCAGCACCATAAAATCACTAACAACTGCCCACGACCCTGCCAACCCTACGATATTGTAGTTCATTGTAGCTTTGAGACAAGCTGGAGCTTTCTATTGTGCGCAGGTCAGACAAACAACATTGACATGAGGTGTCTCTGACTGCCAAGGCTGCCTCTGAGTCTCCAACTAGTAGCCACCCACACCTTGCTTGACCACTACAGTTTGGCACAAATTGGCGTCGCCCTACCATGCACGTCAAAGCAGCGGTATATGGACATGTACTATCAAAGTTCAATTGGCAAGGCTCCCATATATTATACATGGCTTGACCATGTTTGGTTAGAGATTTAAACAAACTAGTACGCCTTCGCCCCCCCCCCCCCCCCCCCCCCCCCCCCCCCCTCTCTCTCTCTCTCTCTCTCTCTCTCTCTCTCTCTCTCTCTCTCTCACACACACACACACACACACACACACACACAACGCACTCAACTGCATGCCACATTGCCGAAAGTGGTCGGCTTTAAACAAATACACCAGCCCAGTATTTTGTGTCCTCTTACTATTCGCACCCCTCTTATTACTATTTTGTGTCCTCTTACTATTGGCACCCCTTTTTCAGCCACACTTTTGACTCCAAACAGCATGGTGGCTCAAACTTCCATCCCACCTCCAAGAACAGGTAGTAAACAAAGCAAAAGGGTTAAGTCTCCATGCAAAATATCTAGAGGCTTTACACCTAAAATTGAGCCTAATTGAATCCCTTTTCCATATGAGAAAACTTTACAAGGCTCGAACCTATGTTTGAGCCTCCAACCTTTGAGTTGGAAAGTAGGTGTAAAGAAAAACTAAAAGGGCTAATTTTGCATGCAAAATAGTTCACAACCCTTTTTCAGCCACAATTTTGACTCCAAATAGCATGGAGGCTCGAACTTAAGTTCGAGCCCCATCCCTTGGAGGTGGAAAAAAGAGGTAGTAAACCAACCAAAAGGGTTTAGTCTCCATGCAAAAGATCTAGAGGTTTACACCTAAAATTGAGCCTAGATCCCTTTTCCGGATGGGAAAACTCTACAAGGCTTGAACATAAGTTTAAGCCTCCAACCTTTTGAGTTGGAAAGTAGGTGTAGAGAAAAACCAAAACGGTTAAGTTTGCATGAAAAATAAATCACACCCCTTTTTCAGCCACAATTTTGACTTCAAATAGCATGGAGGCTCAAAGTTAATTTTGAGTCCCATCCCTTGGATGTGGAAATAAGAGGTAGTAGAAAAACCAAAAGGGTTCCATGCAAAAGATCTAGAGAGTTCCACCTAAAATTGAGCCTAGATCTCTTTTGTGGAGGGGAAAACACAACAAGGGTCAAACCTAAGTTCGAGCTTCCAACCGTTCAAGCTGGAAAGCAAGTGTAGAGAGAAGCCAAAAGGGTTAATCTTGCACGCAAAATAGTTCAAACCCCTTCTTCAGCCCCACATTTTCAACTCCAAATAGCATGGAGGCTCAAACTTAAGTTCGAGCCCCATCCCTTGGAGGTGGAAAGAAGAGGTAGTAGACAAATCAAAAGGGCTAAGTCTTCATGCAAAAGATCTAGAGGTTTACACCTAAAATTGAGCCTAGATCCCTTTTGCGGATACTACAAGGCTTGAACCTAAGTTTGAGCCTCCAACCTTTTGAGTTGGAAAGTAGGTGTAGAGAAAAACCACAAGGGTTATGTTTGCGTGCAAATAGTTCACATGTTTATATGTGAAAGTAAGCCACAAACCCTTTTGTGGAGGAGAAAGTACTATTGAGGCTCTTCCACCCCTTCTAGTTGTGAGAAAGAGAAGAAAATATTTGCATCTCCAGTCGAGGAAAACATTAAGAGGCTTGAACTCAAGTTTGAGCCTCCACCACTAGTAGGTGGATAGAAGGGCTAGAAAAACATAGGAAGCCTAAATGCAATAATAAACCTCAATCTCTTTTGGGGCAGGAAATACTATGAGGCTTGAATTCAAGTTGGGTTCAAACCTCCACCACTTGGAGAAGGGGTAAAAAAAAACTACAAGGTTTGAATTTCCATGCAAAATCTCAAGAGTCTTAGATGAAAGAATGAGCACTAATCCCTTCCGAGGAAGAAACTTGGTAAGTGCTAACAAGGAGTGGAGAAATGTGAGGGGTTGAGTATCCATGCAAATTTTCAAGTATCTTAAATGCCTTTTGCATGTAGAAACAAGGGGAGGCTGAAACTTAACTTTGAGCCTTTGTCTAGGTGGGAAAACTTAACTTTAAGCCTTTGTCTTGGTGGGAAAACCATCAAGCTTAAACTTAAGTTTGAGCCTCCTGCCCTTCTAAGGGGGAAAAAGGATTGGTAAAAACGTAGAATGGTTGAGAGTTCATGCTTCCATAGTGCCATTAGGAAATTTCAGAGGACATTTGGAGGGCCATATGAAGAGAGAGAAAAATAGAGCGCGTCCAATGAACATGAAGGCTACGTTACGTAGGAAAGTACGTGGAAAGACTCAAAAAATAGGAAAATAGCATAAAACTTTCACGAAACTAAGATTGTAGCATAGTAATTTCCTTCCTTTTACTGAGCTTTTAGGTGCTTGCATGTGGTCCCACTTCTGATATTCTCTTATGGTCATTAACGTACTGGAGGGTGACCATTAAGCCCGCACAAGATATTGGAATTCTAAAACACTTTCCCTCCATTAGAATGCTTTCAAAGTGAATCTCCTTCCACTAAAGCTTTTCTCTGAGAGTTATGGCGTCCACGTCTTCTCGCCCAAGAGCCTCCAGGTGTTTACTGTCTCTCACACCAACAACCAACAACTGCACTTTGCCTAGAAGGCCAAGTAGTAGCATATCCTCAATTACAATACCAGCTTCAATAAGTGCAGAGAACCAATGGGTTGGACAAAGGATAAACAAAGGTTCATGGGTCCTCATGCAACCAAGAAGACCCAAGAGGCCAGGGTGTTGGATTTCAAAGTTGAAATCGGCAAAAGATCTGTAAAGGAAGTTCTTGTTCAGCATGTGTTTACCCATCCAGAGGTGATAGCAAACGGTGGAAATGTATCAGATATACATCAACCACGTTGCAATTGTGAGTACTCTTGACATGTGAACTTACTGATACTCTCATTATAACTTTTCTTATATATTTTGCAATGTTTCTCCTGCTTGTTATGAGTAATGTCTCCATTCTTCACAGCTCAATTACATTAGATTTGTCATTTGTACTTATTGATACTCTTAGTTTAACTCTTCTTATATATATTGCAGATGTTTATCCCTCTTCTTATGAGAAATGGGAACCTGTGGAGTGCATAATAGGCCTCTTCCATGTTGTTCAGGCCCACATTGGTTCTCTACAGTACTCAAAGAGGAGCAGCAAAAGACTGGCTGATGAGGGAATCTTTTTTTATGACCACTTTTACCAACTCAGCTCAGGGAATAAGAATGGCATGTTGGTGAAAGTGCCTCTACCAACCGATTGGAACACTGTGGATTGGCCAGTTCCCGAGGAAACAATGGTGGAGGCAATGCGAAGTAAGCTCTACAAGGATATACAAAGGTCTCTACGTAGCTCTATTCCTACCAAACTGGTTAGAATTGCAAACTTTTGTCCTGTTGCACTCTTCATAGAGCTGTTTCATAGCTACAACATCCGAGTTACAAAAACTATGTTCATGTGCAAGTCATTTCAGCAGTCATCTTGTGACAAACTTCTTGACAAAGGATGGTATGCAAAGGAAGAGATTGGTTTACAGTGCGAGGTCGCGCTTGATACTCTAGTTGTCAAGTACATGATTGCAAGCCAATCACTGTTACTCTCATTTTGGTATATGCGATCACAAATGCTAAATGGTAAGTACATTCCTATGGACCAGGTTTCTGCAGGTTTGGAAGATAATCCTACTGTGGATGTGGAAGTGATTGATAAAGAGCATGGCCTACTATTGGTGGTTACAATAAGGGAGCTATGCACTCTTCAGCATTTGCGAAATGACATCATTGAAGAGTCAATGGACAAGGACCTATCAGATTTTTCCTTTTTCTTAGCTGGCCGTAAGGTGATGCGGCGAAGGGAAAAAGATATTTTGTGCAAAGATTTGGATGGTCGGGTTGAAGTAGTGTCAATGTAACAGATATTCTTGTGAACCCAAGTGTATACAAATGACTTTCAAGACATGAAGTTTATTGATCTCATTTTTCAATTGTGCCCTGTGAAAAAGTGTGCTTGAAATACATTTCTTTACCACGTCAAATCTCTCTCTCTCTCTCTCTCTCTCTATATATATATATATATATATATATATATGTTAGACAAGACAAAGACATGATAGAAGAATCATCTTAATTCATTAGAAAGTACAAACTCGTCCGTGAACAATGGACTGAGATACAATTTTTGTAAGTATGGAATCAGAATGTCTTCAAGGTAAAAATCGAAGGAATGCCCCTCGAAAGAAGGTGGTGAGATAGTTGTTCCCAGCGGATTTAGTTCTCCCTTTTCAGGAGTATCATCAATTAGTAGTGTATTAGTTGCATCAAAGGGTACACCGATTTGGCTAAACGGTTTGTACAAAAGAGGTAAGCCTAGTTTTTTAGGGTGGTAGTGGCCCTCAACGGTAACGCATTTTCTTTGATCATACAAAAAGGCAAAATTTGACGTGTGAGCTTGGCATAGACTGCAAACTATTGCAACTAGTGGCGACAAGTTTTGCCTTTGCATTGAAGACCATATGGCAACTCTGAAGCGCGGAAGAAGAAACTGAATAAATTCCTTGGTTCCTGGACGAACCACGACTCGACAAGTTCCCATCCGAAACGTTTGCAAATCCTCAAAGGGTCCTCTGTCACCGAGAGGCACCCGCATCAGCAGCAATCCATTGACGTCCAAGATAATCAACCTCTGTAAAAGTTGACAAGTATAGATAAGTAGTTAGAAGCTGAACATATTTTGCCATACTTGAATAGACATTACCGGAACAACCGTATCTACAGGTAGCAAGGGTCCATACTGGGTCTCTGTAGTGTTCATGTCGTTGTTGCTCTCCTCCGCTTTATCTTCATAGTCATCATTCACATCTTCATCAGGGGTTTTCCCCATGGCTCTTTCTGCCTCGTTCAAGGTGTCTTCCAAGGTCTTTTCGTCTCCCTCGGTTGATCGGCTTGCCTCATACATCCTTGCCTGATCCATATCATTTTGCTCATCCCTAGGCCTGCTTTCCTCATCCATATAATTTTGCTCATCTATAGGCCTGCTTTCCTCATCTTGGGTTTCAGCCATAGGCTCTTTTGGCTCCTCCACTGGCTGACTTGGATCTTTCATTGTCTCTTCCGGTTGAACCTTAGCACCTTCCATATGTTCATTTGACCTTTCCTCATCCTCGGCTCTTTCATCTTCTACTGATATGACCCCCTCGGCCCGTTGCGATTCCACTGTATCGGATGTAGGGGTTTGTCGTGGTGGCACATCATGTTTTGTAAGATCAATAGTGCGCTCATCCAAGCCGCTATCTTCAAGCTCTCTAGGGCTAGACATAGTAAGCAGGTGTTGAATTAAACTTACCCGGTATCTTTGCAAATAATCATATGTGTAGTTTTTTAAAGCACTCTGCAAAATTGAAAGACCACATGGTGAGAATTCTTTTATAGACTAAACCAAAACTAACTGAATGCATTGCCAAATGGGTACCTTAGTCATGAAAGGTTTTAATGCAAAGTAGCTTTGCAGGACATATTCTGCATGGAGAAGACATCTCCAGCCGCAAGAATTCCCATCGGTTTGATTTGGGACATGTACTTCTTTGATTGGGGCCTTGTATAGTTCATACCTTCCACATAGCTTGCCATAGGCAAGCAACAACCTCTTTATACAACTGCACAAAGCAATGTCAAGATGCTAGCATGAGGCTTCAAATTTACATGGATATCTATAAGAAACACTTTCTGATACAAAATACTTACAACCTAATTTCAGGGTGGGTTCCTTTTATTGAATTGAACACCCACACTGCTGGTTGGTCAACATCAAGGCATATGAGACTCCAGTGATGGTTGTTCTCATATGGAAAGATGATCACAGTAACTTCCAGCATAGCACAGTGGAGAAACCAACTCTCAAAGGTCCCAGATGGACTGTTCTTTTGTCTAATAATTACTGACATTTGTGGATCAAGGAGAAACACCTCTGTGTGAGTGTGCAGTGGGAGTTGACTTTTGATCAGGCTGCAGAGACTCTACCTTGATCAGGCTGCAGAGACTCTACCTGAGCTAGCAAACCTATTATCTGAGTTTTCAAAGCTAGCAAGATAGTAACACTTACTTAAGACAAGCATAGATAATTGTGTCTGAAATCTGAGCATCTGGATTCTGCAATAAATCAATGTCCACTTTTTCCAGAGCTAGCTTTCTGGCTCCATCTACAAATGGTATCTCTGCAAGCAAACCATTCTTCATTGAAAGTAGAGTTTCTTGATTTCTTGCCTCTATAGACAGGGTCACATTGCACTCTGTTTGCCTCTGGGACTCCACTGCTACTTTTGCTTTCTCCTTAAGCTCTGCTTCCCTCATGTCCTCTGTTTGGCGAGCAATAGTCTCTGCCCTTGCCCTTGTATTCACATCATGTGTGACATCTACAACTGTGAGTTGTGGCACTAGCTCCGGGGGGTATAACAAAATTTCCCTCATTTTCTTATCCTTGCAGACATTGGGGACCAGCAGTTTGTCATACCTCCACCTTATTCTTTTCAGTGTCTCACTATCTTTGTCCATTATAGTAACCCTGTGGGCATGGGCAGCAACAATGGTCATGTCACTGAAGTACTCTAGTAGGAAGTCCTCTGCTGCTTCCTGTAGAGCCAGTAATGCCACCACCTTCCACCTTTTGGTGCCCCAGGTAGCTTCATCACATATGGACCTCACCATCCTCTGGAAGGGCAGCTTTGGTATGCATAAATCTACACATTTCTGTGCCTTTCTGATTTCTCTGAAAAGTCCCATGCAGGTTTGCAGCTTCTTCATCCTTGGCCCTTTCAGAATTTTATTTGGTTTTCCAGGTCTTTTCTTTGGGGTTGTAGATCTGCTACTTGCTTTAGATGCTAATCCTGGTCCCTTGCCTGCCTTCCTTGCAGTGGCTTTTGTTCTAGCCATCTCACTGTACACCAAAAGAAGAGTCTCAATCCCCTTCTCTCTTTCTATGACTCTCTCTCTCTCTCTCTCTCTCCTTTCTATAGCTTAGCATATCTAAATAGAGAGAGAGAGAGAGAGAGAGAGAGAGAGAGAGAGAGAGAGAGAGAGAGAGAGTGCGCATTACTAAAGGCGCGCGCGGAGCATGTTTTTACCTCAACAAACACCTCCACGCGCCGTTAGTATAGGGTAAAATAATACACACATACTCCTCTCTCTCTCTCTCTCTCTCTCTCTCTCTCTCTCTCTCTCTCTCTCTCTCTCTCTCTCTCTGGTCAATGCATTGTACTAACGGCGTGCATAGAGACATGCACTACGGGTATGCTTCTCTACGCGCGCCTTTGGTACAGAGAGAGAGAGAGAGAGAGAGAGAGAGAGAGAGAGAGAGAGAGAGAGAGAGAGAGAGAGAGAGAGAGAGAGAGAGAGTATGTGTGTGTGTGTGTGTGTGTGTGTTTGTATTTTAAAGATGTGTGTCTGTGTGTAAGTGAGTGTGTTTGTGAGTGTGTGTGTGTGTGTGTGTGTGTGTGTGGGTGTGTGTGTGTGTGTGTGTTTGTGAGTGTGTGTGTGTGGGTGTGTATGTGTGTGTGTGTGTGTGTGTGTGTGTGTGTGTGTTTGTGAGTGTGTGTGTGTGGGTGTGTATGTGTGTGTGTGTGTGTGTGTTTGTATTTTAAAGATGTGTGTCTGTGTGTTTGTGAGTGTGTTTGTGTGTGGGTGTGTGTGTGTGTGTGTGTTTGTGAGTGTGTGTGTGTGGGTGACAGAAACAGAGATAGAGAGATAGAGGCAAAGGCAGAGGGAGAGGCAGACCTTCGTTATGTCGAAGGGTGGGCTTGCTGTCGGAGACGCAGACAACGGCTCTTGCACTCTCTCTCTCTCTCACTCACTCTCTCTCTCACTCACTCTCTTTCACGAGGTGTGGTTTTTCTCTCTCTTGACCTCTTTATATGACGTACAAAAGTATACGGTCTCAATAATGACCACTCGTGTGACAGCATGCAAATATACTATAATTTATAGTGACATGTGGGGCGCCGCCGTGTGTATCCGTTATAAGTGTGATTTTGAGAGAGAGAAAGAGAGAGAACAAGAGAGAGAGAGAGAGAGAGAGAGAGAGAGAGAGAGAGAGAGAGAGAGAGAGAGAGAGAGAGAGCCAGAGAAAGAGAGAGACAGAGAGAGAGAGAGTCTTAGAGAGACAGAGAGAGAGAAAGAGTGATCAGATTGTCACAGAGATAGAGAGAGGGAGAGACACAGATTGAGAGAGACATAGAGAGAGGGAGTCCTTACTCTCAGAGAGAGAGAGAGAGAGAGAGAGAGAGAGGGAGGGAGAGAGACAAAGTCAATTTGACACACAGAAAAGCAATGGAGGAGACACCTCCCTTGGAGTTCCTGCAAACCCCACCAACAAAAGGTGATCTCTCACTCTTTCTCTCTGTATTTCCAACAGTTGGTACAAATTGTGTGTGTGTGTGTGTGTCTAAACAAAGAAAAACCCAGACTGTTGTTCAACACACACACCTCAATACCCATACTTCCATAGACAGAGACAGAGACACACATACACACAGACACACCCATACATTGTCTCTTTCCCTACCCTCTCTGTACACGTTACTAACGGCGCGCATAGCCAACCAAATATTGGCTCCAGCTCTCTCCGCGCGCCGTTAGTATTGTTATGACTCTCTCAGTTGTACTTAAGGCGCGCGGAGAGAGCTGCAAAACGCACTTTTCCTTCCTCGCGCGCCTTTAGTCAAATAGAAAAATACAAAGAGAGAGAGAGAGAGAGAGAGAGAGAGAGAGAGAGAGAGAGAGAGAGAGAGAGAGAGACTAGGTGTGTTTTTGTTTGTGCTTTGGTGAGAGACAGATATATATATATATATATATTAATTAGGAGAGAGAGAGAGAGAGAGAGAGAGAGAGAGAGAGAGAGAGAGAGAGAGAGAGAGAGAGAGAGAGAGAGAGAGAGAGAGAGAGATCATGATGGTTTGGTTTTGGCAGAGTTGTCATGTTTCCTGATGGTTTTGACTTGTCATGTTTCCTGCTGAATAGGATTAAGGTCTAGTAGGCAGAAGAGGCTGAAACCTGATCCAGAGCTTGTGCCAGGATTTCAACCCTTGCAGGCTCAATTGCTTAATGTATCTGCCAAAAGAACAGTTGACTTTTGTCAGGACATATCTGAAGAAAAGTCAATTGGTGAAGATCAATCAGAGAGGTCACCAAGGCAAGAGGATCCCTCACCCTACAAGGCTGTGGTGCCCTCTACAGTACTTCTGAACAGAAATACAAGAAAGAGGAATATAGACTTCTCAGATGATACAGATGTGCTAGAAGGAAGTACCTGTGCAACTAAATGTAAAGACAAAGAGGATGTGTCTTCTCTAGAAGACCCAGCTGCAATTGATGAGAGGCTGTTTGATTTTGCAGCATCTTGTGGTGCTGGGGACAAGTATGATCTAGTTCATTCTATGTTTAATCCAAAGTTTGACATTGAAGACCTGTTAGCTCAGCACAGTAATTTCTTGCAGTCCTACAGAGATAAGTTTGAAGTGATGGTGCAGGTAGGAAGGGTTGTTCTGCCTACTATGACTCTTGTGCATTTAAATGACTGTGGTGGAAAGGGACAGGGAGTGAAGAAGTATAGGGAATTACCACCCTCTTGCCGACATTCAGCCTGCCCTTTGCATAAAAAAGAATGCAAACTCATTCAGGAAGCCTTTGGCTTTATGATTTACCTGAACAGCCTATTTGGATTCCTCATGCAGAATCCTGATGAGGTGTTAGAGGAGCAGGATGCAGCACCAGATGAGTAATGCGAGGAGACAACTCATATGCAAGAAGTCGAGGAGGTTGAAGACACAGTCGACCTTGAGGTTGAGGCAATTGAAGTACAAAGAAGTAAGATGCTCTCTGTGAAAACCACAGAAATCAAACTTCCATTGGATGTCAGTAACTTCACTGAGAAGCATGCTCAGATGATGTTGCCTGCTGTGCCTGACTTCAGGATTGGAGACAGGACCTATATCTTCTTACATGATGTGCAAAGTGTGTTTTATTTAAGGGAGGATTTCTCCCTGGCTATTATTTCCAGAGTCCAAGAGGAGAGGAGTGGATTTGTTTCAGAGGATAGTAGTGATGATGAGGCAATGGAAACATCCAGCAGTCCAATGGAATGCCTTCGAAGATGCTTTGAGAAAGCTGAAAAATACAAGGAGACACTACCTGATGAAGCCACCTTCCAAGCAATAAGACAAAGCCTAAGACCATCGAAAAGTAACAAAGAAGTGGAGGATTGGTTTAACCATTCAGGTCAGGGGTCAACTACATTTGTAGACCTGTGGCAAGAAAACCTCTTTCTGCAGGATGAGAGCTTCATGGTAACTCTCTCTCTCTCTCTCTCTCTCTCTCTCTCTCTCTCTCTCTCTCTCTCTCTCTCTCTCTCTCTCTCTCTCTCTCTTTGTGTCATTTCTGACATTGTATGTGCAGTCTTGGATTGCTGACAAGGATGACTTCCTTCGGCGCCGGACAAGAGAGTATCGAGGAAGGGATGCGGCCCTAGCACAGTACCTTTCAAAGCTTTGCGAGTCGCCGATAGTAGTTTTTCACAATTCCATGTCACAAGAGGGTTCAATAGCAACTTACACATTCAAGACACTATCACGCTTCTTGGGTGGACCGGTGCTGCCCAAAAGTGCAGATAAAGTCATTCTTGTGGACAAAGTGTTTGCTAGAGATTGTTTTGGTTACTGCCCAGGCTATACAGGTGGTCGGGCAGCGTATTACTACACCTACACAGCAATGGCACTAGCTCTTGGTAGACAAAACCCAGATGAAATTTTAGAGTATGGCAAACATCTCATGATTCGTTACAAGGGTGACGTGCCAAAAAAAAAAATTGAACCTGCAAAATCTTGATACACTTCAAGTAGCAATTGTATAAGATCATGTATTACATAAATTTTGTACAATGTCATCCACTCAGAGTATCTTTCTCCACTTGTGATTCACATATACCATTGTCTCTCTCCACCTTCGTTGACTTTCACGAGCTCCGGAGTTGTTGTATGCCATTGATCTTTTAGCTTTTTGTTGTTGTAAATGTCTGATGGCTTGTGCTATTGCTGAATTTTCCAAGACTTCTTTTGCCTGCATTCGATGAATGATTCTACGATAGAACCATTCAAATAGTTCTCTCAAACTGTTAGCCTTGATTCGAGAGCCACCATGTCGTGTGTGCCTGAAATAAGCATTTCTCGCCATGTAATGAGACTTTTCCATCCCTTGGGTATTCCATATTGCCGGGTTCCCATACTTCTGTATAAAATATGGCAAATGATTGAAGATGATGTGCTGGATATGAAAACAGATTAGTTAGAATGTTTTACAGTCACATATTTGCACATAAGAGAGAAAGAAATACATTATAATACCAGGTAGTGAGTAATCTGGGTGTCTGTCCATGCTGTCTTGAATGATTTTTTCAGAAGGTTGAGATTTTCCTTGAACTTGTTCATATCACCTTGTGACCAGTCATCTTTGTCGCACATCAAAAATAGGATGTCTATTGATCGCCAAACCTCAGCCTTCGCGTTACGAGTAGTTGGTTCGTGGTCTTTGATTGCAATATGTAGGTTTTTCCAGCTCTGATACTCTACCTTGCTAACATAAGATGTGTTATATATTTTTCCATGTTTTGTTAGCTTTGGATCTCTTGTACCTTGGGGCTTAGATAAAAACCTCCGTGCCTTCACCCCACCGATGGATGGTTTGCATGGGACATCCTTCTCAGCAGTTGATCTCTTTTCCTCCCGCTGGATTTTCACATTGCCACCATGAAGCCCCATATCCAACAGTACCATTTCTAAGCACTGCAGGGCTACTTGTCCTTCTGCGGAGTTCTTAATCTTCCAAGCAAACCCTATGTATAAGTAGACCAATTTCTCCACAATTCTACAAAGGGCATGCATTGTACAAATGTGGACATTCACAAGTGGTATTTTCAAAACGGGTCGAAAAGCAGGATCCTCAATGTGACGTGTTGGAGCTTTTCTCCACCACTTTGGGTCCATGACCTTTGCAGGCTCCATGCAGAACAAACACGGTGACTTTGCCATTGCACCCATTCCACAATTATACATGCACTTTAATGTTTTAAGGTCACCTACAAGATGCCACTGAACTTGAAAGTCTCCCCTTCCATCTAGACGTAGTACCTCTCCCTGGTTAGTCTGTCGATCAATCACCTCCGGAATATTAGTTCAATGGAACACCCAATATAGAATCTCATGATCTTCTTTCTTTACCTGCAACACAAAATAAATGAGACTTAAGTAGATCTGAACATTTGAGCTTACTTGAGAATATCGCTTACCTCAAACGCACCAAGCCACCATATGTTAGATTCTGACTGAACACTAAAATATAAAGGATCATCACTGGGACACTTTGAGAGGGCTCTATTCATTAAAGTAATAGTAACACGCTCTAGCTTTTTCTCTTTAACAAGCTCACACTCATCCAGTTTTAACACAAAATGTAATAGCCCACGTGACTCTTCAAATGTGATGTTGTAAAACTCCACCATTCTCTTCTGTAGTATCCGCAGGTCCATAAAAATATTGTTGAACTCATCATATGCCATGTTCGCTCCATGGCCACTATAAGTTGCTTTAATATGAAAGGGCTGTCCAAGATAGTCTCCCTGTGCCTCGTTAAGCTGAAGCCTCTCTTTCCAAATACTTGAGGCTGATGGTAGAAGTTTGGATTTTATACCCTTCCTAACAAAGATGGATGAGACAGACTTTTGGATAGCCGAATATCCTCTTTTGCTTACACCAAGTGAATCAAGTGTGCCTTGTATCTCTTTTGCACGCACTGAGTTCTCTGAAATAAAGCGGTCCACTACATTTCTTTGTAGAACCTTAAACTTCTTGTCATGTACTATATCTGCTGCCAGGCTTCTACTTATAAGTGGCTTCAATCTCTTTCCTATATTGGCTTTGGGGTCAATGTTTTCCTTGTCAGGATAGATTGAATCTCTACATGAAGACAATGCATAAGTAAATAACAAAAAATTTGCTTCACTAACATTATTTAGGCACATGAAAACAATGCATAACAAGAAAAAACAAAAAGATTACTTAACTAAGACAATGTAGCCAACCAAGAAGCATCACCTTAATGCTCGGATTCTTTTCTTGAGACCTCCTGATGCAACCTGCAATGTTTCAAGATTGCGCAATTTCTTCTTTCGGATACGACCACCCAAGATGGTGTCCTTCATTTGACAACTTCGCACCTTTCCTTTTAGTTCTTGTACCTCTGTTTTATGTTGCAAAATGGTAACCTGATCTATAGAATGTAAATGTGAAAGGCGAACAATCTCACATTGTTGAGCTTGGAGAATGCTCTTGTAAGTTTCAGCTTCTCTTGTAAGTGATTTACAATAACCCAGAAGACCCTTTTCTCCATCACCAGCAAAGGTCAATAAGCTTGTAGGATTGACAAACGGTGGAGACGCATTAGTTATTGGATTCTTAGGGTAGAGAGAGCCTCTCGTCCAGATATCTATATGTTTAGCTCCTTGAGCTCTGAGCGTGTCTATGGAAGCGGGAGGTATATGTGTGTTTGTTTTACTGCGCTTAATCAATGGTTGGTACTCATTGTCCAAATCAATGTGAAGGTGATACTTGGCTCGTTTCTGGGTAAGATTTGTGCCATTTGAGGAGTGCGCCATTAGCCAAATGTGCAAGTTTAATGGAAAGTGAATAGCGGCTGCGGATTCGTCCCTCCATGTTAGCCTCATTCCCTCCATATTGACGTTGTTCATTCAATGCAACTGAAAAGAGGATTATCCCTCAATCACTACGAACGAATGTTCAGAAGAGTAAGGAATCTACTTAAAGTACACTTTTTGAAGTTTTACTATGAAAGACCCAGCTCTTTTATTTGCCATTTTTTCTAGAGAGAGAGTGCAAAAAATACATTTTCTTAGAAGGCCCTCCAAATGACCTCCAAAATTTCCTAATGTAATTCTTACTTGTGCTGACAATGAAAGCATGTTTTTTTCTTATGAACGTTTAGTTGGAGTCTAAATGAAAACTTGCTACCTTGCATGGGTGTTGTGAGGGTTTTATAAATTATAGTGATAAATCAATGTCTTAAGAAATTAATTTTTTAATTTATCACAAGATAGTTTGCGTATAAGGTTGAGTTCTAATCATGAAACTTTCTCTCTTGCAGTGTCACTTTGCTTGGTTTAGCAATAAGGTAAGAAATTATAGCATTGTTTATTAGCCTTTATGTGATAATTGCCAATTAACACACTTCTTTGTTCCAAATTAATTTTGATGTCCACAGAATCTCAGCTACATTGAATTGCAGAGTGTTTTTTTCCATATTGATGGGTGAGGAAAACTCAACATTGAGGTCTTGATGTCTTGCACATGCATGAGGAGGATGGTTTTTGAAGAATTTTGATATGAAGATGTGAAAAAGGTGTTAAGACAAAACAAATATGAATTGTGAAATTCTATCGTGGATTCATCCTCCCATCGCAGGTCCTATTCTCTCGTACCTAACAATTTTGATGATTCATTATAATGTTTTATTCTCTCTCTTATGTATTTTGATGACTTCTTTGCAGCTTAATGTTGTATAACTAGGAGCATCAAGAGGACTAGATTTTGTTATTAGTAAAGAATGAATTCTTGTTGGGGGAGATTTGTCTCACTTCAGTGTCCAGTGAGTATTGTGAACCCTATGTAAGCCTATATAATCCATGAAAGACCTAAAAAAAACTCTCTTTTTATTTGCTCCTACCATGTAACCTTATCCTCTTCTCTCCTTCTCTCTTGTTTCTTACGTTTTTGCATGTCCTTCTAGAGATGGCATTGCTTTGACTCCACCCACCAGGCACCTACCATCGCCATCGCAACCCTACAGCAGTATTAGAGCAGGAGTGCTCGAAGGCGGCATCTCTATGTGTGATAGCATATCAAAACGACACTCCTATCTATGGTAGGTGCATGGTGGGTGGAGTCGAAGCTCCAAGTCGGCATCTCTATGTGTGATAGCATATCAAAACGCCACTCCTGGCTATGGTAACAAGAGGTGCCGGTGTTGGAGCCCCACAGGGCATCCTTGGTTGGCTGAGGTGGGCAAAGCCTAGGCCTTTTTAGCTGCCAAATTAATTGCATACATAAAATAGTTAGTGTATATTCATATTTTGTGAGCAATTGTTATTTATCCTCATTGAGATAAAATGTGTTGATCAGTCTTTCTTGCATGCTTATGTTAAAATTACTAATTACGATTTTGACGATCCATATCTACCATTTTTTTGGGTCTCTAGAAATGGCACAAATTCTTACATCCAAATTTCAGAATCACCTACATAATAATCCCCATTATGATTATTATATGAGAGTCTTCAAAAACCCTATAAATTGATTTTAGTTTGAAGGATTTGTGTGGTGAACAGATTCACAATCAAGCCACGGGTCGAGCTTCAGATATTTCCAGGGTGTACCGCATCCGTCAGTTGATCCGGATCGTTAAAGCCTTTGTTGCAGATTAAGGCATCAATGACCTGTGGTGTAAAATCCCCATCAAAGTAGGGAAGCTTCATGATGTCTGCAATTCCCTTCAATTGGGAGCAGTCCTTGGATAGAGTCCAACTTTCATCTACGACACCCTCTTCTTTAGCCTGCTCTATCATTCTCTGGTACCTGCAAAAGAATGAAACTCGGCTTCTATGTGTGCGTGCGGGAGTGTGTCCGAGAGAGAGAGAGAGAGAGAGAGAGAGAGAGAGAGAGAGAGAGAGAGAGAGAGAGAGAGAGAGACAAGAAGATCTAGAAATTTTCTCATGTAGGAAACCAAAGTCTTTTTTAGTGTTTTTCATGCAATGCCTAACATTATGAGCTTCTGCTTGAGAGGCACCGCATACCTAGCTAGGTACGATTGGGGGCAGGGGACCCGCCCGGTCCCCCCGACCGGGCCGGCGTTCCCCTGCCCCCAGTTGTACCTAGCTAGGTATGCGGTGCCTCCCTCACAAAAGCTCATGATGTTGAGGTATGTCACAATGTGGGAATTATTGTGAGAATTTGTCCAAAACTTCTTGTGAGAGAGAGAGAGAGAGAGAGAGAGAGAGAGAGAGAGAGAGAGAGATTGTAGCAGCTACTAGCATTTGTATGGTTAATTTTGAGAAGTACCATTTGCAAAGCTTCTTTTGTTGTGGTATTCCTTGGCTGGAAGGGTGGCAAAAGAATATGTAGCTGTCGCCTTTGGTAGGAGGGCTTGCCCATATATAGCATGCACCAAATCCCCTCAGCTTTGCATGCTCAAGATAGCCAATCTGTGAAGAACAACACGTACATGCATACAGAATTACAGATGCAATTTAACAATGAAGGAAATTAGACTGCAAGACTTTCTCAGCAAAAAATTCACATGCATACAGAATTGCAGATGCAATTTAACAATGAAGGAAATTAGCCTGATTACCAATATCTGGTGGTACACGTAGGTTCGAAGTGGCTCCCCATGGCGTGCAGTCCTAACATCTGCTGGTTCGAAGTACCGTACAGAATCCAGGTAGGCAATGTACGTGACCTTGTTGTTAGGTGGATGATGTTTGTCCGTTATACTTGCCTTTCCATATTCTTGCACATACATAGCGAATAGACAAATGTCTACGCCACCCACGTCCTGGAATAGCATCACCATCTGTACTATGCACCAAAAATTAAACCAGCTCGCCCGTCATCGAAGAGTTAATTAACGTACGTGAGGAGATGATTCATGTCAGAGCATTCATTTGAAATTTAAAATACAGTGGCCCGCTCACCTTGGACTTGTAAGGTAGATCTGGCAATTTTTCCATGTTAAGCTGACGCAGGACAACCTGAGAAAACCTGGGGCTGAATTCGGCTATCTTGTCTATTGATGAGAGGACACGTACTACAAGGGCCTCTGCGGAGGGAACCTGCAGTTCAAGCAAAAGTTGTTACAAAATACAATTACCTGGAATTAGCCCGGTTATATAAATGCAGTTAAATTATTCAGCTGCTGCGTCAAATCAGAAACAAATGCAGTTGAAAACCGGTAAATTTGAGTATATTGGAGCTACTTGAAGAGTGGAGCGGCCTTGCATGGCGGCCCGTTCAGCGCGATCCTGCTCAAGTCGAGAAGCGAGGCGATTCTCAATGTGGGCACTGAGGGATGAACATGGCAATGGTTTAGCACGGGGCCAATATTGCAATATCGGCCCTATCCCCTGATCATGCCGTTCCTCTCTTAATTGATCTCCGCCATCGAGCACTCGCTGCTCGGCGCTGATCAGCTTCTCAACACAACAGTGAGGGCAATTGTAAGGAGTTTCCTTCTCAATATTCAGCTCCGGATTGAACAGAACACAAATTTGATGCTGCCAGAAGTGACAGGCATCACATTTTACCCACTGCACACATTAAGACGTCTTCATATCAGCAATGCAAAGATAAGCGACACAAATTAAGACCATGAACTATAGTTAGAATATTGTACCGCTTCCTCTTTAACCACTGTTGCCTTGTCCAGCGTTTTGAGCTGGAGGCCGGTGGTTCTGGCATCCGCATCCGCATCCTCATTCTCATTCTTTTTGCGCTGACCTGCGGCCTTGAAACACCGTTTGCACAGAACTATCTGCGGCGGCGCCCGCGATATTGACCTGCTGCCCTGATTGTCTGAGCTGGTTGCTGTATTGATAGTATCCAAAGCCACAGCGTTCCCTGTGTAGTACTCAACGCCCACCCTTATCTCTCTCTTGCATTCGTCGCAAAACATTGGTTTTGGTGAAAACTCCAACTTCTCCTTGCCGCACACTGAGCACATGGACTGAGGGTCACCGTTCGCTCGCAGAGGCCCCACGTGCTTCTGTATCTGCGCCTTGTCTTCCATGCACTCCAATAGAGAAACTTTAACTGCAGATGCTTCCTTTGTCGACGACATGGCATTGCAGCTAGTAATTAATGCTGCACATATTTCTGTAACACTGGCTTCCTCGGCCGCTTCTTCTTCTGCATCTGCACTAGCACCTTGACTAAATATTGCCTTCCCTCGCCCACTTTTGCCACACATCGGTACTTCTGAATGTGGCGCTGCCATGCAGATATTCCCTTCTGATCCCCGCCCTTGCAGGCTTCGTTCGGGACTTCTTGTACAGTTCGTGACGACTGCAGTCTGCTCCTTATTCAATGCATCAATGGCAGCTCCAGTACTATTCTCAAGACGTTGATCTGCTGCTACTCCTGCTTGCTTCTTCTCTTTCTTGGTTGCTTCCATTATAACTTCACCCTCGATTACCTCCTCTTTCTCGCTTGCAAATTCTACGCGGTTTCTCTTTCTCTTCACTGCGCGGTCTGAATCACATTTCGAGCTAGTAATCAGCTTCCTCTTGCT
The DNA here is from genome assembly GCF_014529385.1 of Adiantum capillus-veneris. Classification (NCBI taxonomy): domain Eukaryota; kingdom Viridiplantae; phylum Streptophyta; class Polypodiopsida; order Polypodiales; family Pteridaceae; genus Adiantum; species Adiantum capillus-veneris. The sequence continues at coordinate 37,589,208 of NC_140952.1, forward strand.
GTGGCCACGACGTTTCCGGCCTGGCTTTGAAATTGCAGGAGCCATGGCTGAATTGCTTGCAGGGGGCCTGCTACGTCTTGGGCGCAGCTTCATGTTCTAATTTGTAGTATCGATTCAACGGACCACAATTCTGCACTGTCCTTGGCCGTTGATCCGACTATCAGCTCAATATCCAGCCCTGCAGATGTTTGCAGTGACTGATCACTGCATGGATCTGATCTCAACTCCCTGCATTGCAGATTAATTTGCAGCGGGGGCCATTTGTCACTGCAGAAGATGTACATTCTGTCAAAAGCAATGAAGATGAATGTTCCTTTTAAAACCATCTCTAGAGGAGAAGGAGAGAGAGAGAGAGAGAGAGAGAGAGACTTTGGAGACTGCAAATGGAGTCTGCACAGGCTAATTGCAGGGACTTTGGAGACTGCAAATGGAGTCTGGACAGGCTAATTGCAGGCAGATCTCTCTCTCTCTCTCTCTCTCTCTCTCTCTCTCTCTCTCTCGCTCTGTGTGTGTGTGTGTGTGTGTGTATTTAACGCAAGAGTATAATCCTGACACACATTGCTCTCTCTCTCTCTCTCTCTAACGCAAGAATATTCTGACACATTGCACTCTCCCTCCTTCTCTGTCTCTCTCTCTCTCACACACGTAAATCTATTCTGACACACATCTGTCTCTCTCTCTCTCTCTCTCTCTCTCTCTCTCTCAAGTCCTAACGCAAGAACGCAGACTCACCCAAGGATCGTGATTCGTGTCGGACTCCGCGATTGCCAGGTGGAAAGCTCGTCCACATGGACAATGACATGGAAATGATCTGGCACATACGTCTTTTATATAGCTTTGACTGTTCTATGGGACCTATCGAGTGTCGACCATACCGACCAGGATTCGGGAAAAATCACATACAAAATTCCCTATAGGATATATCATTCAAAATAACCGGCATGTTTTGCATTTTAACTCTGTTTTCTTAAATTTTCCAAGTGGGTTTTCGCCTTTTCCTCTCTTTTAATTGGTTTTTCAACCACGAACATAGATACCACTAAACTAGACCCCATTGCCATTTTAAGAGTATGACAACATCCAAAAGGACAACTTTAGGGTGCGTACGAGCCTTTAGCTTATGAAGCGTGCATACAGGATAATGCTTACAAAGTTAGCAAGATATCATGTCTTCGTCAGCCCCCCCTTGCCAACGCCTTCAGCTCCCATGGAAGGCAGGGCTTGCAATCACAAAAGAAGGGCTTCTTGGTAGGTGGATCAACGGAAGCAATCCATTTAGATGCAAATTTGTCTTCTTTTATGAGGTTTGCATCATTGTTCCTCTGCTTTGTTATACGAGGGTGTTACTCGGAGTGCTTTTCTTTAGGTATCTTGAATTCTATGTTCCCTATGCTTTTTTCAGACTCCTCGGTTTATCTATTCTTTTCGAATGCTTCAAACACACATGGGTGGCTTCTGCCGTCTTCTTGGTCCTTCTCTGTTCCATTCCGCTGGGTGCCTTCCATGTTCTCCATGTACCGCGTGGCCTTCTTTGTAGCGAATGTCAGGCCTAGGGTAAGGCCGGGCAAGTCAAGGGTGAGAGCAGACATGCACTACAGTGGGTCCCTATTATTAGCAAGACAGGGCCTTTATAGGGCACGGTTGGGTGGAAAGTGGCATGCTCTAGTCCCTAGTTCTTACATTCGTATCAGAGCTTAGGGGAGGGGGAAGCTACTGAGAAAAGAAGAGTTGCTACCTTGAATGGCTTAACATATGCCTGACGGGAACAAGGTGACTTCTTTGATTTTTTATCACTTAATATATTAAGCATAGATGATGCATATATGCAAGGTTGCCCAATAGTAAGGCAAGTTCAGACAAGACCTGTTGCTAGGAAAAGGCATTCAACAAGGCATACCATTAATTAAAATTTGAAGAAGTTGTCAAGCAAGTTTTCTACACTATAAGAGGAGTTGTCTATAACCGCTAGCATTGCCGCGGAAAAACATAGGAAAAAGGAGAGAGAAAAATTTGCATGAGCGGGAATAACCGCGGCTATGGACGCCGTGTCAAGAAGTGCGCAATGCGACTAGGAAAGCGTCGGGCCTCTGACTGTGAGGATTCGTAGCCAATTGAAGCAAGGCATTATAGATTATTTGAAGCCAAAAATACACTTAAAAAGAACAAAACTCCAGCCATGAAAGCTCCACTTTGAAAATGAGCCAAGATCAACTCAAAATTCTTATGTGTGTGAAGATTAGGTGTAGCCTCTCTCCCAATTGCACATATGCAGTGCTCATTTATGCTTTGACCCTTCGTCGTGACCATTTCATGGAAGCTTCAGTACTTCATTGGAGAAGACCAAGTAGTTATTTGAGGAGGGGAAACCCTAATTGGAGGCCTCATAGCCTCAACCATGTAGTGGAAGCAACACGGGACTGTAATAGCACCCTGTAAAGGAATGGCTATATCTCCTTGCTCATGTGCCCAAATGAGATGATTCTTGGCCCTAAAACTTTCCACACAACTTCAGCATCGATGACATCATCATTGATGTGGAATTTTGAGCTATTTGTAGGCTATTTTTGACCATTTTAAGGGCATTTCAATCATTTTTGCCAAAAAATACCTCTTTTTGTCCGTAGAAAGTCCAAACGAGCTAGGAAAAATCCCTAAATATATGGAAAAATCCCATTGGGCTCAAATTTCATGTTGAATGTCATTGTTTCACTTGGTAAGCACTTTGGACACGTCTTTTACACCCGCGCATGAAACCTTCTATTTTTTGCCGAGATTGTCCACATTGAACTTTCTAGGAAAAACGAGCGTGCCACTTCGAAACACTTGCATTTGTACACTTCTAAAGCAAAATAGGCATGCTTTAATGTGTTAAAACATGTGTCGATGCCACGTCCCCGGACTCGTCTACCCGACAAAGTATGTATACGCGTGCAATTACGACAACCGTTTCCCCATATATCACACTATGTACATCATAGCATTTGGTCCCACATAACAAAAGCATTGACAGTGAGGTAGATATTTTGATTTCACATTATGGATGTGCCATGGTACGACATCCACCCCCTCTAAATTTGCACATCCTTCGACATGTGCCACACATGTCTTTTGCAGGTTCAATCTTCATTTAAGTCAACATACATATCAATTTCGTCATCACTTGCAACGAAATCTAACGCATGATCCTCTCGTTCTTCATCCACATCCATAACAGTTTCATCAAAGCCTTCATTCTGACTTTCCTGTGAATCAAAGGGATCTGTATCACCTCTTCTTTTGAATAACTTGACTCTTTTCCCTGCGATGGCCGGAATCTTTATTTTTGTCCCATCTAGTTCATGCAAGGTGTAAGTCGCATTCCCATGTACATGTTGAACCACATAAGGACCAAAACATCTCTTTGAAAGCTTTCTTATTGTTGAATGTTGGTTGTCAAGACAACTGTCATACACCAACACTCAATCACCTTCCTCAATAGCTTTAGGTTTGAGCCTATGCCTCTTACCAAATCTGTCTTTATTCTTTAACCTTGCATCTTTCAATCGTGCTACTGCATTCTCAATATCTTGAGGCCTTATTTCTAACTATTGTATGCGCAAAGCAAGATGGTCTTCCCTACTCATTCCATCTTCCCAAGGCAAAACATTCCGTGTGTGAATTACATCCTCGATTGGCATTATATGTTTCTGACCATACATCAACTCAAAAGGCATATAACCAATAACTGAGATATGAGTTGTAAGATCAGCCCATAAAGCATACGGCAATAACCTAGGCCACTCTCCCACTTTACCTTTGCAGGCCTTAGCCAAAGATTTAATAATAGGAGGATGCTCATGCTCTGATTTACCATATCCCTCAGGATTATATGCAATAGTGAGAGCAAGCTGAATTCCCAACCTAGAGAAAAACTCCCTTTCTTTGTCAGCATCCAACTCACTCCTGTCCGCTGTTATTTTCCCAACACAGCCATAGCGGCTAATTAATAATCCAAAAGGAACTTACATATCCCTTCTGTGCTTTTTGGTCTTAGAGCACGATCTTCAATTTGGTTGGTTGAATCTTCCCGTGCAAGCACTAAGTATCTCATTTGCCATAAGCCTAATGGCATTGTAACTAAATCTACTACGCACTTATAATGCATGGCCAATGGGTAAGTAGGGTGCAACCCATCACTATGACGTTGTCAGGCAATTTTTGGATCAGTACAAAAGCCATAAATGATGCCAAAAAAACTTGCTGACCACCCTCATGTATATATGTACATAGTGCTTCCAGCTTTGAAAGTGTCCATGTAAAAAACCTTGTACAAAGGCTTGGTTTTGGTCAAGCTGTTGGTTGAGTTTTGGGTTGGTTGAGCATTCAAAAAATAGTTTTTAATGAGCATTCCTAGCCGTGCTTGATATCTTGCAAATCAGACTCCGACGTCATGGGTTACACGCACTAGAAGTGGATGGTTTTTCACTTAAAAAGTGGCGGTGGATGCACGTGGGAAGACGGCAAGTGGGCCGACTTGATGGTTTTTTTTAGCAATGGTATGTTTAGAAATTTCTGGAGTTAGCCGGGGTAATAAGCTCCAAGCCATGCTTTACGGCGCTATATTTGGTGGTCGGGGTCACCCGCTACGCCTCCGAGAAAATGGCTCAAGTTGGGGGCAGAACAGAAATTTCAGGTTTGGACATGGGGAAGGTGGGAGGATGGTGCTATGTGGCAATAGAATAACCCCACATGGGGGGGAGCATGTGAAAATTGGAGGGTATAAGGGGGGGAGTGGGTACCCCTAATGGTGTATCAAACGAGCTAATGCAGCTTCTTGGCCTTGCTTGTGAAGGATCGTGGACTTTGGGGGAGAGAGGGGGCGCCATTTTCAGTCCACACCAGCTGCCCAGGCGCCTGGCCACTTTTTTGGTCCACCGGACATTCCCTTTCCCCACTTGCCTTGGTCAAAAAGTGGCCGACAGTTCATTTTTTACCCAAAAAAGGCCAAAAATGGACCAATAAAAAGGTGCCTAAAGAGGGAAATGAAGTTGGCTAAGAAGAGAGAGAAAATCCCTTGGGATAAGAACCAAAAGAATCCCCCTTTAATAGCTGTATTTTCTTGCACATCCTTTTTTGCTAACAGAGACTTGTTTTTTGGAGCTTTTGAGAGACCTTCCATCTTCAAAAGCTTGTAACTTTCTCGTCGGTTATCAGAATCAAGCATATGGATGCTCTACGGAGATCCTCACAACACAAGATTCGTGTTCATGGTCTTGGTTTTCTAAAATTTTAGCCATGGTTTGAGTTAGAGCTGTTTCTCGCTCATGTTCACAGGTGTTCGACTTTGGTGGTTTCTACCGTCATACAAGGTTTCTTTCCAGCGGTGTGACTCGTGCAGAGCTATAGAGGCACTTGTTTTCCTTGTCGTTTGCATGCTAACATCATTTTGGTGCCCCCACTGAGGAGAAATCCTCGTGTGCTCTAATTTTTACGAAATTCGTATACCATGTAGACAGAAAATGTAAATGGGATGTAGGTCCTCATGGGCAAAAGCCTATGTATGTGCTATTTGTGGACAACAAGTGAGATGGTCGTTTAATTTGGATTGCAGCCTTTGTGAGGGTCGTGAGGTTTTGTGAAGCCGAGCACTGGGGGCCGGGTTACCTAGTGTGAGGTGGATTAGGTACTGGAGCGATCCATCGACATCCCTTGCAGTTTCGATGTCACATGTAAGTGTTTGTGTGGAAATCAAACATGGCAGGCGAGTTTCCTAAGTTTCATTGATTGCCTAGTGAAAATGCGCACTCTTTTATTGAGAATTTGGAAGTTACTTGCTTGCATCGGGGCATACAGGATCCGGCTATACTGTTACGGCTGTTGCAATACAGTTTACAGGATGAAGAAAAAGCTTGGCTACAAACTTATGGAGAGGCGGCACAGGCACAAACGCCAAGGATTGTGTTGGACTATAATTATGTGAAGCTGGCATTTTTGGCACAATACAGGAATGTCGAAGCACCTAATGAAGTTTGGCATGAGATTTTGGGCTACTCTCAGAGGGCTAATCAAAGTGTGGATGATTTTGTCATGCATTTTACCCGCCTTTGGGATAAATGGGCCCGAGCATTGGGAAATGAAAACCCTCCCGCCATGTTTAAAAAGGACCGTTTTGTGGCAACCTTGAAGGAGAGTTTGAAGTTTAAAGTTGAGTTGAAGCAGCCTACCACTTTTAAAGAAGCAGTTGTAATTGCCAAGGGGAAAGAATGGAAAGCTCAAAGACTTAACGAGTATGGAAGAGTGGTCCATGGACAGGTTAATGGTGGCCAAAATGAGAAAAGCCAAATAGAGGCTGGAGTTCAACCTATGCGACGGGCTGTAGAAGACTTAACGAGTATGGAAGAGTGGTCCATGGACAGGTTAATGGTGGCCAAAATGAGGAAAGCCAAATAGAGGCTGGAGTTCAACCTATGGAGTTCAACCTATGTGATAAGGCTTTAGACGCCATCCATTTGTCCTGGTCTTGTGCACTTTACCATCAATGTCTTGAAGTCTGTAAGAGCCATTTTTGAACTTTTTGGTGACCAAGAACGGGCCTTCCCATCGGAAAAGAAACTTTCCATCCTTACGAGTGTCGAAGCGATTGTCATATCGAAGCACTAGAGATCCCTTTTTGATGTCTTTGGATGATAGCTTTTTGTTGAACTTTTCTCTGCGCTTCTCTGCTTCTTGAGAATAGTGGTTGATGGCTTCTTCACGATCCAATTGCAGCCTCTCTAGATCCATGATCCTTTGATGTACTTTCTCCTTTTGAGAGCCTACCTGGCTACCCAATATTCGAAGACTTGTTAACTTCACTTCAATGGGCAAAAGCGCCTCCTTTCCATAAACCAAATGAAAGGGTGTGTACCCTAATGTGGTTTTGAAGGAGGTTCTATAGGCCCATAGAGCTCCATTCAGGTGTTTGTCCCAATCTTGGCGCCTGGCATGTACCTGTTTGGTGAGAATTTTGCAAATGATTCCATTTACTTTTTCCACCAAACCATTGCACTGAGGGTAGTAAGGAGTAGAGTGTTGATGCTGAATATTTAGCTTCTTCATGAGTTCTCCTACCAAGTCTGCTCTAAACCCTGGTCCTCTATCAGATAGTATTTCAAGAGGGGTGCCAAACCGGCAACAGATGTGGTCAAAGATGAACTGACTCACATCCTTAGCAGTAATTCTATTGGTCGGCATAGCCTCAGCCCATCTAGTCATGTAGTCTACTCCCATGATGATGTACTCTTTACCTGACTGAGTGCGTGGTAGAGGCCCTATGGCATCAATTCCCCACTTCTCAAAGGGCCCATATACCTTTATTGGGTTCTGAGGTTCATCTATGAGCCATCGTGGTCCTGCTTTCTGACATTCATCACATGTTTGACACCAGTATTTGACATCACGATGAAGACTTGGCCAAGTAAACCCAGCTTGTAGAACCTTTCTACTAGTGACGTCGTGTGCAAAGTGTCCTCCGCACATATCATCGTGACAAGCTTTTAAAATCTCTTCAATTTCACTCTTCAAAGGAACTCTCCTAAGCACACCATCCTTACCAAGACAATACAAGTCATCATGTACTATGCGATACCTGGTAGCCTTCCTAGCTAACCATCGCCTTTCCCCTGCATTCAAGTGTTTAGGAGCCTCTCCTTGCTCCAGAATGTGCATAATATCTTCCAAGTCCTCCTTGCCTTGCTGAAGTGGAAGTTTGATGGCCACTGCTCCCACTATTGACTCATTTAACTTTCATGATGCTAGGTGGTCTGCATCCTTGTTCTGGTCTCTTGGCACATGATGTATTTGTGCCTCCCTAAATCTCCTCATAAGAGCTTTTGCTTCTCTCATTTTAGTAGAGAGACGGGCATTTTTGCAAGCCCATGTACCTTGCATTTGCCTTACCAAAAGCATGGAGTCACCAAAAGCGTTTAATCTCTTAATTAAATTATCGAGGCACCAACAAAGGCCATGAATTAGAGCATGATATTCTGCTTCATTGTTGGAGTGGACATCTTCTAGAGTGATCCCTTCACCATGGATCCTCTCTCCCAATGGGGATAAGACCACGATGCCTGCAGCTGCCTTATCCTTGGTTCTCTTGTATGCTCCATCAAAGTAGAGGCTATAAGCATTGACCAAAACCTCTAGAGCTGGAGGTGGTGGAAGTTCCTTTCTCTTCAAATGGAAAACTTTTTCATAGCACTTGTTTGTTAAAATGTCGGCTAAGCATGCTCGAGTTGTTCTTTCAACCTGTATTGTATAATCAAACTCTTGAAGTCGCACCACCCACTTTGCTATTTTGTTAGAGATTTCCATATGTTGTAGTGCATAGGGAAACATATCCTCCACAGTGATAATTACAAACCTCTTCGGCAGCAAGTATGGCCGAAATTTGGTTACCGCAAACATGAGAGCTAACACTAGCTGTTCCATCAGGGTGTAGGCCTTCTCTGTGTTTTCCATGAGGCGGCTAGCAAAATACACAGGCCTCATAAAGGAGGTTTTTGGATCTTTTTGTAGGAGGGAAGCACCAATGGCTTCTTCTCCCACACTAGGGTTTACAAAGATTGTTTCTTCCCAACAAGGTTGGAGGATTACAGGGAGTGACCCTAACATTTTTTTAATCTCTCTAAAATGCCCTTCACTTTCTTCACTCCAAACAAGCGTCTCTTGACGAGTCAGCTGTTGTAGAGGAAATATCACTTGGGAGAGTAAGTGTATGAATCTACTCAAATATCTTAGCTTTTGCAAGAAGGAGATTAATTGTTTGATGGAAGTTGGGGAAGGTAGATTTAGCAATGTTTCTATCTTTTCAGGATCTACCTCGATTCCATCAATGGACACTACATGCCCTAATAGTGTAACCTTGCTTTCCCCAATGTGACATTTGTCCTTGTTTAGTTGTCCACCCAGCTTAGCTAAACGAGTAAATCCTTCATCAATCTTGCCGAGAAGCATACGTTTGGAGCTGTAAATACAAAAGTCATCTATGAAAACCCTTATGGACTTACCAAAGTAAGGTTGGAAGACCATGTTCATGAATCGTTGAAAGGTGGCTGGAGCGTTGGTGAGACCAAAAGGCATGACTCGAAATGCAAAACATCCCCATGGTGTGATGAAAGTAGTCTTTTTCTGGTCCTCCTCTGCAATGCGTATTTGAAAGTAGCCAGAGTAGCCATCACACACTGTGTATCTCTCATGGCCTGCTACTTCATTTAGAATCTCATCTTGAAATGGGAGAGGGAAGTGGTCCCTCTTTGTTGCAGCATTTAGTGGCTTGTAATCCACGCACACTCGCCATTTACCATTCTTCTTTGGCCTCACCACTACTGGGAGACCCATTCTGAATCTTCTACTGGGTATATGAATCCTGCTTCTAAGAGTCTCTTCACCTCAGACAACAGTGCATTTTGTTGCACAACTCCTAATCTTCTTAGTTTTTGTACTACTGGCTTGCTCCCTTCTTTTAGATGGATATGATGCTTCACTGCAGTGACACCTGTAATGTGAGTGTAATCAGAAATAAACAATGATGCATGCTTCTTGAGAACATTTACATAACCCTCCTTTTCTTCTTCCTTTATATCCTTGGATAATATCTCCTCTAGGCTGGCATCCCACACATTCTCCATTTGGATCCTTGGGTTGTCTTCTGATGAGGTAGTTTCCTTTATGGTGACGCCCATGACTTCAAGAGTGCTATCACTCTCTTCACTTGAACTCTGTTCCTCGTCCATGGATGAGGAGCATCCACTTGAGCTCCACTCATCAACTGACGTCTCTAGTTCAAGGTTCTCTTGTCGCCCATTCAAGAGGTACATTCTGTCAAAAGCAATGAAGATGAATGTTCCTTTTAAAACCATCTCTAGAGGAGAAGGAGAGAGAGAGAGAGAGAGAGAGAGAGAGAGAGAGAGAGAGAGAGAGAGAGAGAGAGAGAGAGAGAGAGAGAGAGAGAGAGAGAGACTTTGGAGACTGCAAATGGAGTCTGCACAGGCTAATTGCAGGGACTTTGGAGACTGCAAATGGAGTCTGGACAAGCTAATTGCAGGCAGATCTCTCTCTCTCTCTCTCTCTCTCTCTCTCTCTCTCTCTCTCTCTCTCTCTCTCTCTCTCTCTCTCTCTCTGTGTGTGTGTGTGTGTGTGTGTGCGTGTGTAGCGAATGTCAGGCCTAGGGTAAGGCCGGGCAAGTCAAGGGTGAGAGCAGACATGCACTACAGTGGGTCCCTATTATTAGCAAGACAGGGCCTTTATAGGGCACGGTTGGGTGGAAAGTGGCATGCTCTAGTCCCTAGTTCTTACATTCGTATCAGAGCTTAGGGGAGGGGGAAGCTACTGAGAAAAGAAGATTTGCTACCTTGAATGGCTTAACATATGCCTGACGGGAACAAGGTGACTTATTTGATTTTTTATCACTTAATTAAGCATAGATGATGCATATATGCAAGGTTGCCCAATAGTAAGGCAAGTTCAGACAAGACCTGTTGCTAGGAAAAGGCATTCAACAAGGCATACCATTAATTAAAATTTGAAGAAGTTGTCAAGCAAGTTTTCTACACTATAAGAGGAGTTGTCTATAACCGCTAGCATTGCCGCGAAAAAACATAGGAAAAAGGAGAGAGAAAAATTTGCGTGAGCGGGAATAACCGCGGCTATGGACGCCGTGTCAAGAAGTGCGCAATGCGACTAGGAAAGCGTCGGGCCTCTGACTGTGAGGATTCGTAGCCAATTGAAGTAAGGCATAGATTATTTGAAGCCAAAAATACACTTAAAAAGAACAAAACTCCTGCCATGAAAGCTCCACTTTGAAAATGAGCCAAGATCAACTCGAAATTCTTATGTGTGTGAAGATTAGGTGTAGCCTCTCTCCCAATTGCACATATGCAGTGCTCATTTATGCTTTGACCCTTCGTCGTGACCATTTCATGGAAGCTTCAGTACTTCATTGGAGAAGACCAAGTAGTTATTTGAGGAGGGGAAACCCTAATTGGAGGCCTCATATATAGCCTCAACCATGTAGTGGAAGCAGCACGGGACTGCAATAGCACCTTGTAAAGGAATGGCTATATCTCCTTGCTCATGTGCCCAAATGAGCTCATTCTTGGCCCTAAAATTTTCCACACAACTTCAGCATCGATGACACCATCATTGATGTGGAATTTTGAGCTATTTGTAGGCTATTTTTGACCATTTTAAGGGCATTTCAATCATTTTTGCCAAAAAATACCTCTTTTTGTCCGTAAAAAGTCCAAACGAGCTAAAAAAAAATCCCTAAATATATGGAAAAATCCCATTGGGCTCAAATTTCATGTTGAATCTCATTGTTTCACTTGGCAAGCACTTTGGACACGTCTTTTACACCCGTGCATGAAACCTTCTATTTTTTCCCGAGATTGTCCACATTGAACTTTCTAGGCAAAACGAGTGTGCCACTTCGAAACACTTGCATTTTTACACTTCTAAAGCAAAATAGGCATGCTTTAATGTGTTAAAACATGTGTCGGTGCCACGTCCCCAGACTCGTCTACCCGACAAAGTATGTATACGCGTGCAATTATGACAACCGTTTCCTCATATATCACACTATGTACATCATAGCATTTGGTCCCACATAACAAAAGCATTGACAGTGAGGTAGATATTTTGATTTCACATTATGGATGTGCCATGGTACGACATCCACCCCCTCTAAATTTTCACATCCTTCGGCATGTGCCACACATGTCTTTTGCAGGTTCAATCTTCATTTAAGTCAACATACATATCAATTTCGTCATCACTTGCAACGAAATCTAATGCATCATCCTCTCGTTCTTCATCCACATCCATAACAGTTTCATCAGAGCCTTCCTTCTGACTTTCCTGTGAATCAAAGGGATCTGTATCACCTCTTCTTTTGAATAACTTGACTCTTTTCCCTGCGATGGCCGGAATCTTTATTTTTGTCCCATCTAGTTCATGCAAGGTGTAAGTCGCATTCCCATGTACATGTTGAACCACATAAGGACCAAAACATCTCTTTGAAAGCTTTCTTATTGTTGAATGTTGGTTGTCAAGACTACTGTCATACACCAACACTCAATCACCTTCCTCAATAGCTTTAGGTTTGAGCCTATGCCTCTTACCAAATCTGTCTTTATTCTTTAACCTTGCATCTTTCAATCGTGCTACTGCATTCTCAATATCTTGAGGCCTTATTTCTAACTATTGTATGCGCAAAGCAAGATGGTCTTCCCTACTCATTCCATCTTCCCAAGGCAAAACATTCCGTGTGTGAATTACATCCTCGATTGGCATTATATGTTTCTGACCATACATCAACTCAAAAGGCATATAACCAATAACTGAGATATGAGTTGTAAGATCAGCCCATAAAGCATACGGCAATAACCTAGGCCACTCTCCCACTTTACCTTTGCAGGCCTTAGCCAAAGATTTAATAATAGGAGGATGCTCATGCTCTGATTTACCATATCCCTCAGGATTATATGCAATAGTGAGAGCAAGCTGAATTCCCAACCTAGAGAAAAAACTCCCTTTCTTTGTCAGCATCCAATTCACTCCTGTCCGCTGTTATTTTCCCAACACAGCCATAGCGGCTAATTAATAATCCAAAAGGAACTTACATATCCCTTCTGTGCTTTTTGGTCTTAGAGCACGATCTTCAATTTGGTTGGTTGAATCTTCCCGTGCAAGCACTAAGTATCTCATTTGCCATAAGCCTAATGGCATTGTAACTAAATCTACTACGCACTTATAATGCATGGCCAATGGGTAAGTAGGGTGCAACCCATCACTATGACGTTGTCAGGCAATTTTTGGATCAGTACAAAAGCCATAAATGATGCCAAAAAAACTTGCTGACCACCCTCATGTATATATGTACATAGTGCTTCCAGCTTTGAAAGTGTCCATGTAAAAAACCTTGTACAAAGGCTTGGTTTTGGTCAAGCTGTTGGTTGAGTTTTGGGTTGGTTGAGCATTCAAAAAATAGTTTTTAATGAGCATTCCTAGCCGAGCTTGATATCTTGCAAATCAGACTCCGACGTCATGGGTTACATGCACTAGAAGTGGATGGTTTTTCACTTAAAAAGTGGCGGCGGATGCACGTGGGAAGACGGCAAGTGGGCCGACTTGATGGTTTTTTTTTAGCAATGGTATGTTTAGAAATTTCTGGAGTTAGCCAGGGTAATAAGCTCCAAGCCATGCTTTACATCGCTATATTTGGTGGTCGGGGTCACCCGCTACGCCTCCGAGAAAATGGCTCAAGTTGGGGGCAGAACAGAAATTTGAGGTTTGGACATAGGGAAGGTGGGAGGATGGTGCCATGTGGCAATGGAATAACCCCACATGGGGGGGAGCATGTGAAAATTGGAGGGTATAAGGGGGGGAGTGGGTACCCCTAATGGTGTATCAAAGGAGCTAATGGAGCTTCTTGGCCATGCTTGTGAGGGCTTGTGGACTTTGGGGAGAGAGGGGGCCATTTTTAGTCCACACCAGCTGCCCAGGCGCCTGGCCACTTTTTTGGTCCACCTGACATTCCCTTTCCCTACTTGCCTTGGTCAAAAAGTGGCCGACAGTTCATTTTTTTACCCAAAAAAGGCCAAAAATGGACCAATAAAAAGGTGCCTAAAGAGGGAAATGAAGTTGTCTAAGAAGAGAGAGAAAATACCTTGGGATAAGAACCAAAAGAATCCCCATTTAATAGCTGTATTTTCTTGCACATCCTTTTTTGCTAACAGAGACTTGGTTTTTGGAGCTTTTGAGAGACCTTCCATATTCAAAAGCTTGTAACTTTCTCGTCGGTTATCAGAATCAAGCATATGGATTCTCTACGGAGATCCCCACAACACAAGCTTCCTGTTCATGGTCTTGGTTTTCTAAAATTTTAGCCATGGTTTGAGTTAGAGCTGTTTCTCGCTCATGTTCACAGGTGTTCGACTTTGGTGGTTTCTACCGTCATACAGGGTTTCTTTCCAGCAGTGTGACTCGTGCAGAGCTATAGAGGCACTTGTTTTCCTTGTCGTTTGCATGCTAACATCATTTTGGTGCCCCCACTGAGGAGAAATCCTCGTGTGCTCTAATTTTTACGAACTTCGTATACCATGCAGACAGAAAATGTAAATGGGATGTGGGTCCTTATGGACAACCGCCTATGTATGTGCTATTTGTGGACAGCAAGTGAGACGGTCATTTAATTTGGATTGCAGCCTTTGTGAGGGTCGTGAGGTTTTGTGAAGCCGAGCACTAGGGGCCGGGTTACCTAATGTGAGGTGGATTAGGTACTGGGGCGATCCATCGACATCCCTTGCAGTTTCGACGTCACATGTAAGTGTTTGTGTGGCAATCAAACATGGTAAACGAGTTTCCTAGGTTTCATTGATTGCTTAGTGAAAATGCGCACTCTTTTATTGAGAAATTGGAAGTTACTTGCTTGCATCGGGGCATACAGGATCCGGCTATACTGTTACGGCTGTTGCAATACAGTTTACAGGATGAAGCAAAAGCTTGGCTGCAAAATTATGGAGAGGCGGCACAGGCACAAACGCCAAGGATTGTGTTGGACTATAATTATGTGCAGCTGGCATTTTTGGCACAATACAGGAATGTCGAAGCACCTGATGAAGTTTGGCATGAGATTTTGGGCTACACTCAGAGGGCTAATCAAAGTGTGGATGATTTTGTCATGGATTCTACCCGCCTTTGGGATAAATGGGCCCGAGCATTGGGAAATGAAAACCCTCTCCCGCCATGTTTAAAAAGGACCGTTTTGTGGCAACCTTGAAGGAGAGTTTGAAGTTTAAAGTTGAGTTGAAGCAGCCTACCACTTTTGAAGAAGCAGTTGTAATTGCCAGGGGGAAAGAATGGAAAGCTCAAAGACTTAACGAGTATGGGAACCAAAGCGGTTCCCCGTGGGCGAGAGAGGGGGGGGGGGGGGGGGTGGGGGGGGGGGGGTTAGGGGGGGGTGGGGGGGGGTTAGGGGGAGCGATGGCGCAATAGGAGGGGCACAGGGAACCGCTTTGGTCCCACGGGGAACCGCTTTGGTCCTCTTGAGTAGAGGAGCCCCCTACGCCAGCCTCCACCTCCGCTCACCCTCGCCAGCCGCCCACCTTCAGTTTTTCCCTCCTCCTCCTCATCCCCTCCCCCGCCCTCTGCTCCCGCCCACTTCCCCACCTCGTCCCGCTGTCTCTGTCTACCCGCCCTTTTCTCTTCTCCTCCGCCCCCCCCCCCCCCCAAGCCCCTTCTTCCCCTCCTCCTGCTTCAGTACCACAGTCGACCTCAGGAGACTGGTCCCTCGCTGGCGGCTAGGAGATCTCTTGGCAGCGCCTTTGCCACGAGTCGCCTAGTGAGAGAGGGTCAACCCTTCTTGCGCCCCCCTCTGCAGATTCAGACATCTTCCCTTGCAGCTATCCCTCGTGTTCTGATGAGCATTGACCTCCAACGCCGCTGGGATTTTCTTCGATTACGGTTTCACTCGCTTTCTCAGCGATTCCGCAGCAAACCACGAGGCATCCTGCTTCAGGTTCCACGCTTTGTTCCTCACCCGCTAGGGGGACAGAGGCCTTGGACTCAACAGTTGGTTTCTCCTTCCCCTCTGTGGTAGGACCAAGATAGAGTGGTCCCTCGACTCAGTGGTGGGATGGTTGCATACACAGGTTCTCGAGTTCTCTCACCACATGGGAGAACTTGGAGTTACAGATTTGGTGCAAACTTTGTGGCCACTGGCCAAGTTTGTGGTGACACCCCCAGACTCAGCAAGATGTAGGCACATTGTGGTGAACTTTTTGTTGATAGGCAGTGTTTGCCTTGCTATGTATACATTCATGAGGACACCTAGACAGAGGAGGTTGAGTTACACACGGCTCGCTCTGCTTGGGCTTAGGCCAGGCACTCGCTGCAGTCTCGCCTATCTAGAGGACGCTCGGATGCCGATTACTCCCCATCCAAGCCCGCCTCGAAGATAGCCCGTCTTGCTGCTGCGGCAGCATCTATTCTCTCTCGCTCCCCATGAGGATCGTCTCGTGGAACGTGCAGGGACTACGTGGGCCCCAGTTTTAGCGACAGCAGGGCCGATTGCGTGAGGAGCTTTAGCATTGCCTTGTGGGAGGAGAGATTGATCTCCTTATGCTTCAGGAGCACCATTTGTCTGAGAGCTGCATTCGGCGATGTGGTCAGATTTTGCGTGGACGTTATGATACCTTTTGGTCAGCTGCTTTTAGACCTGAAGGCATCCAAGGTGGGTATGTATGACTATTGCGGACTAATTGTAGCAGGCCATTGTGGGCAGAGGGATTATTGTACCAGGTAGGGCTCAGTGGATTACTATGCAGGTTCAGGGTGGCCTTTAAGGCTTCCTGAACATCTAAACGCCCAATGTGGCGAGTGCTCATGCAGAGTTTTGGTCACAGATTGTTGAGTCTTTGCCACAGGTTGACCATTGGTGTGTAGGAGGGGACTTCAACATGTTGGAGGACCCTTTTGACAGGATCGGAGGCAGCCATGCTACTGTGCATGGAGTCGAGTTAGCAGCTTGGGAAGGTTGTGTATGACTTTGAGGTCTCGGATACATGGAAGCATTCTGGCTTTGTGAGGCCTCGAGAGAGTCTTGTCTTCTCTAGATCGGAACGCAGAGTGGAAGAAGTGAATCTATCGCGGTTAGATCCCTTCTACACTAGTGACCACTTCAGTGACTTGGGGGGATCAGTGGGCATCCTAGCAGGGACATCCTTCTCGGACCATGCACCAGAGTGATCCTCACAGTGGCAGACAGTCAGAGGAGTGGAAGCACGATGCCTCACATCCCAGAGCGGGTATTGTTGGACTTAGCACTCAGAGAGAGGGTAGAGGCTCTCTGGACAGAGGGCATGGACAGCCATGCTCTACATGCAGACAGAGTGTCCTTAGGCTAGCTCAGCTAAGCCACTTTTTCTCCAGGAACTATGGCTTGACGGCTGCAGCGAGAGAGGAGGAGGAGCGTCTCAGACGAGGCATTGCTTCACTACAGAGGATGCAGGAGCAGCATCCAGACAGTCCATGGTTGGAGGAGCAGTTATAGCAGGCTGGACAGGAGCTTGCTTGCATGGAGGAGAGGCGCCATGAGTTTGCCTTCACCGACAGGCTTCTCCAGTGGACTCAGGTGGGTGACAGAGTGGACCGGTGCTTTCTTTGAGACAGTGGGACCTCAGCACTTGCATGCCAAAGTAATCAGTTGAGGAGACCCGATGGGTCAATAGTTTTGTGATCCCGAGGATAAGCAAGCATTTGCTACTGACTTTTACCGTGAGTTACTATCGGACTGGGGCTCAGCCAGATAGTAACTCACGGTAAAAGTCAGTAGCAACTGCACGCATATCCTCGGGCTCACAAACAATTGACCCATCGGGTCTCCTCAACTGATTAACCTTGCATGCAAGTGCTGAGGTCCCACTGTCTCAAAGAAAGCACCGTCACTCTGTCACCCACCTGAGTCCACTGAGAAGCCTGTCGGTGAAAGGCAAACTCATGGCGCCTCTCCTCCATGCAAGCAAGCTCCTGTCCAGCCTGCTATAACTGCTCCTCCAACCATGGACTGTCTGGATGCTGCTCCTGCATCCTCTGTAGTGAAGCAATGCCTCGTCTGAGACGCTCCTCCTCCTCTCTCGCTGCAGCCCGTCAAGCCATAGACTCCTGGAGAAAAAAGTGGCTTAGCTGAGCTAGGCCTAAGGACACTCTGTCTGCATGTAGAGCATGGCTGTCCATGCCCTCTGTCCAGAGAGCCTCTACCCTCTCTCTGAGTGCTAAGTCCAACAATACCCGCTCTGGGATGTGAGGCATCGTGCTTCCACTCCTCTGACTGTCTGCCACTGTGAGGATCACTGGTGCATGGTCCGAGAAGGATGTCCCTGCTAGGATGCCCACTGATCCCCCCAAGTCACTGAAGTGGTCACTAGTGTAGAAGGGATCTAACCGCGATAGATTCACTTCTTCCACTCTGCGGTCCGATCTAGAGAAGACAAGACTCTCTCGAGGCCTCACAAAGCCAGAATGCTTCCATGTATCCGAGACCCTCAAAGTCATACACAACCTCTCCCAAGCTGCTAACTCGACTCCATGCATGCAGTAGCATGGCTGCCTCCGATCCTGTCAAAAGGGTCCTCCAACATGTTGAAGTCCCCTCCTACACACCAATGGTCAACCTGTGGCAAAGACTCAACAATCTGTGACCAAAACTCTGCATGAGCACTCGCCACATTGGGCGTTTAGATGTTCAGGAAGCCTTAAAGGCCACCCTGAACCTGCATAGTAATCCACTGAGCCCTACCTGGTACAATAATCCCTCTGCCCACAATGGCCTGCTACAATTAGTCCGCAATAGTCATACATACCCCACCTTGGATGCCTTCAGGTCTAAAAGCAGCTGACCAAAAGGTATCATAACGTCCACGCAAAATCTGACCACATCGCCGAATGCAGCTCTCAGACAAATGGTGCTCCTGAAGCATAAGGAGATCAATCTCTCCTCCCACAAGGCAATGCTAAAGCTCCTCACGCAATCGGCCCTGCTGTCGCTAAAACTGGGGCCCACGTAGTCCCTGCACGTTCCACGAGACGATCCTCATGGGGAGCGAGAGAGAATAGATGCTGCCGCAGCAGCAAGACGGGCTATCTTCGAGGCGGGCTTGGATGGGGAGTAATCGGCATCCGAGCGTCCTCTAGATAGGCGAGACTGCAGCGAGTGCCTGGCCTAAGCCCAAGCAGAGCGAGCCGTGTGTAACTCAACCTCCTCTGTCTAGGTGTCCTCATGAATGTATACATAGCAAGGCAAACACTGCCTATCAACAAAAAAGTTCACCACAATGTGCCTACATCTTGCTGAGTCTGGGGGTGTCACCACAAACTTGGCCAGTGGCCACAAAGTTTGCACCAAATCTGTAACTCCAAGTTCTCCCATGTGGTGAGAGAACTCGAGAACCTGTGTATGCAACCATCCCACCACTGAGTCGAGGGACCACTCTATCTTGGTCCTACCACAGAGGGGGAAGGAGAAACCAACTGTTGAGTCCAAGGCCTCTGTCCCCCTAGCGGTGAGGAACAAAGCGTGGAACCTGAAGCAGGATGCCTCGTGGTTTGCTGCGGAATCGCTGAGAAAGCGAGTGAAACCGTAATCGAAGAAATCCCAGCGGCGTTGGAGGTCAATGCTCATCAGAACACGAGGGATAGCTGCAAGGGAAGATGTCTGAATCTGCAGAGGGGCCGCAAGAAGGGTTGACCCTCTCTCACTAGGCGACTCGTGGCAAAGGCGCTGCCAAGAGATCTCCTAGCCGCCAGCGAGGGACCAGTCTCCTGAGTCGACTGTGGTACTGAAGCAGGAGGAGGGGAAGAAGGGGCTTGGGGGGGGGGGGGGCGGAGGAGAAGAGAAACAGGGCGGGTAGACAGAGACAGCGGGACGAGGTGGGGAGTGGGCGGGAGCAGAGGGCGGGGGAGGGGATGAGGAGGAGGAGGGAAAAACTGAAGGTGGGGCGGCTGGCGAGGGTGAAGCGGAGGTGGAGGCTGGCGTAGGGGGCTCCTCCTACTCAAGAGGACCAAAGCGGTTCCCCGTGGGACCAAAGCGGTTCCCTGTGCCCCTCCTATTGCGCCATCGCTCCCCCTAACCCCCCCCCCCCCCCCCCCCCCCCCTCTCTCTCGCCCACGGGGAACCGCTTTGGTTCCCATACTCGTTAAGTCTTTGAGCTTTCCATTCTTTCCCCCTGGCAATTACAACTGCTTCTTCAAAAGTGGTAGGCTGCTTCAACTCAACTTTAAACTTCAAACTCTCCTTCAAGGTTGCCACAAAACGGTCCTTTTTAAACATGGCGGGAGGGTTTTCATTTCCCAATGCTCGGGCCCATTTATCCCAAAGGCGGGTAGAATCCATGACAAAATCATCCACACTTTGATTAGCCCTCTGAGTGTAGCCCAAAATCTCATGCCAAACTTCATCAGGTGCTTCGACATTCCTGTATTGTGCCAAAAATGCCAGCTGCACATAATTATAGTCCAACACAATCCTTGGCGTTTGTGCCTGTGCCGCCTCTCCATAATTTTGCAGCCAAGCTTTTGCTTCATCCTGTAAACTGTATTGCAACAGCCGTAACAGTATAGCCGGATCCTGTATGCCCCGATGCAAGCAAGTAACTTCCAATTTCTCAATAAAAGAGTGCGCATTTTCACTAAGCAATCAATGAAACCTAGGAAACTCGTTTACCATGTTTGATTGCCACACAAACACTTACATGTGACGTCGAAACTGCAAGGGATGTCGATGGATCGCCCCAGTACCTAATCCACCTCACATTAGGTAACCCGGCCCCTAGTGCTCGGCTTCACAAAACCTCACGACCCTCACAAAGGCTGCAATCCAAATTAAATGACCGTCTCACTTGCTGTCCACAAATAGCACATACATAGGCGGTTGTCCATAAGGACCCACATCCCATTTACATTTTCTGTCTGCATGGTATACGAAGTTCGTAAAAATTAGAGCACACGAGGATTTCTCCTCAGTGGGGGCACCAAAATGATGTTAGCATGCAAACGACAAGGAAAACAAGTGCCTCTATAGCTCTGCACGAGTCACACTGCTGGAAAGAAACCCTGTATGACGGTAGAAACCACCAAAGTCGAACACCTGTGAACATGAGCGAGAAACAGCTCTAACTCAAACCATGGCTAAAATTTTAGAAAACCAAGACCATGAACAGGAAGCTTGTGTTGTGGGGATCTCCGTAGAGAATCCATATGCTTGATTCTGATAACCGACGAGAAAGTTACAAGCTTTTGAATATGGAAGGTCTCTCAAAAGCTCCAAAAACCAAGTCTCTGTTAGCAAAAAAGGATGTGCAAGAAAATACAGCTATTAAATGGGGATTCTTTTGGTTCTTATCCCAAGGTATTTTCTCTCTCTTCTTAGACAACTTCATTTCCCTCTTTAGGCACCTTTTTATTGGTCCATTTTTGGCCTTTTTTGGGTAAAAAATGAACTGTCGGCCACTTTTTGACCAAGGCAAGTAGGGAAAGGGAATGTCAGGTGGACCAAAAAAGTGGCCAGGCGCCTGGGCAGCTGGTGTGGACTAAAAATGGCCCCCTCTCTCCCCCAAAGTCCACAAGCCCTCACAAGCATGGCCAAGAAGCTCCATTAGCTCCTTTGATACACCATTAGGGGTACCCACTCCCCCCCTTATACCCTCCAATTTTCACATGCTCCCCCCCATGTGGGGTTATTCCATTGCCACATGGCACCATCCTCCCACCTTCCCTATGTCCAAACCTCAAATTTCTGTTCTGCCCCCAACTTGAGCCATTTTCTCGGAGGCGTAGCGGGTGACCCCGACCACCAAATATAGCGATGTAAAGCATGGCTTGGAGCTTATTACCCTGGCTAACTCCAGAAATTTCTAAACATACCATTGCTAAAAAAAAACATCAAGTCGGCCCACTTGCCGTCTTCCCACGTGCATCCGCCGCCACTTTTTAAGTGAAAAACCATCCACTTCTAGTGCATGTAACCCATGACGTCGGAGTCTGATTTGCAAGATATCAAGCTCGGCTAGGAATGCTCATTAAAAACTATTTTTTGAATGCTCAACCAACCCAAAACTCAACCAACAGCTTGACCAAAACCAAGCCTTTGTACAAGGTTTTTTACATGGACACTTTCAAAGCTGGAAGCACTATGTACATATATACATGAGGGTGGTCAGCAAGTTTTTTTGGCATCATTTATGGCTTTTGTACTGATCCAAAAATTGCCTGACAACGTCATAGTGATGGGTTGCACCCTACTTACCCATTGGCCATGCATTATAAGTGCGTAGTAGATTTAGTTACAATGCCATTAGGCTTATGGCAAATGAGATACTTAGTGCTTGCACGGGAAGATTCAACCAACCAAATTGAAGATCGTGCTCTAAGACCAAAAAGCACAGAAGGGATATGTAAGTTCCTTTTGGATTATTAATTAGCCGCTATGGCTGTGTTGGGAAAATAACAGCGGACAGGAGTGAATTGGATGCTGACAAAGAAAGGGAGTTTTTCTCTAGGTTGGGAATTCAGCTTGCTCTCACTATTGCATATAATCCTGAGGGATATGGTAAATCAGAGCATGAGCATCCTCCTATTATTAAATCTTTGGCTAAGGCCTGCAAAGGTAAAGTGGGAGAGTGGCCTAGGTTATTGCCGTATGCTTTATGGGCTGATCTTACAACTCATATCTCAGTTATTGGTTATATGCCTTTTGAGTTGATGTATGGTCAGAAACATATAATGCCAATCGAGGATGTAATTCACACACGGAATGTTTTGCCTTGGGAAGATGGAATGAGTAGGGAAGACCATCTTGCTTTGCGCATACAATAGTTAGAAATAAGGCCTCAAGATATTGAGAATGCAGTAGCACGATTGAAAGATGCAAGGTTAAAGAATAAAGACAGATTTGGTAAGAGGCATAGGCTCAAACCTAAAGCTATTGAGGAAGGTGATTGAGTGTTGGTGTATGACAGTAGTCTTGACAACCAACATTCAACAATAAGAAAGCTTTCAAAGAGATGTTTTGGTCCTTATGTGGTTCAACATGTACATGGGAATGCGACTTACACCTTGCATGAACTAGATGGGACAAAAATAAAGATTCCGGCCATCGCAGGGAAAAGAGTCAAGTTATTCAAAAGAAGAGGTGATACAGATCCCTTTGATTCACAGGAAAGTCAGAAGGAAGGCTCTGATGAAACTGTTATGGATGTGGATGAAGAACGAGAGGATGATGCATTAGATTTCGTTGCAAGTGATGACGAAATTGATATGTATGTTGACTTAAATGAAGATTGAACCTGCAAAAGACATGTGTGGCACATGCCGAAGGATGTGAAAATTTAGAGGGGGTGGATGTCGTACCATGGCACATCCATAATGTGAAATCAAAATATCTACCTCACTGTCAATGCTTTTGTTATGTGGGACCAAATGCTATGATGTACATAGTGTGATATATGAGGAAACGGTTGTCATAATTGCACGCGTATACATACTTTGTCGGGTAGACGAGTCTGGGGACGTGGCACCGACACATGTTTTAACACATTAAAGCATGCCTATTTTGCTTTAGAAGTGTAAAAATGCAAGTGTTTCGAAGTGGCACACTCGTTTTGCCTAGAAAGTTCAATGTGGACAATCTCGGGAAAAAATAGAAGGTTTCATGCACGGGTGTAAAAGACGTGTCCAAAGTGCTTGCCAAGTGAAACAATGAGATTCAACATGAAATTTGAGCCCAATGGGATTTTTCCATATATTTAGGGATTTTTTTAGCTCGTTTGGACTTTTTACGGACAAAAAGAGGTATTTTTTGGCAAAAATGATTGAAATGCCCTTAAAATGGTCAAAAATAGCCTACAAATAGCTCAAAATTCCACATCAATGATGGTGTCATCGATGCTGAAGTTGTGTGGAAAATTTTAGGGCCAAGAATGAGCTCATTTGGGCACATGAGCAAGGAGATATAGCCATTCCTTTACAAGGTGCTATTGCAGTCCCGTGCTGCTTCCACTACATGGTTGAGGCTATATATGAGGCCTCCAATTAGGGTTTCCCCCTCCTCAAATAACTACTTGGTCTTCTCCAATGAAGTACTGAAGCTTCCATGAAATGGTCACGACGAAGGGTCAAAGCATAAATGAGCACTGCATATGTGCAATTGGGAGAGAGGCTACACCTAATCTTCACACACATAAGAATTTCGAGTTGATCTTGGCTCATTTTCAAAGTGGAGCTTTCATGGCAGGAGTTTTGTTCTTTTTAAGTGTATTTTTGGCTTCAAATAATCTATGCCTTACTTCAATTGGCTACGAATCCTCACAGTCAGAGGCCCGACGCTTTCCTAGTCGCATTGCGCACTTCTTGACACGGCGTCCATAGCCGCGGTTATTCCCGCTCACGCAAATTTTTCTCTCTCCTTTTTCCTATGTTTTTTCGCGGCAATGCTAGCGGTTATAGACAACTCCTCTTATAGTGTAGAAAACTTGCTTGACAACTTCTTCAAATTTTAATTAATGGTATGCCTTGTTGAATGCCTTTTCCTAGCAACAGGTCTTGTCTGAACTTGCCTTACTATTGGGCAACCTTGCATATATGCATCATCTATGCTTAATTAAGTGATAAAAAATCAAATAAGTCACCTTGTTCCCGTCAGGCATATGTTAAGCCATTCAAGGTAGCAAATCTTCTTTTCTCAGTAGCTTCCCCCTCCCCTAAGCTCTGATACGAATGTAAGAACTAGGGACTAGAGCATGCCACTTTCCACCCAACCGTGCCCTATAAAGGCCCTGTCTTGCTAATAATAGGGACCCACTGTAGTGCATGTCTGCTCTCACCCTTGACTTGCCCGGCCTTACCCTAGGCCTGACATTCGCTACACACGCACACACACACACACACACACACAGAGAGAGAGAGAGAGAGAGAGAGAGAGAGAGAGAGAGAGAGAGAGAGAGAGAGAGAGAGAGAGAGAGATCTGCCTGCAATTAGCTTGTCCAGACTCCATTTGCAGTCTCCAAAGTCCCTGCAATTAGCCTGTGCAGACTCCATTTGCAGTCTCCAAAGTCTCTCTCTCTCTCTCTCTCTCTCTCTCTCTCTCTCTCTCTCTCTCTCTCTCTCTCTCTCTCTCTCTCTCTCTCTCTCTCTCTCTCTCCTTCTCCTCTAGAGATGGTTTTAAAAGGAACATTCATCTTCATTGCTTTTGACAGAATGTACCTCTTGAATGGGCGACAAGAGAACCTTGAACTAGAGACGTCAGTTGATGAGTGGAGCTCAAGTGGATGCTCCTCATCCATGGACGAGGAACAGAGTTCAAGTGAAGAGAGTGATAGCACTCTTGAAGTCATGGGCGTCACCATAAAGGAAACTACCTCATCAGAAGACAACCCAAGGATCCAAATGGAGAATGTGTGGGATGCCAGCCTAGAGGAGATATTATCCAAGGATATAAAGGAAGAAGAAAAGGAGGGTTATGTAAATGTTCTCAAGAAGCATGCATCATTGTTTATTTCTGATTACACTCACATTACAGGTGTCACTGCAGTGAAGCATCATATCCATCTAAAAGAAGGGAGCAAGCCAGTAGTACAAAAACTAAGAAGATTAGGAGTTGTGCAACAAAATGCACTGTTGTCTGAGGTGAAGAGACTCTTAGAAGCAGGATTCATATACCCAGTAGAAGATTCAGAATGGGTCTCCCCAGTAGTGGTGAGGCCAAAGAAGAATGGTAAATGGCGAGTGTGCGTGGATTACAAGCCACTAAATGCTGCAACAAAGAGGGACCACTTCCCTCTCCCATTTCAAGATGAGATTCTAAATGAAGTAGCAGGCCATGAGAGATACACAGTGTGTGATGGCTACTCTGGCTACTTTCAAATACGCATTGCAGAGGAGGACCAGAAAAAGACTACTTTCATCACACCATGGGGATGTTTTGCATTTCGAGTCATGCCTTTTGGTCTCACCAACGCTCCAGCCACCTTTCAACGATTCATGAACATGGTCTTCCAACCTTACTTTGGTAAGTCCATAAGGGTTTTCATAGATGACTTTTGTATTTACAGCTCCAAACGTATGCTTCTCGGCAAGATTGATGAAGGATTTACTCGTTTAGCTAAGCTGGGTGGACAACTAAACAAGGACAAATGTCACATTGGGGAAAGCAAGGTTACACTATTAGGGCATGTAGTGTCCATTGATGGAATCGAGGTAGATCCTGAAAAGATAGAAACATTGCTAAATCTACCTTCCCCAACTTCCATCAAACAATTAATCTCCTTCTTGCAAAAGCTAAGATATTTGAGTAGATTCATACACTTACTCTCCCAAGTGATATTTCCTCTACAACAGCTGACTCGTCAAGAGACGCTTGTTTGGAGTGAAGAAAGTGAAGGGCATTTTAGAGAGATTAAAAAAATGTTAGGGTCACTCCCTGTAATCCTCCAACCTTGTTGGGAAGAAACAATCTTTGTAAACCCTAGTGTGGGAGAAGAAGCCATTGGTGCTTCCCTCCTACAAAAAGATCCAAAAACCTCCTTTATGAGGCCTGTGTATTTTGCTAGCCGCCTCATGGAAAACACAGAGAAGGCCTACACCCTGATGGAACAGCTAGTGTTAGCTCTCATGTTTGCGGTAACCAAATTTCGGCCATACTTGCTGCCGAAGAGGTTTGTAATTATCACTGTGGAGGATATGTTTCCCTATGCACTACAACATATGGAAATCTCTAACAAAATAGCAAAGTGGGTGGTGCGACTTCAAGAGTTTGATTATACAATACAGGTTGAAAGAACAACTCGAGCATGCTTAGCCGACATTTTAACAAACAAGTGCTATGAAAAAGTTTTCCATTTGAAGAGAAAGGAACTTCCACCACCTCCAGCTCTAGAGGTTTTGGTCAATGCTTATAGCCTCTACTTTGATGGAGCATACAAGAGAACCAAGGATAAGGCAGCTGCAGGCATCGTGGTCTTATCCCCATGGGAGAGAGGATCCATGGTGAAGGGATCACTCTAGAAGATGTCCACTCCAACAATGAAGCAGAATATCATGCTCTAATTCATGGCCTTTGTTGGTGCCTCGATAATTTAATTAAGAGATTAAACGCTTTTGGTGACTCCATGCTTTTGGTAAGGCAAATGCAAGGTACATGGGCTTGCAAAAATGCCCGTCTCTCTACTAAAATGAGAGAAGCAAAAGCTCTTATGAGGAGATTTAGGGAGGCACAAATACATCATGTGCCAAGAGACCAGAACAAGGATGCAGACCACCTAGCATCATGAAAGTTAAATGAGTCAATAGTGGGAGCAGTGGCCATCAAACTTCCACTTCAGCAAGGCAAGGAGGACTTGGAAGATATTATGCACATTCTGGAGCAAGGAGAGGCTCCTAAACACTTGAATGCAGGGGAAAGGCGATGGTTAGCTAGGAAGGCTACCAGGTATCGCATAGTACATGATGACTTGTATTGTCTTGGTAAGGATGGTGTGCTTAGGAGAGTTCCTTTGAAGAGTGAAATTGAAGAGATTTTAAAAGCTTGTCACGATGATATGTGCGGAGGACACTTTGCACACGACGTCACTAGTAGAAAGGTTCTACAAGCTGGGTTTACTTGGCCAAGTCTTCATCGTGATGTCAAATACTGGTGTCAAACATGTGATGAATGTCAGAAAGCAGGACCACGATGGCTCATAGATGAACCTCAGAACCCAATAAAGGTATATGGGCCCTTTGAGAAGTGGGGAATTGATGCCATAGGGCCTCTACCACGCACTCAGTCAGGTAAAGAGTACATCATCATGGGAGTAGACTACATGACTAGATGGGCTGAGGCTATGCCGACCAATAGAATTACTGCTAAGGATGTGAGTCAGTTCATCTTTGACCACATCTGTTGCCGGTTTGGCACCCCTCTTGAAATACTATCTGATAGAGGACCAGGGTTTAGAGCAGACTTGGTAGGAGAACTCATGAAGAAGCTAAATATTCAGCATCAACACTCTACTCCTTACTACCCTCAGTGCAATGGTTTGGTGGAAAAAGTAAATGGAATCATTTGCAAAATTCTCACCAAACAGGTACATGCCAGGCGCCAAGATTGGGACAAACACCTGAATGGAGCTCTATGGGCCTATAGAACCTCCTTCAAAACCACATTAGGGTACACACCCTTTCATTTGGTTTATGGAAAGGAGGCGCTTTTGCCCATTGAAGTGAAGTTAACAAGTCTTCGAATATTGGGTAGCCAGGTAGGCTCTCAAAAGGAGAAAGTACATCAAAGGATCATGGATCTAGAGAGGCTGCAATTGGATCGTGAAGAAGCCATCAACCACTATTCTCAAGAAGCAGAGAAGCGCAGAGAAAAGTTCAACAAAAAGCTATCATCCAAAGACATCAAAAAGGGATCTCTAGTGCTTCGATATGACAATCGCTTCGACACTCGTAAGGATGGAAAGTTTCTTTTCCGATGGGAAGGCCCGTTCTTGGTCACCAAAAAGTTCAAAAATGGCTCTTACAGACTTCAAGACATTGATGGTAAAGTGCACAAGACCAGGACAAATGGATGGCGTCTAAAGCCTTATCACATAGGTTGAACTCCATAGGTTG
The DNA here is from genome assembly GCF_014529385.1 of Adiantum capillus-veneris. NCBI lineage: Eukaryota > Viridiplantae > Streptophyta > Polypodiopsida > Polypodiales > Pteridaceae > Adiantum > Adiantum capillus-veneris. The sequence continues at coordinate 37,617,369 of NC_140952.1, forward strand.
AACTCCAGCCTCTATTTGGCTTTCCTCATTTTGGCCACCATTAACCTGTCCATGGACCACTCTTCCATACTCGTTAAGTCTTCTACAGCCCGTCGCATAGGTTGAACTCCAGCCTCTATTTGGCTTTTCTCATTTTGGCCACCATTAACCTGTCCATGGACCACTCTTCCATACTCGTTAAGTCTTTGAGCTTTCCATTCTTTCCCCTTGGCAATTACAACTGCTTCTTTAAAAGTGGTAGGCTGCTTCAACTCAACTTTAAACTTCAAACTCTCCTTCAAGGTTGCCACAAAACGGTCCTTTTTAAACATGGCGGGAGGGTTTTCATTTCCCAATGCTCGGGCCCATTTATCCCAAAGGCGGGTAAAATGCATGACAAAATCATCCACACTTTGATTAGCCCTCTGAGAGTAGCCCAAAATCTCATGCCAAACTTCATTAGGTGCTTCGACATTCCTGTATTGTGCCAAAAATGCCAGCTTCACATAATTATAGTCCAACACAATCCTTGGCGTTTGTGCCTGTGCCGCCTCTCCATAAGTTTGTAGCCAAGCTTTTTCTTCATCCTGTAAACTGTATTGCAACAGCCGTAACAGTATAGCCGGATCCTGTATGCCCCGATGCAAGCAAGTAACTTCCAAATTCTCAATAAAAGAGTGCGCATTTTCACTAGGCAATCAATGAAACTTAGGAAACTCGCCTGCCATGTTTGATTTCCACACAAACACTTACATGTGACATCGAAACTGCAAGGGATGTCGATGGATCGCTCCAGTACCTAATCCACCTCACACTAGGTAACCCGGCCCCCAGTGCTCGGCTTCACAAAACCTCACGACCCTCACAAAGGCTGCAATCCAAATTAAACGACCATCTCACTTGTTGTCCACAAATAGCACATACATAGGCTTTTGCCCATGAGGACCTACATCCCATTTACATTTTCTGTCTACATGGTATACGAATTTCGTAAAAATTAGAGCACACGAGGATTTCTCCTCAGTGGGGGCACCAAAATGATGTTAGCATGCAAACGACAAGGAAAACAAGTGCCTCTATAGCTCTGCACGAGTCACACCGCTGGAAAGAAACCTTGTATGACGGTAGAAACCACCAAAGTCGAACACCTGTGAACATGAGCGAGAAACAGCTCTAACTCAAACCATGGCTAAAATTTTAGAAAACCAAGACCATGAACACGAATCTTGTGTTGTGAGGATCTCCGTAGAGCATCCATATGCTTGATTCTGATAACCGACGAGAAAGTTACAAGCTTTTGAAGATGGAAGGTCTCTCAAAAGCTCCAAAAAACAAGTCTCTGTTAGCAAAAAAGGATGTGCAAGAAAATACAGCTATTAAAGGGGGATTCTTTTGGTTCTTATCCCAAGGGATTTTCTCTCTCTTCTTAGCCAACTTCATTTCCCTCTTTAGGCACCTTTTTATTGGTCCATTTTTGGCCTTTTTTGGGTAAAAAATGAACTGTCGGCCACTTTTTGACCAAGGCAAGTGGGGAAAGGGAATGTCCGGTGGACCAAAAAAGTGGCCAGGCGCCTGGGCAGCTGGTGTGGACTGAAAATGGCGCCCCCTCTCTCCCCCAAAGTCCACGATCCTTCACAAGCAAGGCCAAGAAGCTGCATTAGCTCGTTTGATACACCATTAGGGGTACCCACTCCCCCCCTTATACCCTCCAATTTTCACATGCTCCCCCCCATGTGGGGTTATTCTATTGCCACATAGCACCATCCTCCCACCTTCCCCATGTCCAAACCTGAAATTTCTGTTCTGCCCCCAACTTGAGCCATTTTCTCGGAGGCGTAGCGGGTGACCCCGACCACCAAATATAGCGCCGTAAAGCATGGCTTGGAGCTTATTACCCCGGCTAACTCCAGAAATTTCTAAACATACCATTGCTAAAAAAAACCATCAAGTCGGCCCACTTGCCGTCTTCCCACGTGCATCCACCGCCACTTTTTAAGTGAAAAACCATCCACTTCTAGTGCGTGTAACCCATGACGTCGGAGTCTGATTTGCAAGATATCAAGCACGGCTAGGAATGCTCATTAAAAACTATTTTTTGAATGCTCAACCAACCCAAAACTCAACCAACAGCTTGACCAAAACCAAGCCTTTGTACAAGGTTTTTTACATGGACACTTTCAAAGCTGGAAGCACTATGTACATATATACATGAGGGTGGTCAGCAAGTTTTTTTGGCATCATTTATGGCTTTTGTACTGATCCAAAAATTGCCTGACAACGTCATAGTGATGGGTTGCACCCTACTTACCCATTGGCCATGCATTATAAGTGCGTAGTAGATTTAGTTACAATGCCATTAGGCTTATGGCAAATGAGATACTTAGTGCTTGCACGGGAAGATTCAACCAACCAAATTGAAGATCGTGCTCTAAGACCAAAAAGCACAGAAGGGATATGTAAGTTCCTTTTGGATTATTAATTAGCCGCTATGGCTGTGTTGGGAAAATAACAGCGGACAGGAGTGAGTTGGATGCTGACAAAGAAAGGGAGTTTTTCTCTAGGTTGGGAATTCAGCTTGCTCTCACTATTGCATATAATCCTGAGGGATATGGTAAATCAGAGCATGAGCATCCTCCTATTATTAAATCTTTGGCTAAGGCCTGCAAAGGTAAAGTGGGAGAGTGGCCTAGGTTATTGCCGTATGCTTTATGGGCTGATCTTACAACTCATATCTCAGTTATTGGTTATATGCCTTTTGAGTTGATGTATGGTCAGAAACATATAATGCCAATCGAGGATGTAATTCACACACGGAATGTTTTGCCTTGGGAAGATGGAATGAGTAGGGAAGACCATCTTGCTTTGCGCATACAATAGTTAGAAATAAGGCCTCAAGATATTGAGAATGCAGTAGCACGATTGAAAGATGCAAGGTTAAAGAATAAAGACAGATTTGGTAAGAGGCATAGGCTCAAACCTAAAGCTATTGAGGAAGGTGATTGAGTGTTGGTGTATGACAGTTGTCTTGACAACCAACATTCAACAATAAGAAAGCTTTCAAAGAGATGTTTTGGTCCTTATGTGGTTCAACATGTACATGGGAATGCGACTTACACCTTGCATGAACTAGATGGGACAAAAATAAAGATTCCGGCCATCGCAGGGAAAAGAGTCAAGTTATTCAAAAGAAGAGGTGATACAGATCCCTTTGATTCACAGGAAAGTCAGAATGAAGGCTTTGATGAAACTGTTATGGATGTGGATGAAGAACGAGAGGATCATGCGTTAGATTTCGTTGCAAGTGATGACGAAATTGATATGTATGTTGACTTAAATGAAGATTGAACCTGCAAAAGACATGTGTGGCACATGTCGAAGGATGTGCAAATTTAGAGGGGGTGGATGTCGTACCATGGCACATCCATAATGTGAAATCAAAATATCTACCTCACTGTCAATGCTTTTGTTATGTGGGACCAAATGCTATGATGTACATAGTGTGATATATGGGGAAACGGTTGTCGTAATTGCACGCGTATACATACTTTGTCGGGTAGACGAGTCCGGGGACGTGGCATCGACACATGTTTTAACACATTAAAGCATGCCTATTTTGCTTTAGAAGTGTACAAATGCAAGTGTTTCGAAGTGGCACGCTCGTTTTTCCTAGAAAGTTCAATGTGGACAATCTCGGCAAAAAATAGAAGGTTTCATGCGCGGGTGTAAAAGACGTGTCCAAAGTGCTTACCAAGTGAAACAATGACATTCAACATGAAATTTGAGCCCAATGGGATTTTTCCATATATTTAGGGATTTTTCCTAGCTCGTTTGGACTTTCTACGGACAAAAAGAGGTATTTTTTGGCAAAAATGATTGAAATGCCCTTAAAATGGTCAAAAATAGCCTACAAATAGCTCAAAATTCCACATCAATGATGATGTCATCGATGCTGAAGTTGTGTGGAAAGTTTTAGGGCCAAGAATCATCTCATTTGGGCACATGAGCAAGGAGATATAGCCATTCCTTTACAGGGTGCTATTACAGTCCCGTGTTGCTTCCACTACATGGTTGAGGCTATGAGGCCTCCAATTAGGGTTTCCCCTCCTCAAATAACTACTTGGTCTTCTCCAATGAAGTACTGAAGCTTCCATGAAATGGTCACGACGAAGGGTCAAAGCATAAATGAGCACTGCATATGTGCAATTGGGAGAGAGGCTACACCTAATCTTCACACACATAAGAATTTTGAGTTGATCTTGGCTCATTTTCAAAGTGGAGCTTTCATGGCTGGAGTTTTGTTCTTTTTAAGTGTATTTTTGGCTTCAAATAATCTATAATGCCTTGCTTCAATTGGCTACGAATCCTCACAGTCAGAGGCCCGACGCTTTCCTAGTCGCATTGCGCACTTCTTGACACGGCGTCCATAGCCGCGGTTATTCCCGCTCATGCAAATTTTTCTCTCTCCTTTTTCCTATGTTTTTCCGCGGCAATGCTAGCGGTTATAGACAACTCCTCTTATAGTGTAGAAAACTTGCTTGACAACTTCTTCAAATTTTAATTAATGGTATGCCTTGTTGAATGCCTTTTCCTAGCAACAGGTCTTGTCTGAACTTGCCTTACTATTGGGCAACCTTGCATATATGCATCATCTATGCTTAATATATTAAGTGATAAAAAATCAAAGAAGTCACCTTGTTCCCGTCAGGCATATGTTAAGCCATTCAAGGTAGCAACTCTTCTTTTCTCAGTAGCTTCCCCCTCCCCTAAGCTCTGATACGAATGTAAGAACTAGGGACTAGAGCATGCCACTTTCCACCCAACCGTGCCCTATAAAGGCCCTGTCTTGCTAATAATAGGGACCCACTGTAGTGCATGTCTGCTCTCACCCTTGACTTGCCCGGCCTTACCCTAGGCCTGACATTCGCTACAAAGAAGGCCACGCGGTACATGGAGAACATGGAAGGCACCCAGCGGAATGGAACAGAGAAGGACCAAGAAGACGGCAGAAGCCACCCATGTGTGTTTGAAGCATTCGAAAAGAATAGATAAACCGAGGAGTCTGAAAAAAGCATAGGGAACATAGAATTCAAGATACCTAAAGAAAAGCACTCCGAGTAACACCCTCGTATAACAAAGCAGAGGAACAATGATGCAAACCTCATAAAAGAAGACAAATTTGCATCTAAATGGATTGCTTCCGTTGATCCACCTACCAAGAAGCCCTTCTTTTGTGATTGCAAGCCCTGCCTTCCATGGGAGCTGAAGGCGTTGGCAAGGGGGGGCTGACGAAGACATGATATCTTGCTAACTTTGTAAGCATTATCCTGTATGCACGCTTCATAAGCTAAAGGCTCGTACGCACCCTAAAGTTGTCCTTTTGGATGTTGTCATACTCTTAAAATGGCAATGGGGTCTAGTTTAGTGGTATCTATGTTCGTGGTTGAAAAACCAATTAAAAGAGAGGAAAAGGCGAAAACCCACTTGGAAAATTTAAGAAAACAGAGTTAAAATGCAAAACATGCCGGTTATTTTGAATGATATATCCTATAGGGAATTTTGTATGTGATTTTTCCCGAATCCTGGTCGGTATGGTCGACACTCGATAGGTCCCATAGAACAGTCAAAGCTATATAAAAGACGTATGTGCCAGATCATTTCCATGTCATTGTCCATGTGGACGAGCTTTCCACCTGGCAATCGCGGAGTCCGACACGAATCACGATCCTTGGGTGAGTCTGCGTTCTTGCGTTAGGACTTGAGAGAGAGAGAGAGAGAGAGAGAGAGAGAGAGACAGATGTGTGTCAGAATAGATTTACGTGTGTGAGAGAGAGAGAGACAGAGAAGGAGGGAGAGTGCAATGTGTCAGAATATTCTTGCGTTAGAGAGAGAGAGAGAGAGAGCAATGTGTGTCAGGATTATACTCTTGCGTTAAATACACACACACACACACACACACAGAGCGAGAGAGAGAGAGAGAGAGAGAGAGAGAGAGAGAGAGAGAGAGATCTGCCTGCAATTAGCCTGTCCAGACTCCATTTGCAGTCTCCAAAGTCCCTGCAATTAGCCTGTGCAGACTCCATTTGCAGTCTCCAAAGTCTCTCTCTCTCTCTCTCTCTCTCTCTCCTTCTCCTCTAGAGATGGTTTTAAAAGGAACATTCATCTTCATTGCTTTTGACAGAATGTACATCTTCTGCAGTGACAAATGGCCCCCGCTGCAAATTAATCTGCAATGCAGGGAGTTGAGATCAGATCCATGCAGTGATCAGTCACTGCAAACATCTGCAGGGCTGGATATTGAGCTGATAGTCGGATCAACGGCCAAGGACAGTGCAGAATTGTGGTCCGTTGAATCGATACTACAAATTAGAACATGAAGCTGCGCCCAAGACGTAGCAGGCCCCCTGCAAGCAATTCAGCCATGGCTCCTGCAATTTCAAAGCCAGGCCGGAAACGTCGTGGCCACAGCAAGAGGAAGCTGATTACTAGCTCGAAATGTGATTCAGACCGCGCAGTGAAGAGAAAGAGAAACCGCGTAGAATTTGCAAGCGAGAAAGAGGAGGTAATCGAGGGTGAAGTTATAATGGAAGCAACCAAGAAAGAGAAGAAGCAAGCAGGAGTAGCAGCAGATCAACGTCTTGAGAATAGTACTGGAGCTGCCATTGATGCATTGAATAAGGAGCAGACTGCAGTCGTCACGAACTGTACAAGAAGTCCCGAACGAAGCCTGCAAGGGCGGGGATCAGAAGGGAATATCTGCATGGCAGCGCCACATTCAGAAGTACCGATGTGTGGCAAAAGTGGGCGAGGGAAGGCAATATTTAGTCAAGGTGCTAGTGCAGATGCAGAAGAAGAAGCGGCCGAGGAAGCCAGTGTTACAGAAATATGTGCAGCATTAATTACTAGCTGCAATGCCATGTCGTCGACAAAGGAAGCATCTGCAGTTAAAGTTTCTCTATTGGAGTGCATGGAAGACAAGGCGCAGATACAGAAGCACGTGGGGCCTCTGCGAGCGAACGGTGACCCTCAGTCCATGTGCTCAGTGTGCGGCAAGGAGAAGTTGGAGTTTTCACCAAAACCAATGTTTTGCGACGAATGCAAGAGAGAGATAAGGGTGGGCGTTGAGTACTACACAGGGAACGCTGTGGCTTTGGATACTATCAATACAGCAACCAGCTCAGACAATCAGGGCAGCAGGTCAATATCGCGGGCGCCGCCGCAGATAGTTCTGTGCAAACGGTGTTTCAAGGCCGCAGGTCAGCGCAAAAAGAATGAGAATGAGGATGCGGATGCGGATGCCAGAACCACCGGCCTCCAGCTCAAAACGCTGGACAAGGCAACAGTGGTTAAAGAGGAAGCGGTACAATATTCTAACTATAGTTCATGGTCTTAATTTGTGTCGCTTATCTTTGCATTGCTGATATGAAGACGTCTTAATGTGTGCAGTGGGTAAAATGTGATGCCTGTCACTTCTGGCAGCATCAAATTTGTGTTCTGTTCAATCCGGAGCTGAATATTGAGAAGGAAACTCCTTACAATTGCCCTCACTGTTGTGTTGAGAAGCTGATCAGCGCCGAGCAGCGAGTGCTCGATGGCGGAGATCAATTAAGAGAGGAACGGCATGATCAGGGGATAGGGCCGATATTGCAATATTGGCCCCGTGCTAAACCATTGCCATGTTCATCCCTCAGTGCCCACATTGAGAATCGCCTCGCTTCTCGACTTGAGCAGGATCGCGCTGAACGGGCCGCCATGCAAGGCCGCTCCACTCTTCAAGTAGCTCCAATATACTCAAATTTACCGGTTTTCAACTGCATTTGTTTCTGATTTGACGCAGCAGCTGAATAATTTAACTGCATTTATATAACCGGGCTAATTCCAGGTAATTGTATTTTGTAACAACTTTTGCTTGAACTGCAGGTTCCCTCCGCAGAGGCCCTTGTAGTACGTGTCCTCTCATCAATAGACAAGATAGCCGAATTCAGCCCCAGGTTTTCTCAGGTTGTCCTGCGTCAGCTTAACATGGAAAAATTGCCAGATCTACCTTACAAGTCCAAGGTGAGCGGGCCACTGTATTTTAAATTTCAAATGAATGCTCTGACATGAATCATCTCCTCACGTACGTTAATTAACTCTTCGATGACGGGCGAGCTGGTTTAATTTTTGGTGCATAGTACAGATGGTGATGCTATTCCAGGACGTGGGTGGCGTAGACATTTGTCTATTCGCTATGTATGTGCAAGAATATGGAAAGGCAAGTATAACGGACAAACATCATCCACCTAACAACAAGGTCACGTACATTGCCTACCTGGATTCTGTACGGTACTTCGAACCAGCAGATGTTAGGACTGCACGCCATGGGGAGCCACTTCGAACCTACGTGTACCACCAGATATTGGTAATCAGGCTAATTTCCTTCATTGTTAAATTGCATCTGCAATTCTGTATGCATGTGAATTTTTTGCTGAGAAAGTCTTGCAGTCTAATTTCCTTCATTGTTAAATTGCATCTGTAATTCTGTATGCATGTACGTGTTGTTCTTCACAGATTGGCTATCTTGAGCATGCAAAGCTGAGGGGATTTGGTGCATGCTATATATGGGCAAGCCCTCCTACCAAAGGCGACAGCTACATATTCTTTTGCCACCCTTCCAGCCAAGGAATACCACAACAAAAGAAGCTTTGCAAATGGTACTTCTCAAAATTAACCATACAAATGCTAGTAGCTGCTACAATCTCTCTCTCTCTCTCTCTCTCTCTCTCTCTCTCTCTCTCTCTCTCTCACAAGAAGTTTTGGACAAATTCTCACAATAATTCCCACATTGTGACATACCTCAACATCATGAGCTTTTGTGAGGGAGGCACCGCATACCTAGCTAGGTACAACTGGGGGCAGGGGAACGCCGGCCCGGTCGGGGGGACGGGCGGGTCCCCTGCCCCCAATCGTACCTAGCTAGGTATGCGGTGCCTCTCAAGCAGAAGCTCATAATGTTAGGCATTGCATGAAAAACACTAAAAAAGACTTTGGTTTCCTACATGAGAAAATTTCTAGATCTTCTTGTCTCTCTCTCTCTCTCTCTCTCTCTCTCTCTCTCTCTCTCTCTCTCTCTCTCTCTCTCTCTCTCGGACACACTCCCGCACGCACACATAGAAGCCGAGTTTCATTCTTTTGCAGGTACCAGAGAATGATAGAGCAGGCTAAAGAAGAGGGTGTCGTAGATGAAAGTTGGACTCTATCCAAGGACTGCTCCCAATTGAAGGGAATTGCAGACATCATGAAGCTTCCCTACTTTGATGGGGATTTTACACCACAGGTCATTGATGCCTTAATCTGCAACAAAGGCTTTAACGATCCGGATCAACTGACGGATGCGGTACACCCTGGAAATATCTGAAGCTCGACCCGTGGCTTGATTGTGAATCTGTTCACCACACAAATCCTTCAAACTAAAATCAATTTATAGGGTTTTTGAAGACTCTCATATAATAATCATAATGGGGATTATTATGTAGGTGATTCTGAAATTTGGATGTAAGAATTTGTGCCATTTCTAGAGACCCAAAAAAATGGTAGATATGGATCGTCAAAATCGTAATTAGTAATTTTAACATAAGCATGCAAGAAAGACTGATCAACACATTTTATCTCAATGAGGATAAATAACAATTGCTCACAAAATATGAATATACACTAACTATTTTATGTATGCAATTAATTTGGCAGCTAAAAAGGCCTAGGCTTTGCCCACCTCAGCCAACCAAGGATGCCCTGTGGGGCTCCAACACCGGCACCTCTTGTTACCATAGCCAGGAGTGGCGTTTTGATATGCTATCACACATAGAGATGCCGACTTGGAGCTTCGACTCCACCCACCATGCACCTACCATAGATAGGAGTGTCGTTTTGATATGCTATCACACATAGAGATGCCGCCTTCGAGCACTCCTGCTCTAATACTGCTGTAGGGTTGCGATGGCGATGGTAGGTGCCTGGTGGGTGGAGTCAAAGCAATGCCATCTCTAGAAGGACATGCAAAAACGTAAGAAACAAGAGAGAAGGAGAGAAGAGGATAAGGTTACATGGTAGGAGCAAATAAAAAGAGAGTTTTTTTTAGGTCTTTCATGGATTATATAGGCTTACATAGGGTTCACAATACTCACTGGACACTGAAGTGAGACAAATCTCCCCCAACAAGAATTCATTCTTTACTAATAACAAAATCTAGTCCTCTTGATGCTCCTAGTTATACAACATTAAGCTGCAAAGAAGTCATCAAAATACATAAGAGAGAGAATAAAACATTATAATGAATCATCAAAATTGTTAGGTACGAGAGAATAGGACCTGCGATGGAGGATGAATCCACGATAGAATTTCACAATTCATATTTGTTTTGTCTTAACACCTTTTTCACATCTTCATATCAAAATTCTTCAAAAACCATCCTCCTCATGCATGTGCAAGACATCAAGACCTCAATGTTGAGTTTTCCTCACCCATCAATATGGAAAAAAACACTCTGCAATTCAATGTAGCTGAGATTCTGTGGACATCAAAATTAATTTGGAACAAAGAAGTGTGTTAATTGGCAATTATCACATAAAGGCTAATAAACAATGCTATAATTTCTTACCTTATTGCTAAACCAAGCAAAGTGACACTGCAAGAGAGAAAGTTTCATGATTAGAACTCAACCTTATACGCAAACTATCTTGTGATAAATTAAAAAATTAATTTCTTAAGACATTGATTTATCACTATAATTTATAAAACCCTCACAACACCCATGCAAGGTAGCAAGTTTTCATTTAGACTCCAACTAAACGTTCATAAGAAAAAAACATGCTTTCATTGTCAGCACAAGTAAGAATTACATTAGGAAATTTTGGAGGTCATTTGGAGGGCCTTCTAAGAAAATGTATTTTTTGCACTCTCTCTCTAGAAAAAATGGCAAATAAAAGAGCTGGGTCTTTCATAGTAAAACTTCAAAAAGTGTACTTTAAGTAGATTCCTTACTCTTCTGAACATTCGTTCGTAGTGATTGAGGGATAATCCTCTTTTCAGTTGCATTGAATGAACAACGTCAATATGGAGGGAATGAGGCTAACATGGAGGGACGAATCCGCAGCCGCTATTCACTTTCCATTAAACTTGCACATTTGGCTAATGGCGCACTCTCTCAAATGGCACAAATCTTACCCAGAAACGAGCCAAGTATCACCTTCATTTACCATTGTACGCCATAGATAACCACAGCAATGATACCATCACCAACATTGATCACAATATACCTACCGATTAAGCGCAGGCCCAGTACATAACCTCCCGCTTCCATAGACAACGCTCAGAGCTCAAGGAGCTAAACTATAGATATCTGGACGAGAGCTCTCTCTCTACCCTAAGAATCCAATAACTAATGCGTCTCCACCGTTTGTCAATCCTACAAGCTTATTGACCTTTGCTGGTGATGGAGAAAAGGGTCTTCTGGGTTATTGTAAATCACTTACAAGAGAAGCAAGTGAAACTTACAAGAGCATTCTCCAAGCTCAACAATGTGAGATTGTTCGCCTTTCACATTTACATTCTATAGATCAGGTTACCATTTTGCAACATAAAACAGAGGTACAAGAACTAAAAGGAAAGGTGCGAAGTTGTCAAATGAAGGACACCATCTTGGGTGGTCGTATCCGAAAGAAGAAATTGCGCAATCTTGAAACATTGCAGGTTGCATCAGGAGGTCTCAAGAAAAGAATCCGAGCATTAAGGTGATGCTTCTTGGTTGGCTACATTGTCTTAGTTAAGTAATCTTTTTGTTTTTTCTTGTTATGCATTGTTTTCATGTGCCTAAATAATGTTAGTGAAGCAAATTTTTTGTTATTTACTTATGCATTGTCTTCATGTAGAGATTCAATCTATCCTGACAAGGAAAACATTGACCCCAAAGCCAATATAGGAAAGAGATTGAAGCCACTTATAAGTAGAAGCCTGGCAGCAGATATAGTACATGACAAGAAGTTTAAGGTTCTACAAAGAAATGTAGTGGACCGCTTTATTTCAGAGAACTCAGTGCCTGCAAAAGAGATACAAGGCACACTTGATTCACTTGGTGTAAGCAAAAGAGGATATTCGGCTATCCAAAAGTCTGTCTCATCCATCTTTGTTAGGAAGGGTATAAAATCCAAACTTCTACCATCAGCCTCAAGTATTTGGAAAGAGAGGCTTCAGCTTAACGAGGCACAGGGAGACTATCTTGGACAGCCCTTTCATATTAAAGCAACTTATAGTGGCCATGGAGCGAACATGGCATATGATGAGTTCAACAATATTTTTATGGACCTGCGGATACTACAGAAGAGAATGGTGGAGTTTTACAACATCACATTTGAAGAGTCACGTGGGCTATTACATTTTGTGTTAAAACTGGATGAGTGTGAGCTTGTTAAAGAGAAAAAGCTAGAGCGTGTTACTATTACTTTAATGAATAGAGCCCTCTCAAAGTGTCCCAGTGATGATCCTTTATATTTTAGTGTTCAGTCAGAATCTAACATATGGTGGCTTGGTGCGTTTGAGGTAAGCGATATTCTCAAGTAAGCTCAAATGTTCAGATCTACTTAAGTCTCATTTATTTTGTGTTGCAGGTAAAGAAAGAAGATCATGAGATTCTATATTGGGTGTTCCATCGAACTAATATTCCGGAGGTGATTGATCGACAGACTAACCAGGGAGAGGTACTACGTCTAGATGGAAGGGGAGACTTTCAAGTTCAGTGGCATCTTGTAGGTGACCTTAAAACATTAAAGTGCATGTATAATTGTGGAATGGGTGCAATGGCAAAGTCACCGTGTTTGTTCTGCATGGAGCCTGCAAAGGTCATGGACCCAAAGTGGTGGAGAAAAGCTCCAACACGTCACATTGAGGATCCTGCTTTTCGACCCGTTTTGAAAATACCACTTGTGAATGTCCACATTTGTACAATGCATGCCCTTTGTAGAATTGTGGAGAAATTGGTCTACTTATACATAGGGTTTGCTTGGAAGATTAAGAACTCCGCAGAAGGACAAGTAGCCCTGCAGTGCTTAGAAATGGTACTGTTGGATATGGGGCTTCATGGTGGCAATGTGAAAATCCAGCGGGAGGAAAAGAGATCAACTGCTGAGAAGGATGTCCCATGCAAACCATCCATCGGTGGGGTGAAGGCACGGAGGTTTTTATCTAAGCCCCAAGGTACAAGAGATCCAAAGCTAACAAAACATGGAAAAATATATAACACATCTTATGTTAGCAAGGTAGAGTATCAGAGCTGGAAAAACCTACATATTGCAATCAAAGACCACGAACCAACTACTCGTAACGCGAAGGCTGAGGTTTGGCGATCAATAGACATCCTATTTTTGATGTGCGACAAAGATGACTGGTCACAAGGTGATATGAACAAGTTCAAGGAAAATCTCAACCTTCTGAAAAAATCATTCAAGACAGCATGGACAGACACCCAGATTACTCACTACCTGGTATTATAATGTATTTCTTTCTCTCTTATGTGCAAATATGTGACTGTAAAACATTCTAACTAATCTGTTTTCATATCCAGCACATCATCTTCAATCATTTGCCATATTTTATACAGAAGTATGGGAACCGGCAATATGGAATACCCAAGGGATGGAAAAGTCTCATTACATGGCGAGAAATGCTTATTTCAGGCACACACGACATGGTGGCTCTCGAATCAAGGCTAACAGTTTGAGAGAACTATTTGAATGGTTCTATCGTAGAATCATTCATCGAATGCAGGCAAAAGAAGTCTTGGCAAATTCAGCAACAGCACAAGCCATCAGACATTTACAACAACAAAAAGCTAAAAGATCAATGGCATACAACAACTCCGGAGCTCGTGAAAGTCAACGAAGGTGGAGAGAGACAATGGTATATGTGAATCACAAGTGGAGAAAGATACTCTGAGTGGATGACATTGTACAAAATTTATGTAATACATGATCTTATACAATTGCTACTTGAAGTGTATCAAGATTTTGCAGGTTCAATTTTTTTTTTTGGCACGTCACCCTTGTAACGAATCATGAGATGTTTGCCATACTCTAAAATTTCATCTGGGTTTTGTCTACCAAGAGCTAGTGCCATTGCTGTGTAGGTGTAGTAATACGCTGCCCGACCACCTGTATAGCCTGGGCAGTAACCAAAACAATCTCTAGCAAACACTTTGTCCACAAGAATGACTTTATCTGCACTTTTGGGCAGCACCGGTCCACCCAAGAAGCGTGATAGTGTCTTGAATGTGTAAGTTGCTATTGAACCCTCTTGTGACATGGAATTGTGAAAAACTACTATCGGCGACTCGCAAAGCTTTGAAAGGTACTGTGCTAGGGCCGCATCCCTTCCTCGATACTCTCTTGTCCGGCGCCGAAGGAAGTCATCCTTGTCAGCAATCCAAGACTGCACATACAATGTCAGAAATGACACAAAGAGAGAGAGAGAGAGAGAGGAGAGAGAGAAGAGAGAGAGAGAGAGAGAGAGAGAGGAGAGAGAGAGAGAGAGAGAGTTACCATGAAGCTCTCATCCTGCAGAAAGAGGTTTTCTTGCCACAGGTCTACAAATGTAGTTGACCCCTGACCTGAATGGTTAAACCAATCCTCCACTTCTTTGTTACTTTTCGATGGTCTTAGGCTTTGTCTTATTGCTTGGAAGGTGGCTTCATCAGGTAGTGTCTCCTTGTATTTTTCAGCTTTCTCAAAGCATCTTCGAAGGCATTCCATTGGATTGCTGGATGTTTCCATTGCCTCATCATCACTACTATCCTCTGAAACAAATCCACTCCTCTCCTCTTGGACTCTGGAAATAATAGCCAGGGAGAAATCCTCCCTTAAATAAAACACACTTTGCACATCATGTAAGAAGATATAGGTCCTGTCTCCAATCCTGAAGTCAGGCACAGCAGGCAACATCATCTGAGCATGCTTCTCAGTGAAGTTACTGACATCCAATGGGAAGTTTGATTTCTGTGGTTTTCACAGAGAGCATCTTACTTCTTTGTACTTCAATTGCCTCAACCTCAAGGTCGACTGTGTCTTCAACCTCCTCGACTTCTTGCATATGAGTTGTCTCCTCGCATTACTCATCTGGTGCTGCATCCTGCTCCTCTAACACCTCATCAGGATTCTGCATGAGGAATCCAAACAGGCTGTTCAGGTAAATCATAAAGCCAAAGGCTTCCTGAATGAGTTTGCATTCTTTTTTATGCAAAGGGCAGGCTGAATGTCGGCAAGAGGGTGGTAATTCCCTATACTTCTTCACTCCCTGTCCCTTTCCACCACAGTCATTTAAATGCACAAGAGTCATAGTAGGCAGAACAACCCTTCCTACCTGCACCATCACTTCAAACTTATCTCTGTAGGACTGCAAGAAATTACTGTGCTGAGCTAACAGGTCTTCAATGTCAAACTTTGGATTAAACATAGAATGAACTAGATCATACTTGTCCCCAGCACCACAAGATGCTGCAAAATCAAACAGCCTCTCATCATTGCAGCTGGGTCT